>NC_140241.1:24417098-24467098 GCF_949987555.1 Borostomias antarcticus | reverse complement strand
GGTAACATGCTCGTTCTGGTTGACATTTAGCACATTTAGGCATTTAGAAATTTAGGCATTCTGGTGTAGCACCCATCCGAGACTTCTGCAGGGTGGGCTTCAGGGTCCAAGTTTCACAGCCGTATAGGAGGACAGACTCCCCGGTCGCATGGAAGAAGCTCAGTTTGATGTGTCGAGGGAGATTGGAGTTCCACACACTATTCATGCCATTCAGGGCCCTCCATGCCAGCGCTTTTCTCACCTTAAGGTCTTGTTCTGATGAGTTGACCCAGGAACCCAGGTATTTGAAGTCGCTAACTTCTGCTAGAGCATTGCCCCCTGCTGTCTTGAGAAGTGGGTGGTCCAGGGGGGTGTTGTAAGTGATTGCCTCAATCAATCAATCAAAGCTTTATTTGTATAGTGATTGCCTCGGTCTTCTTTGTATTCAACCTGAGGCCAACCCTGGCACATTCTGCCTCTACTCTGTTCAAGAGCTCTTGTGCCTGCTCCACATGGTTGGACATCAGACAGATGTCATCTGCATAGTCCAGGTCTGCCAGGACTACAGCAGGGTTTCTTCTAGACTTCCTAGGTGTTATTATGAAGCCAAGCTCCTGCTCCTGTCCACTGATGGCTTTCCTAAGCGTGTAGTCCAGGGCTACAATGAAGAATGGGTGAATAAGAGGCCATTTTAAAGAGCTTTGGATAAAATCGCTATAAAAGTGCAGTCCATTTACCATATATGCGGGTTTGATACTCCAGATGCAATTGAGGTTTTAGAAGGAGAAATGGGAGACAATAGTGGCACAGTGAAGATTGGGGATTAATAAGACTAGCGAACCAAGTAGGCTGAGCTTTTTGATCGCCATTGGGTGAGGAAAGAGGAGAGAACTTCGAACAGGTTCTGCCATACTGAGAGATTATTCCCATTTAGCAGCCTAAATTGATTGTTTTCTTGATTTAAAACAGACCACAAACAGATCACTCGTGCTTGGTTTTGGGCGGGAACCGCTCAAGACATGCAGAACAGCTGGGTGGAAGGCTTTAGCGTGAGTCTGAGCCAAGAAACGCTCCCTGATTTGTGAGAAACATCTTGCTTGGTCCCTGTATGCATGCAAGAAAGGAAGCCCCAGTGTCCTTAATGACTACAGGCCAGTGTTCCTGACAACCCACATCATAAAAACCCTGGAGAGACTTTCCCGCCTTAGATCTCTGGTGAAGTCACCATTGGACCCTCGCCTCCCAGGCTTACATCGGATTGGACGATACCATCATCTGGCTGCTGCACTGGGCTCAGTCCCATCGGGACAGGGCTGGTAACATTGTGAGGATCATGTTCTTTGACTTCTCCAGTGTCTTCAACACCATACAGCCTTTACTTTTAAGAGAGAATCTACGGTCTATGCAAGTGGATGCCCCTATTGTGACTTGGATTATGGACTATCTCACTGGCAGAACACAACATGTGAAGCTCCATGGCTGTGTGTCAGAGAGGGTGACAAGCAACACAGGGGCTCAAAGGACCGGCTCTTTTTCCCATTCACCCTCTACTCTCCTCACTTCAGATAGAACTCGGAGACGTGTCATCTGCATAGGTTCTCGGACGATTCTGCCATGATCGTTGGCTGCATGAAAGGAGGACAGGATGACAGAATATAGAGGCCTGAACGGAGCGAGGACCAGGGAGATGGTGGTAGACCTCAGAAGGAACAAAGCTCCACTGACTCCCGTCTCCATCCGAGGAGCTGATGTTCATGCGGTCCAGACATACAAGTACATAGGAGTGCACGTGCATAACAGGCTGGAATGGGCAGGAAACATTGATGCCATATACACAAGTAGGGACAGTTGGCTATACTTCTTGAGGAGGCTCAGGTCCTTCGATGTATGCAGAGCAATGATGAACATATTTTACCAGTCTGTTCTTGTGAGTGCCATCTTCTATGCAGTCGTGTGCTCGGGCAGCAGCATCAAAGTAGCCGACGCCACTCGGATGGCCAAACTGATCAGGATGGCGGGCTGTGTCCTGGAGGTCAGCCTCCACTCTGACTGTGGTTGCAGAGAGACAAAGGGTGGCCAGACTGTTGGTCATGATGGAAAATATTGCTCACCCCCGACATGGCTTCCTGGTCAAGCAGAGCAGCACCTTCAGCCAGAAGCTGATTATATATATACTATATTGTATTGTACAGTCTATTCGTATAGTGTATAGTATATTTATAATTGCACCTTTTGTACTTTGTGTGGATGTCCCTTGAATGTGGTTGATGTAACAGTGCACCCCCCTAAGGGATTAATAAAGTACCTACAGGTACCTACCTAGCTACCTACCACACTTACAAAAATACACTCACACACCACACATGTGAACAGTACACACACACACACACACACGCATGCACGCATGCACACACACACACACACACACACACACACACGCACACAAACGAGTCTTCTCAACAGAACAACACTTTGAAAGAAACCTACTGTACACAAGAGTCAAAAAAGTACATGGGTCTTTGGTCAAGAAGAACCAATATGGATCTTCACTTCCTACATGAGAGTGTCCGCGCTGTAGCTAAAGGTTTATTTGGGTTGGTGGGGGAGTAGTGCTGACGTGGAGCTTCTCCGGGAAGGGATGCTTTGCTGCTGAGTCATCCGAATCAGAGCGAGGCATACCCCGGACACACACAGCTCCTCAGCCCCCTCCCCAGCCCTCTACTGAGTGCCCTCTCCTCTCTCTCTGGCCCTGGGGACGAGCTGGATGACACCCCTGCTGGGGGTTGTCCTGACCAGGGCTGAGGGGGGCCGCCCCCGCCAGGAAGTAGGCTCCATGTGGAACCTGAGAGCCCCCCTCTCCCGGAGGTGAGGTTTTGTGATCGGCTAGTTGGTGAGACAGGCAAACAGGTGTGGGTCTGTTTCTTGTAAACTACCCCTAACAGACCCCCCCCCAGGAGGCCTCACACCCCCGAAAGCCCCACCATTTACACGCACACTTACACACACTTATACACGCACACACACACACACACACACACACACACACACACACACACACACACACACACACACACAACACCTACCAAGGCCAGCTGGGTGGGCCTGTTTCTTCAAACAACAGGAAACCTCATGGCTGTCGACATTTCTGTATTTTGTTTGTTTGTGTCTTTGTTTAGAAGTATCCTCCTCATTTTTCCTCCCTTACTTCTCCTTGGCTTTTAAGACCCCAGCACTCCTGGCCTTAATAGGATTTGCAGACAGAAGCCTGAGCAGACTTTCCACCCCCATCAGGACCCCTGAGGTGCCGTAGGCAGACTGGGATATTTCCTCTGAAAATGTTCTTATTTTAGCTCCACGACTGGAAATATCGATCAAGAGTTTTAGTTACTGTACAGTACAGCCGTTCAGTTATTTCAGGAGGAGTTTTGTCTTAAAAAGACCCATTTTGTTTACATGATGATGAGAAGGACATTATAGAAAATAATGTTTAATTAAGAGATACAGAGCCATAGCTACAAAAAGTCACTATAGAGATCATGGTTTTTAAACACAGGTTTATAGGGGTGACCCAGTGAGGCAGGAGGGAGGGGGGCACCCTCCATGGGTACACCACGGGGGTCCCATGGAGGGAGGCCCCAGAGCAGGTTATGTGTCTGTAGGCTCCCCTCCTCTCTAGGGCAGGCTGACTCTTCTCTGGTGAGCCAGCTGGGTCACACCTCAGGAATTTGGAAAAAGTGTGACTTTCTTTTTGTCTGTCTGTCTGTCTGTCTGTCTGTCTGTCTGTCTGTCTGGTTTGTCTATCCGTCTGTCCATTTCTCATCTCCCACTTTGCCACTCTATCCCCCCTTCCCTTCTCTGCATTTCTCCTTCACGCATGGCCCCTTCTCTCCTTCCTTCCTTCCTCCCTCCCTCCCTCCCTCCCTCCCTCCTTCCTTCTGTAGACGGCTGATGATGGGATGGAAGGATGGAGGGATGGTGTGAGAGGCAGCAGCGGCTCGAAGGGAAGCTTTCTCTCCATATTAACGTGTTCACCGGCTGGAGACTACATTCTTTCCACCTCTGTCGGCCTCGCGGGTCAAGCAGAACCATACCTCCCCCGCTCGCTCCCTCCTTCTCCTCCTCCTCTTTCTTTCTCCCTCCTCTCTCTCCTATCTACCTCCTTCTCCACACCTCCTCCCCCTGCTCCAGTTTAGACCTGACTCTGCTTGGTGTGGGACTCCTGATAGGACGAGGGGTAGGGGGGAGAGACAGGGGAGAGAGACAGGAGTGAGGCCAGACATTTTCAGTTGAATCACACTTTCCAATTTCACCCAGCCCCAAGTATTTTTCAGGCGCTTTTCATTGGTGGAAAAAGATCTTAAATATAAACACCCGCAGTGTGCCAGTAACGTGAGTGTTTCCATTTTAAACACTTGATTTGTGTCTGCCAGCTGTAACAGACAAGGGAGGGGGAGGAGGAGAGAGAGGCAAATGGAGAGAAAGAGAGAGAGAGAGAGAGAGAGAGAGAGAAAGATAGAATTGGAGATGGGTGGAGGGACAGAAAGAGAGAAAGAGTGAGAGCTAGAGGGTGACCAAGATGGATTACTTTTCATCACTCATGCTCATTGTCGGAATGACTTTAAGTTCGAGCCCTGGCTAGTTAGTTTATTTGTTCGTTTGTTCGTTTGTTCGTTTGTTCGTTCGTTCATTCGTTCGTTCATTCATTCATTAGTTCATTCCTTCGTCACACATGTACTGTACCAGAGCCCACCACCTGGGGGCACATGCCACAGTTCATTTTTCACATTGTCAAGTACATTTTGCTTTGTACATAAAAAACTATGCTTGGTGTTTAAGAAAAAGTATGGTCTATTCTGCTCAGGGACCCATCTACTGTACGTAGAGTATAAATAGGGGATGTGAAGTATCTCTAATAACTGCCTGCCCTTTCCTCTCCACTCATGACTCACAGGTCATCGTACTGCAATTTTGATGTTGTCCAGCAATCATACTGGATATATCAACTATATTATGCAGTTTAGATCAGATATAGAGCTATGGCTAGGTCATGTGTCCAGCCTTGACAAATTTAGTCCTAGTCATGCCCTTAGGTAGGGAATTTGTGGTGATCAGTTATGGGGTTATTACTGAGTCCTTTATTTCTGTGATCGTTGATCGAGAACACAAGGAAAAACTTGCACTTGAGACAGAACGAATATTCCTCAAGAGCATGGACAAAGAACCCAGCTCTGCAAAGCTTCACTCAGCAGTGCTCTGGAGTTCATTGGCACAGAATGCGCTTTGAACCATGCACTCTACAATGAACATCTGTCTGTCAGAACTAGAAGCAGGGCATATGAAACCCATCAGTCAATCTGAAAAGACTTATTCTACAATAGATTGAGTTCATTTTTTGCCTCAAACATCTAAAAACAATAGCCAATAATGATTAATTGAAAACAGGTTCTTAGAAAATATGCAATTTTATTTTACTGACAAAAATAGGTTATTTAAGGGTTATATATCTGTACATACCCTTTAGCTAATACTGTACTTGGCTGATGCACATTTGGCAGCAATAACAGCTTCAAGACGTCTTGGGAAAGAAGCTACGAGCTTGGCACCACTTGCTTCTGGAGATTTTTGCCCATTCTTCTTGGGATATCCTTGGAAGCTCTGTCAGTTTGGATGGGGAGCGTCAATCCTCAGCCATTTTCATCTCTTTCCACAGAGGTTTAATTGGATTCAGGTCTGGGATCTGGCTGGGCCACTCAAGGATGTGCATTTTATTAAAGAGTGGCTTCCATCTAGCCACTCTACCATAGGCCACGTTTCCCAGAGCCATCGTAGCGTTCATCGTAAGATACGTCGTAAGCTCTCCCTCTAGGTGGCGCATCGTTTCCCAGAGCCTTCTAAGGCTAAGGTATCGTTAAGGGACAGCTTACGATGGGCTCAGACCGCCCTTTAGAAAGTATCCCTTGGCTAAGGTAAACCTTGGCTAAGGAGGCTCTGGGAAACAGCGCGTCAGCTCCAGGGAGAGCTTAAGATGTACCTTCAGAAGGTACAGTACATCGTAAGCTCGATTTACGATGTACCATGGGAAGAGTTGTTTCTCAGAGCGCCAAGGTATACCATAGCCAAGGGATACTTTCTCAAGGGTGGTGTGAACTCATCGTGTTATAGTTTTAGCCCGATTAGAGCAAAATGAAGGGAGAGTTGCAATATGGCGCAAATCTATCTACCTTACTTGTGCAAATTACATCATTAGTGTACAATAAAAGGAGAGTTGCAATATAGCGCACATCTATCTACCCTACCTGCGCGTAGCCTACATAACACATAACAGGAATGTTGTCTTTTAAAATTGTACTGAGCCAAATAAAATATAGGGACTATCCATAAAATAAATAAAATACTTTCTTATGTAAAGGGGCAACATTTTCTTATGTAAAGGAGCAATTTGATGGCTTTTCTGTCTGTCTGTAGGCTATCCCCCACTATATTATATACCGACAGATATTAGGTGAATTGATTAATCCAATGAGGCCTTCTAGACCCATAGAGGCCTTCTAGACCCATAGTAGGGTAGACACAGGTAATTAATCAAGATCCCCTTCTATTTAGTGTGTCACAGCCAACTCATGCTTCGTGTATCAACATTGTCAGGTACGGGTATAGTCTTGGTGGTTCCAGTGGTACTTCTTCCATTTATGAATGATGGTGGCCACTGTGCTCCTCTGAACCTGTAAAGCCAAAGAAAATCGCTTCAAAGTATGCTTCCAATCGGGTTTTATTTATCTTTTAGCATAGAACTATTTTAACTCACAGTACATGCGTTTGTAAACTCCTGCTTGAACTGTGGGTGGTCTTGACTGAGTTTGGAGGCTACCATAGAAGAAGAAGAGACGCTTCCAGGTCACAGGTCTACACAACAACAACAACAAGTCGAGAAGCCTAGGATTGCTTTGCAGCTGGTATTTCATTTATAGTGTTAGGTAGAAGTACTTGTTGATTGAAAGAAATATGGGACGCAGATGAATCTAAACATCTCTGGCTTTGTTTTCAATACAAATCAATGGGTATAATATGACCAATGAAACCCGATCGGAAGCAAACTTTGTGGCGATATTTGTGCCAGAACATCAGCGGACACCAGTGAACACTTTGTGAGTTCCCTGTCTTTGAAAACAAGAGTTTATGGTGTTTTTGAGGGATTTTGTCTATGCACCTATGGATCCATTAAGTGTGTTAGCGGTGACAGGCTCTATCTTGAGAGTGCACCGTTTGACAAAACTTTGATATCGGCCATTGTATATGATTGTAAATAACCTTATAGTATGGCTTATGATGCTAAATTCCGAACCTGCCCTTTAAATAAAGTGCTCAGGGGCCAATCTACAGTACTTTTCACACAAGAGTTTAGAACTCAGGGAGTTAAATACTATGCACACAAAATGAATAACACTTCAAACATGTCATATAATCATATTCATTAAGAACATATCATGTTTCCGCTCATTCAATTACCACAAAGGAGCATGCATCATAGTGGGGGACAACATGTTTGCACTTGTTCCGATTTCAAATAATACTTGAACCACAATCTCTCACTCTAATGTCTCTATCTTGCTCTGAAACACACACATATGTACTGTACGTGCACACACACGCACACACACACACGCACACGTCTGTTAACACTCATTGAAAGAGGGGTGATCTGGAGAGTGTCCACTGATTGACCAGGGCAACTTCTCCAAATGCGTGTAGCGTACTCTGTATGTAGAACAAGGATGTTTACGTCCAACTACATCTAAGACATAACACACCGACACAAGCACACATACACGTACTGTAGACACACACACACACACACACATGAGCACACACGCACACACACAGGTAGTTGACCTTTCTCCCTCTGCTGTATGTAGAAAATCTGTTCAATCTGTTTCTCCTGTTGTGAAAAAGGGAGAGGAGAGGAGGAGAGGAGAGGAGAGGAGAGGAGAGGAGAGGAGAGGAGAGGAGAGGAGAGGAGAGGAGAGGAGAGGAGAGGAGAGGAGAGGAGAGGAGAGGAGAGGAGAGGAGAGGAGAGGAGAGGAAGCCAGGAGTGTGTAAAGGAAAAGAGTTATAGAATCTGAGAGGGGGGGGATTGTAGTTAAGCTAGACTGAAGGAGTGAGTCACCAGGCTCTTACACAGATCATTCCCAGACCTCCTCCTCCTGCTCCTCCAACTCCTCCTCCTCTCCAGCAACACCACTAACATGGAGACCGACCGGATCCTACACACACGCAAACGCACAGGACCAGACAGTGAGTAAGTAAGCCCACGATGGGAGAACACGGTTGAGTATGTCTGGGGAAAACACAGTGGAGTTAAGAGGAGAGCACACAAGAACACTGTAGCTTCATCATCATCATCATCGTCATCATGTTTCCCCCAGGGTGAGGCTGGGGAGAGCAGCACAGCCAGGATGTAGAGTAGGAGGGCGCTGGGGGAGACATGGAGCGAACTGTGACCTAATGAGCTCTGGGAAGGGATGCAGCAGAACAGAACCTTGTTCCTGGTCTAGGGTCAGTATGACCTTGACATGACATTACATTACATTACATTACAGTCATTTAGCAGATGCTTTTATCGTCTCCTCCACCACTCAGTACGTCCTCCCTTTGGGGTGATAATCCAACAGGAAGTGAGAAATGAGTGGCTGTTAGGTGTCCGGGCCAGGGCCTGGGGTCTAGGGGGGCTGAGAGGTTGGGGTCTAGGGGGGTTGAGGGGCTGGTAGGTGTCTGGGCCAGGGCCTGGGGTCTAGGGGGGGTGAGAGGTTAGGGTCTAGGGGGGCTGAGGGGTTGGTAGGTGTCTGGGCCAGGGCCTGGGGTCTAGGGGGGGCTGAGGGGTTAGGGTCTAGGGGGGCTGAGGGGTTGGTTGGTGTCCAGGCCAGGGCCTGGGGTCTAGGGGGGGCTGAGGGGTTAGGGTCTAGGGGGGCTGAGGGGTTGGTTGGTGTCCAGGCCAGGGCCTGGGGTCTAGGGGGGGATGAGTGGCTGGTAGGTGTCTGGGCCAGGGCCTGGGGTCTAGGGGGGCTGAGAGGTTGGGGTCTAGGGGGGCTGAGGGGTTGGTTGGTGTTCAGGCCAGGGCCTGGGGTCTAGGGGGGGCTGAGGGGCTGGTAGGTGTCTGGGCCAGGGCCTGGGGTCTAGGGGGGCTGAGAGGCTAGGGTCTTGGGAGGTTGAGGGGTTGGTAGTGTTAAGGGTGTGGGCAGTAGGGAGGGAGATGGTGAGTGTTGAGGTGTGCGTGTAACTAACTAATCTGCCTTCTGATCTGGAACCCTGAGGCCAGAGACTTGAGAGAGGGAGGAGCGAGGGAGGAGAGAGGGAGGAGAGAGGGAGGAGAGAGAGGGAGGGGAAAGGGAGGAGAGAGAGGGAGGGGAGAGAGGGAGGGGATGGCGAGAGAGGTGAGAGAGAGGAAAGAGGGTCACAGACCTGAGAGGGAGGAAGGGAAGAAGGTGAGGTCATCTGTTTTTCCCGACAGGGGCCCGAGAGGGCGAGGGGTCAGAGGCCACGGGGTGTCGAGTGGAACAGAGGAGCCGACGGAGGGATGGAAGAGGAGGGGGGTGAGGAGGGGGAGGAGAAGGAGGGAGAACGAGTCAATTATAGATAGTTAACACGATGGCACGGTAGTGGAGAAGAGGGAGTCCACTCTCACTCTCTCTTCTACCTTTGTCTTCTCCTTCTCTCCCTTTTTTGTTCTGGAACATGACAACACACACATACACACACGCACACACACACACACACACACACTCAGTCTCATAGTTTCCCAATCCTCCTCTCCGCCTGGAGAGTGAGAGACCGGCAGAGCGACAGGTCCGTAGCGGCGCTCTGGTTCGAGTTAGCTGAACAGGAGGGCGAGTTTAGGAGCACCGGTGGGAAACGGGAGAAGGGGAACAGTGGCGTTCCTGTAGGGGTACTGTAGGTACCGGGCTTTGTTTGTTTTCTAAAGTAATCATGTCCAAAAGACAGGGCCGCATGAAAGGTCTCCTTGAAAGGTCTGACTACAGAGCTCTGACGGTCTGGGGTGGAGGGGGGGGTGGTCGCTCCGACTGAAAAGACAAACAAAACGGAGCGAAATAGAGAGAGGGAGAGAGAGAGAGACAGAGAGAGAGGGAGAGAAAGAGAGAGAAAGAAGGAAAGAAGGGTAATTTCTGGAAACTTTGGCTGCAGGTTTTGCTCCCTCTCCTCGTTTGTTGATTGATAATTACTGCCATCTGCACGCTCGCTCCACACACACACACACGCGCGCACACACACATGCACACACATGCACTCATGCATGCACGTGCACACATGCAACATAACTACAACCCTGTGTTCTGACTGACGTAAGGGCCCTGGATCTCCCATTATCTCTTCATCTGTTCACTATCCTGACACACCGACGCACACACACACACACACATGCACAAACACACACACACACACACACACACCCTACCACCACCCAGCTCTCCTCCCCTTCTCCCAGTCCAGTTGTAAGCAGGCCAATTGCGCAACCACGACTGTTGTATCTGGCTTTTCTCCCTCACTGTTGCATTGTTACTAGAAATCTAACTAGAGATCTTTACAACCCACCTCTCTCCATCCGGGTAGAAACACAGGAGGAGAGGAGGAGAGGAGAGGAGAGAAGAGGGCAAGAGAGGAGATGAGACAAGTGAGAGGAGGAGAGGAGGGTAAAGGAGAGGAGCAGAGAAGAGGAGAGGACAGGAGAAGAGAGGAGAGGGGGAGGAGAGGAGGAGGTGAGGAGGAGAGTAAAGCAGAGCAAAGGAGAGGAGGAGATAAGAGGAGAGGACAGGAGAAGAGAGGAGAGGGGAGAGGAGAGGAGGAGAAGAGGAGAGGGGAGAGGAGAGGAGAAGAAGAGAGAAGAGGGGAGAGGAGAGGAGGAGAAGAGAGGAGAGGGGAGAGGAGAGGAGAGGAGGAGAAGAGAGGAGAGGGGAGAGGAGAGGAGGAGAAGAGAGGAGAGGGGAGTGGAGATGAAGGGAGAGGAGTGGAGCGGGGAAGAGAGGAGAGGAGAGGAGGGAGGTGATGGCAGAAATGTGTTGTTTGAATTGAACACAGCCTGTTGGACAAGCATTACGGCGTTTATTAATTATTCTATTATTACGTTAGTGTGAGAGTTGCAGGGAGAGAGGCGGTAGGATAGAAACAGAGGGGGGTTTGAGAGACAGGGGAGCTTAGAGGAGGGTGCAGCTGTTCCTGATCCTAATTAAGCAGATTCAGACGATCTGCTGTGCAATCTCACAGCTGTGACGGAGGTTACCACAGTAATTCACTCATGGGTCCCTTTTTCTGGCGTTCAGACACCCTGGATGGGGACGTTGAGGAGTCTTGGTTTTGTTAAAGAGACATGTATGCAATATGTGCCAAACGCTCAGGGGCCCAATCAGGGGCCAGTCACAAGTGTGTGACAGAACCACTGTCTCAACAACGCAGCGCAAATATTTATTTTTAATGCTGCAGAACTAGCAACTATGCACAACATGTTCCCCCCGGAGGACGAGAGAGGCCCAGCGAGAGCCAAGCAGAACCAGAAAGCAGGTCCCGAGCCTGGAGAGCTGGCGTGACGCAACCGTGGCGTGCACGGGTCCGAACGCAGCCAAGACCTGACACAAGTGTTGGAGAGACCTTGGCACGGGCAAGGCTCCCAACACTCAACAACTATAACTCACCAGCAAGAAGCAACATGGAAAATCTGACACACACACACACACACACACACATATACAGTACGCATCAACCTTATCAGGAGAGACAGTAGGCTAGTAGATGGTGAGTCAGAGAGAGAGAATAGAGATGTGATTTTTCCCACCATGAAATCAATGTCCTCCTCAATCACCTGAACAGCATTGGTAGTCAAGAAGGAGCTCGTACAGTAACGTCTTGTACAGTAAAGTATTGTACAGTATGTCACAGTGTTTCTGCAGTGAGCCGTAGAATCAAGACTCCACTCTCCATTTCTCACACTGTTCTGACTTTGTACAACTGACAAAATGTAACTGAACCAGATCTCTCGCTTACGACAACGCATACCAACGTTTTCCCCGCAGAATTCCCTAAATAAAAAAGGCATTTGTCACCCTGTGTGTCGGGGTCCCTCCCACCTCCCCCAGAGTGGAGGAAAAACCTTTTGGGGGAAATGATGTACTTCTCACACTACGGAGGGGGGGGGGGGGGGTTTGGCTGATGCCCCTCCCCTCTGCCCCTCTCACCCATACCCCCCCCCCCCCCCAACACCCTTTCCCTTCTCCTCTCGCCCTCACTCTCTCCCCTCTTTCTCCCTCTTTCCCATAACCCCACCTCCCCCAATCTCTCTCCCCCTAACTGCTGCCTCCCCCTCTCCCCCCCTTGACCGGAGTGACTCAGATAAGGGGGGGGGGGGGGGGGGCCACACAGCAACTGGGGATGTTTAGTCATTCCTGCCAAACTTAACATTCTCCCATGGAACAGGAGGGGTGCTGTAGTCTAGGACGCTTTATCAAACCCGGCAGCCGGTGACAGCGCGGCAGGTACTGGCCAGAAAGCAAATCGCAGCAGATTAGGAATATAACAGAAAACAACTGTGTCTCTGGCCTCCGCCGGCGATGAAAGCCAGGGAGACGGCCCTCCGTGGTCGGACGGAGCGAGGGGTGCTGGCGGTTTCGCGGCCGGTACTGTTCTCCGGTGCTGGACTGCGAGCAGGGTCCCCTGTGTTCAACGGGCTCTGCTGGAGATGCCTGCGCAGCTCCGTGCATCTGTGGGTACTGTAAATATGTCAGAGGGAGGAGGGAACTGAGGAGGAAAGCAAAGGGGGGGGGGGGTTCTACACACGTTCCACATGTGTGCTTTGGAGACGCCGCATTCCACACGCACGCACGCTCTCTCTCTCTCTCTCTCTATCACACCATTTTATTCTCTCTTGCATAATCCCTTTGTCCCTCCCCCTCATTCTAAACCTCCCATCTTTTCTGCTACAACCTCTCCGAACCATCTCCCACTCTTTTCTTCTGGGAAAGACCCTATTCTCTCTCTCTCCCTGTCTCTCTCTCTCTCTCTCTCTCTCTCTCTCTCTGTCTCTCTCTCTCTCTCTCTCTTTGCCTCTCCCTCTCCCTCTCTCTCCCTCTCTCTCTCTATCTCTCTCTCTCTCTCTCTTTGCCTCTCCCTCTCTCTCTCTCTCTCTCTCTCTCTCTCTCTCTCTCTCTCTCTCTCTCTGAGCTGTCTGTTAATCTGATTAATGATGTGATGAGGAAACCCACTACAGTTGTAAAGAATGGTCTGGACAAGAATGAAGCAGAGGAATGGAGGAATGGACAATTAGGAGGTGGGAGAAGGAGAGGAAGGAGGAAATTCGATGTTCGTGTCGTTGGTTTTCCTTCTGTGTTGATGAACCAGGTCCGGAGTGGAACTCCGCTATGTGAACACATCTGGCTAACAGCTCTCTCTCCTCCCTCTCCGCCTCTCTCTGTCTCTCTCTCTATCTCTCCCTCTGCTCCCTCTCTTTCTATCTCTCTCTCTCTCTCTGCTATACTGTACACATCATTCTATTCTGCCATTTCCTGTCTGTCAGGGTTCAATTTATTTAAACCTGTCTGATGTTCAATGTATCTCTCACTCTCTCTTCCTTCCTCACTTTTTTTCTGTCTCTCTCTCTCTTTCTCTCTCTCCCCCCCCCCCCCTCTCTCTCTCTTCCTCTCTCTACAAACTCCATGACACGACTCTTAATCCACATCTGAAATAATGAATATTACAATTAGATGACGGTCATTCTCTATCCAATAGTTGGTCTCATTCAGATCAGTCTCCACTGACAACTATTCTCATGAGTTTAATAACGGGACGGTGAGTGAAATACACCCCCTAGTGGTGGAAATGACTATAGCCGTCAGTAACTCTCTCCCGTCTCATCCTCCGTCCCCTATCTGTCCTTCCGTCTACGTCTGGACTCTCAATCACTCCTCCTTCCGCAGGAGCACTCCATTCATCCCTTTTCATCGCAACGTTTAACCATCATGTATTTTATATTGTAAAATACAGAGATGATGAAGTGATTATGAGCAAGCTAGAGACCATGGTACCAGTGGAGAATAGGGCAGTTAGGAAAGGAACATGCATGGCTGAAATGGGATAGGCCTACCTCACATTTCCTCACCTGCCCTACAGTCTAAGGCTTAGCATAACCATCTGGGAACTCTCCATTGGAAACCGTTTGAAAAAGGGCAGTCGCTTTCAAAAATACTTGGCAGGTGATTGGGTGAGCAATCTGTCTGTCACCGTGCTAACTTCAACCACTTCTCGCTGTCATCACACCTATACCCGCCCAGCGGGTAGCTGTTTCTATTTCAAATTCCTCAGAACCAACGAGATCTCATGGCGAGATCTCATGTCATGAAGGTATTCGAGAGATTGATTCTGCAGCACCTGAGGCCCATGGTGAGCGACCTCCTGGACCCCCTGCAGTTTGCATGTCAGGCCCGAATCAATGTGGATGATGCCATCATCTATACCTACTCCACAGAACTTACTCATACCTGGAGGGGCATGTTCTTTCAACACCATCCTGCCCCTCCGGCATGCGGAGAAGCTCCCAGCCATGCAGGTAGCCCACGACATGGTGGCCTGGATCACGGACTACCTCACCGGCAGGTCACAGTATGTCCAACTGCAGGGCTGCTTGTCCGATGTGGTGATAAGCAACACGGGCGCCCCTCAAGGAACAGTTCTGTCACCTTTCCCGTTCACCCTCTACGCCTCCAACTTCAGCCACAACTCTGGAGTGTGCCACCTCCAGAAGTTCTCACATAACTCCTTCATCGTGGGCTGCATCAGGGCAGATGAGGAGGAGGAGTACAGGGATGTGGTCAGGAGATTTGTTGATGGACTGAGGAGAACCAGCACCAACTCAACATCAGCAAGATCAAGAAGCTGGTGGACTTCAGAAGGAACAAGATGCATCCAATCCCCATTACCATCCAGGAGGAGGATATTGAGATGGTGGACTCAAATAAGTTCCTGGAAGTGCACCTGAACAACAAACTGGACTGACCACACTGAGGCCCTCTACAGGAAAGGACTGAGCAGACTGGTCTTCCTCAGGAGGCTCAGGTCCTTCGATGTGTGTAGCAGACTACTGAGGATGTTCTACCAGTCTGTTGTAGCCAGCACACTGTTCTTTACCATTGCCTACTGGGGAGGCAGCATCAAGTCTGGGGAGTCAAACAAGCTGGTGAGGAGGGCCAACAACTGGACAGCCTGGAGACTGTGGTGGAAAGGAGGATGAGGGACAAACTGAAGTTGATTCTGGACAACCCCTCTCATCCCCTCTATGATGAGCTGTGGCAGATTGGGAGCACCTTCAGCCACATGCAGATATGTATAGTATTACTGTAGTAGTAGTAGTATTATAGACTGTATGTGTGTATGTATGTATGTATTTACACTCAGTTTACCCCCACAGGGATTATTAAAGTATCTATCTATCTATCTATCTATCTATCTATCTATCTATCTATCTATCTATCTATCTATCTATCTATCTATCTATCTATCTACAGTATTTATCAATCTATCTAATCTAGCATGGTAAACCTACAGTGCCCTACAATCTAGCTACAATGATAAACCTACCCTACAGTCTAGCTACCAGGAGTAAACCTACCCTACAGTCTAGCTACCAGGAGTAAACCTACCCTACAGTCTAGCTACCAGCAGTGTTGCCAGTTTGGGCGGGTTCACGCCCAATTGGGCTTCTTTTGATCACGTTTGGCCGGAAAAAATAGCATTGGGCGGTTGGGCTGGAAAAAATAGCATTGGGCGGGCGTTTAAAAAAAAATATATATATATTTTAAAACTGGCGGGACAGACGTTGCAATTTTATCCAATGATGTTAATTGGGTGGGAGATGTGCAACTGTCCAATAGGGGCGAGGGAGCTCTCCCTGTTCAATGCATTTGATTCACACGGTCAAGGAGAAGGTCGAGGTCGGAGTCAAATCTAGCCAGCTACCCCCTGAAGAAACCTAAAGATGCCAACGTGGGGATGTGGGATCAGCAGGTTTCTGTCATGATCACCGCATCGATGCCTTTTGGCTGGAGGTAGAGGCCTTTAAAGATGCCGGAGGAAATCTGTGCTTTCAGGATGTGGCACTTGGCACAATCAGATTGCTCACTCTGCCCATATCAAATGCTCATGTGGAGAGAGAATTTTCCCAAGTGACGCTAGGTGATGCCAGAAATCGCATGGGATTACCGCTGCTTTCTGCTCTCATGGACGTGCGCTCGGTCTAACGGAGCAGTTTGACGGCTGCAACGTTCCACCCTCCCAGACAGTTGTTGGGGAGCTTTGACTCAACCATCTATTAATACTTGCTAATTAGCAAGTTCACCACATGTAGGCTACATAGTTTTACATTGACGAGTTATGTTAGAAGTTGGAATGGACTCCTGGCCTGTTCGGCGTGAAGGTAAGACATTTTTTACTTAATACTATACAGCAGGTGTTTCTGGATGTCTCATCATTGAGTGATTCATTAGCCTACTTGTGTCTCTGCCTGCTTGCCTGCCTGAGTATCACACTCCTGACTCGGTTATTGTAGGCGAGCAGGCAGGCTATTCATGGGTGGTTATACAGGTGGTTATATAGGCCTACCATTGGAAGTTGTGTAGCCTAGTCCACTTGTCACATTCTCTAGCGGTTTCTTGTCACCACTAAAGCTTGTTATCTAGCTTGTCATCTTGTTATCTTGAGTTGCTCTCTTGTCTATGACCGCAGCACCGCCGTTCCTCTATTCATGATATAGCCATGCTTCTCATGTGTTATTATAATTTGTTGCCTGCATTATCATTTCTTTGACTATTTGATGGGATTACGCATCTTTCTCTCTGTCGTAGGCTGTGTGTGTGACATATGTGTAGGCGTGTGTTGCAGTTTACCACGAGTTATTATTATTTTCGGTATTTCAACTGAAAGGCATTTTTCTTAGCATGCACTGCTATATATTATATACTATAATATTTGGGCGTTTTTTTATCACATTGGGCGGATTTTGAGCACTCATTGGGCTGGAAAACATCACACCAATATGGCAACCCTTGCTACCAGGAGTAAACCTACCCTACAGTCTAATTACCATGAGTAAACCTACCCTACAGTCTAATTACCATGAGTAAACCTACCCTACAGTCTAGCTACCAGGAGTAAACCTACCCTACTCTCTAGCTACCAGGAGTAAACCTACCCTACAGTCTAGCTACCAGGAGTAAACCTACCCTACAGTCTAGCTACCATGGTAAACCTACCCTACAGTCTAGCTACCAGGAGTAAACCTACCCTACAGTCTAGCTACCAGGAGTAAACCTACCCTACAGTCTAGCTACCAGGAGTAAACCTACCCTACAGTCTAGCTACCAGGAGTAAACCTACCCTACAGTCTAGCTACCAGGAGTAAACCTACCCTACAGTCTAGCTACCAGGAGTAAACCTACCCTACAGTCTAGCTACCATGGTAAACCTACCCTACAGTCTGGCTACCATGGTAAACCTACCCTACAG
Source organism: Borostomias antarcticus (assembly GCF_949987555.1). Classification (NCBI taxonomy): domain Eukaryota; kingdom Metazoa; phylum Chordata; class Actinopteri; order Stomiiformes; family Stomiidae; genus Borostomias; species Borostomias antarcticus. The sequence continues at coordinate 24,449,566 of NC_140241.1, read as the reverse complement.
TCTAGCTACCAGGAGTAAACCTACCCTACAGTCTAGCTACCATGGTAAACCTACCCTACAGTCTGGCTACCATGGTAAACCTACCCTACAGTCTAGCTACCAGGAGTAAACCTACCCTACTCTCTAGCTACCAGGAGCAGGGGCGGTTCTGGGGGGGGGGGGCAGCTGGGTCCAGTGCCCCCCTAACAATGAGCTTGGACGCCCCTGTGGCCCCCCCCCCCCGACCGAAGATTCTATATATTCATAAAAACTATAGATTTTTTGGTTTGTTTGTTTTTTTGCGATGATGGCTTTGACGCGAACGCGGACCGCTCAACAAACTAGATCTCGATCTATAAACGAGGGCTCAACACTCTAGTCGAACCCATTAGAGCGTTACACTGACAAACACGTTCGTGCCAAATGATTCGTGCTGGCAGATGACACGCGAAGAAACGGGAGGCAAAGAAGCAATTATCACGAAGAATCAAAGGTGAGCAAAGTTTTAATTTAATTTGTGTAATTGTTACAATGTACGGTTTATGATATTGTTGACTAACATTAGTTAACTTACCAACCTTTTAACGTTAGTCTGAATTGACGGCATGCTAGTTAGCTATTGTAGCTTGCTATACATTACTAGCTAATGTTAGCTAAGTTAGTTTCCATCAGTTTTGCTAGCCAACATTCATTGTATGACCAAAACGGTGGTAGAGCAATTATCAGACTTTCTCAAAAGTGCTAGTTTTGTCAACGTTTTGATCTGAACCATTGTATATGATCATAAGTAACCTTAAAACAGAGCTAAACATGCATTTTACCTTTACTACTCCTATAAAGGGGTCCAGGCTGAAATAAAGAAAATAAACCCACTAGCTACATTTTCACCCTGTGCCTCATTGAATCTGGTTGGTGTACAGGCTGCAGAATCATGTCCAGACGTTTCAACATTCTTTGGCTGTTTAAATCGTGTACAACATCTTCAGTGCCAGCCCAGAGCGATGGGCCATTCTCAAAGATAAGACTGGCTGCTCACTCCACCGCATGTCTGATACCCGCTGGAGTGCCCGTATAGAGGCTGTTAAACCTGTTGCAAATCACTTACCATCGATCATACAGGCCCTTGACAGCATCCTTGCTAGATGCAGCCTAACTAACGAAGCCAAATCAGAGGCCATTGGTCTGAAGAGTTATTTCACCTCTTTTAAAGCCATCATTCTTCTCACTGTTTGGAAGAAAATACTGCAATCCATTGAAGACCGAAACATAATTCTGCAGTCAGGCAGTTGCACTACATGTTGAAGCAGCCAACATAAAGGCATTGAAGGAAGAAATGCAGGTCTTTCGCAACTCAGGGGATAGTCTACTGGCAGAAGCGTCTCTTGTTGCAGAAGCTATGGATGTTCCCACTGAATTTAAAGTCAGCCACAAGAGGAAGAGAAAACGTTTTGCAGATGAGAGTTCAGACTGCAAATCTCCCCTTGACCTGCTGAATTCCATCTACAAAATGCAGCTCCAGAGCATTTTTGGAGAAGTGTGTGTTGCCATTCGCATCTTCTGCACTTTACCTGTGACTGTCGCTGGTGGAGAAAGGGCATTTAGCAAGTTAAAGCTTGTTAAAAAAAACTATTTTAGGTCCACAATGAGTCAAGACAGACTTAACAGCCTTGCCAGACTTTCAGTTGAAAACCAGCTATGCAGGAAGTTAGACTTCAAAAAGATAAGTGATTTTGCCAACAAAAAAGCTATGCGTTCCATTTTATGATCAGACTAGTGCAGGTCTAACTTGTGGTATTATTTTATTTTTTATTGTACAAGAAGGTATCTCTTTTTTTTATTTTACAAGAGGGTATGTTATTGTGTTGTACATTTTATTTGCAAGAAATTATTCACTGTGATTTTCTATTTGTTGCACACCAATGCTTGAGATTTTCTTGAAATTGCTAAATTATAAATAATTTTCTTGTTAGACTATAGGTAAAACAATGTATGATGCAAATCAGAAAGAGATGTGAATAAAGACACCTGATAATACACAATGCATAATTTATTTATATAATTATACCCAGTGTCTATGGAGAGGTTAATTGGAAAATTAACAAGAGAAAGAAACATAAGAAAAAGAAAAAGAAATACAAAATGATACATAATTTAAAAAAAGGGGTCGAAAAAAGTGGTGACGAAAAGCCGTAGGGGTAGGGGCCCACACCAATATTCTTTATGGGGGCCCAGAATTCATAGCAACGGCCCTGACCAGGAGTAAACCTACCCTAGAGTCTAGCTAACAGGAGTAAACTTACTCTACAGTACGATGGTAAACCTACCCTACAGTCTTGCTACTAGGGGTAAGCGTTACATTTTCCAGCTGTGTTTGACACCGATATCATAGATGTTCATTTAACAGCAAAGGCGTGTGTATAAGCAGGAAATAGTTTCTACACAGATATCCTTTCTACCAGTCTTGGTATATTATGTTCCCCAGCTTCACTCTCTCTCTCTCCTCCCTCCTCTCTATCTCAGTATTCACTCTCCTCCTCCTCCTCCTCCTCCTCCTCCTCCTCCTCCTCCTCCTCCACAGTTGCTGCTGATGTGTCACAAGCCCCCCCAAAATGTTCCTGTCCCCCAAACCTCACCACACACACACGCACACACACACACACACACACACACACATAGAAAGCCACTCTAGCGGTTCCAGATGTGTGGAGGGGTGATGTCATGGCAGACCAGAGCAGAGCTCTGATCCGCCTCCTTCTCTCCAGAAAACGTGTGTTTCAGACGAGGGAGGAAGTAGGAAGAGCCTTCCCAGAGGGCCGGGACAGGGAACAATGCTGAATGCTAAGCTATCTAGATCTCCCTGGCCTCACTGGATAGGACTGTCTGAGTCTGCTTGCTCCTGGACCACACACACACACACACACACACACAAACACACAAAGGCTTTGCAAGGCTACAAACCATCTGACCCTAAACCATTATGAAAAGCATTAGTCTCTGTGTGTGTGTGTGTGTGTGTGTGTGTGTGTGTGTGCGTTTGGCGTGCATGTGTGTACGTGTACATGCTTGTGCGTGCATGCATGTGTGTGTACGTATGCATTTCATGATGTAGTATGCCTTGATATTTGATGGCCACAGAAACAGAGCTCCTGTAGCAACATGTCTGAGTTCCTGTCCTTTTTCCTGACTGGAGGCTTTGATGCTGGAGCATAATTCTGTCCAAGAACCGCGGGTCCCTCCCTGCACATTCATCCCCAGGGATGAGCGTGTGAGTGTACACATACAGTACAAACACACCGACACACACACACACACACTCACACACAGAAAGACACACACATACACACACACACTCACACAGAGAAAGACACACACACACAGACAAATGCACGCATTTCCCCAGACTACCAACGGCACCTGGACATCCCGAAAGGCATGCAGTCGGCCGGCACCAGATGTGGCCGTGTTTAAATGGGTCAACTGCAAATGGCACGTTTATGACGGAGGTGGGGGAGAGAGACAGGGAGAGAGAAAGGGAGGGATGGGCGAGGGAGGAGGGGGGTCAGTGTTATGGCGGTTGCTAGACGACCCCAGCGTAAATAAATCAGAGAGAGAGAGAGAGAGGGAGAGAGGGGGGGGTAGAGATAGATAGATAGAGAGAAAGAGGGAGAGACAGAGAGGGAGAGAGATGGGGGGGGAGAGAGAGAGAGAGAGAGGGAGAGTGAGAGAGAGAGAGGGGGGAGATAGAAAGAGAGAAGGAGAGGGAGAGTAAGAGAGGGAGAGAGAGGGGGGGAGAGAGGGAGAGAGAGAGAGGGAGAATGAGAGAGAGAGGGAGAGAGAGAGATAGGAGGGAGAGAGAGAGAGAGAGAAAGATAGAGAGATAGTGAGAGAGGGGGAGAGAGAGATAGAGAGAGGGGGGGAGAGAGAGAGAGAGGGGGGAGAGAGAGAGAGAGAGGGGGGGAGAGAGAGGGAGAGAGAGAGAGGGAGAGTGAGGGGGGGAGAGAGAGGGAGAGAGAGTAAAGGACAGGACACAGCGTGTGGGCTGGAGACCCTGGGGGAACGTGTGTAGAGGATGGCTGGTGAGGAACAACATGAGCTGTCCACGGCCCTGATACACACACCAGCTGGGCCCACACACACACACACACACTCAATTTTCTGTGCTGTGCTGTGCTTTTTTGTTGTGTTATGTCTTATGTTATGTTGTGCTATGCTTTGTTGTGCTGTGCTATGCTGAGTCGTGCTGTGCTATGCTGTGTTGTGTTACTGTACAGTATGTTGTGTTGTGTTGTGCTGTTCTGTGCTGTGTTGGGCCGTGTTGCGTTGTGTTGTGTTATGTTGTGCTATGCTTTGTTGTGCTGTGCTATGCTGTGTCGTGCTGTGCTATGCTGTGTTGTGTTACTGTACAGTATGTTATGTTGTGTTGTGCTGTGCTATGCTGTGTTGGGCCGTGTTGCGTTGTGTTGTGCTGTGCTATGCTGTGTTGGGCCGTGTTGCGTTATGTTGTGTTGTGCTGTGCTATGCTGTGTTGGGCCGTGTTGCGTTATGTTGTGTTGTGCTGTGCTATACTGTGTTGGGGCTGGTAGGTGGAGGTAGGACCCAAAACCAGACAGCAGGCAGGCGGCACAGGTTCAAATAAACTAGGAACACTGGGAGGAAACACACTAACATTGACAATGAACCGACAGAGAACAAAGGAAACAGGAGGACATATATATACTCTGGGAGAACAATCAAGGAACAACGTACAGGTGTGCAACAAGACATAACGAGACAGGTGCAGACAATCACCCAGACAAGGACATGGAGGGATTCCCACAAGACACCAACACAAGGACAGAGGAAATAGGACACAAGGAAACCAGGCTGGGACTGGGAATGGGACTGGGCAGTAAACAAGGGGAAACTAGAGGGGAGACCTAGAGAGGACCAGATAACTAAAGGAGGGGACTAGAACTAGGGACTGCGAACTAGAGAGGGGAGTAAAGAAACACAGGGAAGTAGCTAAAGGGAAGACTAAGCTAGAGGGACAGGAGTGACGTGGGACTAGTGAGGGACAGGTGTCTAGAGCTGGGGCCGGGAGGACACAAACCAACATACAAGACAACCAACACAAGACGAAACAAATGGAGGCAGAACGAAACCAGGTGACAACGTGAACAATGTGCTAAAGTCTCTGGGGGTAATGCAGGGGCAGTCACTGGGAGGAGAGGTGCTCAGGGTCCAGGAGGGTCCAGGGGGCACAGGAGCTCAGGGTCAGGAACCCAGGCCGGGAACAGGGGGTGAGCAGGGCGAACCAGGGGTCTGGGGCAGGGGTGAGGGTCTGGACCGGGAGTGAGCAGAGTGGACCAGGGGTCCGGGGCAGGGGTGAGCAGGGTGAACCAGGGGTCTGGGGCAGGGGCCGGGGTCCAGACTCGGAGCAGGGGGTAAGCCGGGGTGGCCCCGGCCCGAACCATAACATTATTGGCACAGAAGAACACATGTTCAGATTGCCAAAGCTACAGTGGAATTACAGAAATAATTCTATATACACATACACACTCTAATACACCGATATATGCACAGGTAATTACATCTTAACATACCCACGCATGCAACTACATTACACATGTATACAGCTGTACTATAGTTACACATGAAATCATTCACACATACAGTATTTGCTGCATATACTTCCTATACATTGAATATTCAGAAATTGTGCATTCTAAAGGAACATTCATGCAGTCCATTACAATATAGCAATATATTTTAACAAAATATATGTGTATAAAATAAAGCAATAAAAGCAATGTGCTAATTATTTAGGTTGGTCTATTGTTAGCTGTTCTCAAGTTGTGGCATTTTGTACAAATTTAGCAGTAAATACACATTTTGACATTTCAACTCCTAGGCAGAATCCTTCATATATTTTTGTGATTTCACACTTCCTGTGATGCATTACTTGAGCACAACCTTTGTTCTCTAGGATGACAAGTTTGTCTCTTTCTCACACACACTTTCTCTCACTCACTCTCTACTCAGGCGCGGATCTATGGGTGGGCCTGGGTGGGCCTAGGCCCGCCCAGATTGACAGCTGGCTCACCCAGTCAGATTCATGAAAATACATATTTTTTATAATAAAATAAAAATAAAATATTTTTAAAGTTTAATTTTCACTAACTACCTTGAATGTGAATAGTTTTGTCTTGGAAATGATTAAAAGTATGTATTAATACTAATAATATTCAACTTCCTCTCTTACGTTTACATTGCGTTAACCGTCTTTTTCGTACTGCGTAAGTTAACGTTACCTGATTGGCGCCGGCGGGCAGTTGTTCAGTGTGCGCGCTATGATGGCTAAACAGCTAACATTGACCCGCTTTCTTAAAAAGCCACGTCTGGAAGAGAATGAAAGTTTGGACCAGGCCTTGTCCAAAGACAGAGTGGAGGGTCGTGGTGAGATGTGTGCTGGCCCTGGGGATGAAGAAGGAGAAACGGCCACAGCTTCAACATCTCGTGAGTGTAATGCTAACGTGAGCATAAAAGCTGAAGCTCCACCGAAGCGACCCTCATTGCCACCGGCTTCTGAAGAGGAAGTTCCACCGAAGCGACCTTCACTGCCACCGGCTTCTGAAGAGCTAACTGGTAGGCCTACACCGTCAGAGACTTTTCTCCGCAACAAACCGGATCAAGACACGCCTGAGATCATCAATGTGGACTGGACGCTTGAACAACCTGACGCTTCTGTCGTTTGAAAGAGAACTAACAGATACCTTGGATCATGACGACATCATCAGTTTCTTCAATTCAAAACCCAGACGACTCCGCCTTCCCTGCAAACACGCGACGTCAGGTAGACGTTCAGATCATGTCTTAATAACGTCCGTCGGTCCAGAACCCCATTTGTAAGTCTGCTGGACCCCTCAATATTCAAATGTCTGGCTTGGACCCCTCTAAGACGACTGTGGACGTGCAAAACGGGTTCAATATTTGAACATCTAAAAAAAACATTCATTCTGGCTCCTAATTGGATGTCTTTGGACGTCCGAAAAAGACAAAAAATACATCTAAAAGACGTCTTTTAGACGTGTCTTTGCTCAGTGGGTTGTATAACCAACCGTTAAGGTAGGCCATGGTTTCATATTTTAGTTTGGCCCGCCGTGGCATGTATGTTTATGATTGCAGGCACCCTCTGTGAGCGAGGGAGTTCTGAATTGTGACAGGCTACTGTAGGCTATTGGCTATTTAATTTGTGTTTGTATGATTACAGCCCGCCGTGGCATGCAAGTTTATGATTAGGAAGCCTCTGATAAGCGAGGGAGTTATGAATTGTGACGTATTGGTTATTTAATTGTGGTTGTATCCCTGTCAGTGCACTAACGAGGGTTATGCAACATTTGTTATTATCGCGAGCCCGGTTATGTTCCATCCATTCATCTGGCTGCTCATACATAGGTCTAAAACGTGCGGTGATGAGTTTCACTCAGGCCTACCCAGATTTTTCCAGGCCTACCCATCAGCCACTTTCTGTATCCGCCACTGCTCTCATTCTTTCACTCACTCTCTCTCTCTCTCTCTCTCTCTCTCTCACACACACACACACACACGCACACACTCACTCTCACTCCCCCCCTCTCTCTCTCTCTCTCTCACACACACACACACACACACACTCACTCTTTCACTCTCTCTACTCTCTCCCTCTCACTCAAATCAATTCAATTCAAATGGCTTTATTGGCAAGACATAACACTACATATTGCCAAAGCATGCATTTGTACCATGAAAAGCAATATTAATTAGATTAAGAAACATAGGCTACTACAAGACAAATGATCAGTTGTCGATATAGCAGCAACAGCAAGGAAAAGTATATTAATAAATAAAAATGACAGGAGAAATCAAATGATGTTGTCAGATATAATGAAGCGACGTGTGACAGGTGACTGTCACTCACTGTCCCTGCGTCTATGGCTGGCAGCAACATAGACTGCTGCTAACTTACTTCTCTTTGAGTCGTCCCCTAGTAGGATAGGTAGTTTCTCCTCATCTAATAGGTTAAGAAAACCTTTACAGTAGTTACGGATTCCAATTTTTTGAAATGTGTTTCCCTATGTTTATACTTTTCACATTTCTGACTCTCTCTCTCTCTTTCTACTCTCACTCTCTCTCATTCTCTCTCTCACTCACTCTCACAGACTCTCTCTCTCACTCTCCCACACTTTCTTTCTCTCTCTCTCGCGTTGTTTCTCCTTTCAGTCTTTCTCAATTAAATTAAATTCAATTCAAAGCTTTATTGGCATGAACGTTTCAACAACAATTATGCCAAAGCATCAACGTACAAATTGACCAATAAATGATACACAATACAAAATAGCAGTAATAAGCAAGCAATGTATTACAGTTTTTCTCAATTGTTTAAACACTTTTTCTGAAAGAAAACCTCATTTACTCAAAACTCCACACACAAACCACAAAACACACACAAAATGCAAAATCCTACAAAATGACACATTGCCTTCAAAGCTCAAATGACACACACTGCTATCATTATGAGTACTGTAGATACTTCTAAGCAACAATTGAACACTGATGTGCTGAATGGAAAATCTAGTGTAGTCCTGATGACTTCCAAATATTTTAGTCCAAATTCTAATTGGTATGTCTCTCTCTCTTCCTCCTTTGTCTCTGTGCCTCAGGACATGATAGTGCAGAGGAGATTCAGGCATGGGTCCTATTGCTTTCACAACCTACTTCCAATTCATTCTGCCTTTGTGTTTTTCTCCCTATTAAAGTAAGGCAGAGACATTCAAAATCCTCTCCCAGAGATTGGCAGCTGGCTGCTTCCAATACAAAGTGCCAGAGATATGGAGCATTCATTTTGAGTCTAATCAGTATTGAGCTGTGCCCCTCTGGGAGATGTGTTGTGTTCGAACGCTGGTCATAATAACAGCAATCTCTCTCTCACATGAATTGATTTAATCTCCGCCATGTGATATTATAAGATATCTCCTGTGTAAAGCATTGGGGGTAAACAGAGAGCCCTGGTTTCACGACAACTCCTAGTACAGGACAAGTACACAGCACACAACGCAACTCCTACCTGTAGTACAGGGGTACACAAATCCTAAAGGTCCACATTTTTTCCCCAATAATCCAAAGGTCCATCTTTTAAGAAAACAATTATAATACAAATCACCATTTTCCTGTCGTCACCCACCCCAACAAAGGTGAATCAAACCATTTCAAGTCCTGTCTCCTCTCCTATCCTCTCCTGTCTCCTCTTGTCTTGTCTCCTTCCTCTCCTCCTGTCTCCTCTCCCTACTGTACCTCCTATCTCATCTCCTCACCTCCTGGCTCCTCACCTCCTGTCTTTGTCTTATCTCCTCACCTCCTGTTTCCTCTCATCTCCTCCTGTCTCATCTCCTCACCTCCTGTCTCATCTCCTCACCTCCTGTCTTTGTCTTATTTCCTCACCTCCTGTTCCCTCTCCTCTCCTCCTGTCTCGTCTTCTCACCTCCTGTCTTATCTCCTCACCTCCTAGCTCCTCACCTCCTGTCTTTGTCTTATCTCCTCACTTCCTGTCTCCTCTCCTCCTGTCTCGTCTCCTCACCTCCTGTCTCGTCTCCTCACCTCCTATCTCATCTCCTCACTTCCTGTCTCCTCACCTCCTGTTTCCTCTCCTCTCCTCCTGTCTCCTCTCCTCACCTCCTGTCTCCTCACCTCCTGTCTCATCTCCTCACCTCCTGTCTTTGTCTTATCTCCTCACCTCCTGTTTCCTCTCCTCCTGTCTCGTCTCCTCACCTCCTGTCTCGTCTCCTCACCTCCTGTCTCATCTCCTCATCTCCTGTCTCCTCACCTCCTGTCTTATCTCCTCACCTCCTGTATCCACTCTTCCTGTCCGATTTCATCCCGTAGATTTTTCCGGGTTTTAGCTCTGAATTGTGAGGAAAGGTTTCTTCAAATTGGCTGTGTTTTGTTTACCTATACCTCAACTCCAATAGAAACACACAGATAGAAACCACGTCCCAGGAGGTTGCATCACCATGGTAACAGAAACAGGGCTTACTCTTGAGATTTTTTCATAATTGAACAGAATATCACCAGGTCTTCATATTACTGGCCAATTTCTGCAAAGGCTGTTTGAGTTCCAAACTTTCTGAAGTAGCTATTCTTTCCCCGTTCTGTCCGTGTCATAACATTAGACTGTATTTATGGAGGGAAGAAATGGAGGGAAAAAAGCACTTGGAAAGAGAAGCCAATCATTTGGGTCTGACAGTCTACGGATAAGGGCCAACGTCAATAGAGAACATATACTTTCCAACAGTCCCACTTAGGATCAAGTCAGGGACCTTTTATTCTAACTGTTCTAATGGGTGATTTCTGAGAGTCAGATTTGGTTGTGTTGTAGTATTCAACTGTAAATTGTCCAGTGCATCCAATCATTTCTAGTATAGGACTACACTGACTTTTTTGGTAAGTTGTGCTCAGTTATACAACATACCTTGTTGCAATATGATTTCTGCCCTATTTGTGTGGCTATAACTAGTTTATTTTGTATTTGTATTATACAGTCTACAGTATGTTATCATTCATGTTCTCTCTATTTACCCATAAAAAGCCAGATCTATGAAGCAATCCCCTCTAATGGCATATATATGGCTAATAAAACAGAGAGTGTACAGAACAGAACGACCTCATCCCCTCTGCATGGTGACATGAGGGATGACATGATCAGGGATGACTGTGCCAGGACGGACCCAGCGGGACCCCTGCTAACTTCCTGTTCTAGAGTAGGTGGGAGTTTTTCAACTCCACCCTACACCTACACAAACTCCACTCTCCACCCAACTCACACTCAACCCTACACCCAACTCACACTCCACTCTCCACCCTACACAAACTCCACTCTCCACCCAACTCACACTCCACTCTCCACCCTACACAAGCTCCACTCTCCACCCAACTCAAACTCCACTCTCCACCCAACACAAACACAAACTCCACTCTCCACCCTACACCCAACACAAACTCCACTCTCCACCCAACTCAAACTCAACCCGACACCCAACTCACACTCCACTCTCCACCCTACACAAGTTCCACTCTGCACCCAACTCACACTCAACCCTACACCCAACTCACACTCCACTCTCCACCCTACACAAACTCCACTCTCCACCCAACTCACACTCAACCCTACACCCAACTCACACTCCACTCTCCACCCTACACAAGCTCCACTCTCCACCCAACTCACACTCAACCCTACACCCAACTCACACTCCACTCTCCACCCTACACAAGCTCCACTCTCCACCCAACTCACACTCAACCCTACACCCAACTCACACTCCACTCTCCACCCTACACAAGCTCCACTCTGCACCCAACTCACACTCAACCCTACACCCAACTCACACTCCACTCTCCACCCTACACAAGTTCCACTCTGCACCCAACTCACACTCCACTCTCCACCCTACACAAGTTCCACTCTGCACCCAACTCACACTCCACTCTCCACCCTACACAAGTTCCACTCTGCACCCAACTCACACTCCACTCTCCACCCTACACAAGTTCCACTCTGCACCCAACTCAAACTCCACTCTCCACCCAACACAAACACAAACTCCACTCTCCACCCTACACCCTACACAAACTCAACTCTCCACCCAGCACAAACTCCATCTCTCCCCTCCCCTCCCATCCTCTGCTCTCCCCTTCTCTCCTCTCCCCTCCCTTCCTCTCCTCTCCCCTCCCTTCCTCTCCTCTCCCCTCCCTTCCTCTCCTCTCCCCTCCCTTCCTCTGCTCTCCTCTCCCCTCCTCTCTTCTCCTCTCCCCTCCTCTTCTCTCCTCTCCTCTTCTCTCCTCTCTTCTCCTCTCTTTTCCTCTCCTCTCCCCTCCTCTCTTCTCCTCTCCTTTCCCCTCCTCTCTTCTCCTCTCCCCTCCTCTTCTCTCTTCTCCTCTCCCATCCTCTCCTCTCCCATCCTCTCCTCTCCTGTCTGATTTCTCCATTAGAAATCATCTGGGCTCGTTCTGGACTGTGGTCTTACTGCCGGTCCAGGAGGGCTCTGAACAGCTCATCGGTTGGGATGGGAGGGCGTGGGATGGATTCATGATCAATGCACCAGAGAGACACGTCACTGCATCTGCAATCAGTCTCTTACTAGTACAAACAATTGTTTTGCTAAGCTGACAATAAAGCTGTTGTTGTCATTGTTTTGCCCCAGTCCTTTTACTGTGTACAACCCCTAGCAGTTGGCTGGTCATGGCATCAACATTGTTTACCCTCTATAAGGGATCTGACCAATGAGCTTCATGCGCCCTTCGCTCTGTCATCACCGCATGCCCAGGGAGGAAGCATCCGGTTGGATGACACATCCTGAACACAGTTCTATTGGTCCAGCCAGAGTTCATCTTGGAGTCAGACATAGGGATAGAGAGAGTCTGGGGACAATGGGGGATACGAGAGTAGAAAAGAATGAGAAATAGATTGGAAAGACCTGAGTGAGAGAGAGAGAGAGAGAGAGAGAGCTCAGTGTAGAACGGTAATGTGCGTGGAACAGAGGGATAATAAAAAGAGCTACAATAAAGAGTGGGGAGAAAAATGGAGCTCGTAGTTAGGCACAGCTTTGGAACAGGAAGCAATATATCCTGATCTGCTGAAAGTGCCAGGGGGCACAGTGTGTGTGTGTGTGTGTGTGTGTGTGCGCGCGCACGTGTGTGCGTGTGTGTGTGTGTGTGTGTGTCTGTGCACGCGCACGTGTGTGCGTACGTGTATACTGTATGTGTGCATGCATGCGTGTGTGTGTGTGTGTGTGCATGTGTGTGTGTGTGTGTGTGTGTCTGTGGTACATGGTTTAGAAGGGTTGTGGAGGCTTATGTTATCATGGGCTCAGAGCTCCAGGCCTGACTGGGCCCTGCCCTGCCTAACCGTGGTTTAACCACACTTTGGCGGCCCAGCGGACGCCAGCCCTGCTGGGAGCTGCTGGAAGTCCGAGGCGATGACCAATGATCCCCGGCCTGCCCTCGCTGCAGTCACACGCGGTAGAAACTCAACGGTTTATGGGAAGCATAAGAAGACGGAAAAAATCCCCAAGAAAGTCGAAAGAACACAGAGGGTCGAGGGCGAACAGACGTCCCTTTTTGTCGTGGTCAGGGTTACGGTCGAGCCGTGGTGAACATATTCCTTTCCCTCATATGTTCTGGTATTCCAGCAGCAAACGCTTTGGCATTGGTTTCCAAATGTCATGTTCCATACTGGCACGAGCCACTATAGCTTATGAATTGGAATGACCGTGTGTGTGCGCGTGTGTGTGTGCGCGTGTGTGTGTGTGTGTGTGTGTACACGCGTGTGTGATTTACGGTTGCAGCTAATAGAAGACGATGAGGCTGGGAGAGTTACAAATCATCTGCAGGGCCCCAGGCCAGTGGAGGTCTCCCCCTGGCCAGAATGCAGCCGCTGCTAACAGAATGTTGTGATCAGAGCCACCATTGAACAGAGTTACAACTCAAGGTGAGGAGGTCACTCCCAGGAATCTCATTGTTGGCCATTCTGTTATTTTATGGGCAGGGGGGGGGGTGGTTGCTTGAAACGTGGCAACACACACAATGACACACAGAAACATTCCCAAAAACACAGAGACACCCACTGTGCTATGAATGAAAACATGGAGGTCATCAGTTCGATGACCCCTGAACTCTCTGGGCTCGAAGTCCTTCTGAACATCTCTATTGGACACGGACAATCAATCTACTCTGCTCTGCTCTCCTGAAACGCTGATGTCAAAGTTAGCGAAGACCTTGTTAGCATTGGCTTCCTTAGTATGATTCAAGCCATCAGCACATAGTTGGATACAATTGATGGGGGATATCGTAACTTGCCTGCCAATTTACTTTCCTGGTAGGCCTATTGTCAAAGCGGTAAGCTAATAAACTGTTTCCCTTGTGTTTCTTTGTTATACAACGGTCATCAGTGCTGTTCAATGAGGCTGATCTGTGGCTTGAACATAATCCCAGAATCCTATTCCTATTCGCCTGAATCACCTCTAATGATATAGTGACACACTGAGAAAACCCTACCAAGGAATGGCAAAATTACAGCAGGACACAGGAGACTGGAAGGATTGAGGAGGCCACTTTTCCCCCCACTGTAAGCCAGTACGTAATGTTCAGCCCTTTAGCCTCACAGCGCCTCTCTGCTTTGGGACTGCGCTCAACATACTGGACACAGTGGGTGTTGATTTGTGTGCAAAATGAAATCACCCGGAATCACTGCTACAATACATGCCCTTCTTTCCTTATTATGCTTTCTGCCTCCATCTTTGTCTTCCAGATGTTCCTCCTTTTTTTTAATCAGGAAATAAGCACATATCTTGGCAGGCTACTACGTGGCTCTCTCTCTCTCTCTCTCTCTCGCTCTCTCTGAGGAACTGTAACTCTCTCTGGTACTTTCCTGGAACTCTCTTTCCCCCTATTTCCACTCCTGACTATCTCTCTCTCTCTCTCTCTCTCTCTCGCTCTCTGGAAGTCTCTCCCTCCATTTCTTAGAACTGTATCTCCTTGCCAGAGTTCTAAACTTGATGCGAGGAGCACCAAAGGATCAGCAATCAGCTTCCAGCGAAGCTCAACGGAAACAAGGACAACAATGATGAGGGAACCACTCAGACGAGACGCTGGCAGCGCCAGTGAGAAGCATTAGGTGGCCGTGCTGTACAACCAAACATGAAACCCCCGACTGTGGTAGTCACTGTGACTCACCCCGTCCAAGCAGCCAATGTAAGCCGCCTCAATCAATGGAGGTGAAGACAGGGCAGCGGGATGTGCTGAGCTTGCTGTATGGTACGACTTTTTCCGAGGCCACTTTTACCTCAGTGGGAACAGTTTACTGAATTCAGATCCTGACCCACAAGTTTCATGGGGGAGAGAGGAGGGGAGACTTCATTGGAGAGAGAGGAGGGGAGCAAGAGAGGGAGAGAGAATGAGAGAGAGAGAGAGAGAGAGAGAGAGTATAGTTTTACTGGGGTTATGAGGTATCTCAGGCTCCCTGGTTTGATGTAGGCTGACGTCTGTAGGTCAGAAACCATCTCCTCCACACACACACACACACACACACACCACTTTCCTCGCCTTCTAATTAGCCCCAGCGAATGAGAGAGAGGAAATGACAGGCCGGCCACTGGCTGAAAAGTGAAAAGCAGTTGCTTACACGCCTCCAGGACTGAAAACATACGCTTCAAACGGGTGACATCACCCAGAGGTGTGTAGTGAACCATGGGCTATTACAGCTCTGTGAAAGGGTGAGACCAGAGCACTCGTAAACACACACATGCACACACACATGCACATGGCATGAACATAGTGTAACGGGGTAGTGACTAGGGATGAGAAGGTATACCGTAAAACCGTGAACTGCGGTATAAATTGTCCGCGGTACTAGAACCGTGACATTCCCTGTGTTTACGGTATTACGTTTACGGTATTACACAATAATGCGCTGCTGAAACTTCACATTTCAAGTTGCTTGCAACAGTTAATTTTGTAATTTAATATAAGCTTGCTATTAATAAACTGAGCTTAATTACAATAGTGTGTATTTTCCATCATGTGTTGCACTGTAGTTCCTTCAAAGTAAAATACTTGTTTTTTTTTATGTGTGTTGGGGAGGTGAAATGCCCTACACCGTGAAATACCGTAAACCGTACAGTGTAACTAGATACCGTACCGTACCGTAATGCAAAAATCCATACCGTCTCATCCCTAATAGTGACTAAAGAACTGGAGCCTATGTTGCAATCCTAACTAATTATTTTTGATGGCCTTTAGTTAAGAATGCGCTTTATAGTGCCAGTGGTCACTGCAGGTCATTATATTGTTTTAGCAGGGTTGGAGCTGGATGATGTTGAGGCTTCAGATTGGTCCTGCTGTGTTTTATACATGGAGCTCCACCGGGACCAGGAAGTAGCCAGGAGGTACCTTAGCTCAGCGCTGGGCCCAGTCCGGCCGCGCCTGGCTCTGCAGCATATCTGTACCAGATGGAGAAGCCAGCTGCTCTGAGACTGACCTACTTTTCACTCTCACATTTTTCACTTTTCCTTCCTTTTCAAAATCTCTCCATCTCTCTTCTTTTCTCTCTCCCCCTCTCTCTCTCTATCTCTTTTCCTAGTTTACTCTCTCTATCTCTTTCCCTCTTTCTCCCTCTCTCTCTCTCTCTCTCTCTCTCTCTCTCTCTTTCTCTGACTCTTTTGCTTGCAGAAAAATGCTGTTCTTTCAGCAATACGAGTACTTTTCTGGTTTGTGGTTTTTATTATGGAACATTCTGGAAACTTTCGAGTTGATTTTTTTTTCACGGTTTGTTCCTTTTGTGCACATGCTGGTGTTCTTTTCTCAGAGGCCCAGTGGTGATCCTGCCTCTCTTGACTGATGATGCTGCCTGTGTGTTCCTTTCATTTACTTCTCATACAGTGACTCACATCTCTGGAAATGATGCAACCCATTCCGGCTTGGACGGGAGGTCCTACAGTATGTTTGAAGTTGGCCGAAGAGGAAAATTAACTCATGACCCAACAATGAAGTCTACAAGCTGGCAGCCCTCTCATGTTGTGAATCTAATAAAAAATAAAAACCATAATTGAGAGTAAATCTTGGGCCAACTCCATATTCTAGTATTTCTCAGTAGAATCTCAGAAGTGAAATTTAAGATAGTCAGAACCGTGAGGCCCAGAAGGGCCCAAGGGTCTGCCTGGGTTCTCCTTGTTCCAGCCTGAACATAATGGATCACTTACCGCCATAAAAAAACACACTTTGATGAGGTTCAGATTTAATAACATGAACACCGTGAAACTGAATCATTACAGCAATGCCAGCCGGACTGACACTTACATTATCTCTAGGATTGATCAGCCTGGGAGAACAGGGTGTGGTGACCTCATACTGTATCTGTCATCTGTCTCCCAGCAGTCAGCCTGAAGCCAGGACCCAGACACCCAATAAGGTACAGGGTCACTCTGGGGTGTGAGGCCTGGGGTCTGGGGCCGGAAGAGTTATACGATTTGGGTTGGGTAAAAATCAGAGACTTGGTCAGGGGTTAGGTGTTGGGTGGGGGCTAAGGCTTGGGTTCTGGGGGTAATGCCTGGGGTTCAGGGCCTGTGGTCTGTGGTCAGGGCTGTGATAGCTGAGGGGCGTGATGGGTCTCACAGACAGGCCCCACCCTGGGCCTCTCAGCTGGACAGCCACAGCTGACCATTGGAGGCCTGCTTTCCCCATCATCAGGGCTTAGTAACATAGGCAGGGACAAAAAGCTAGATCTATTCTCTCCAGATAAGACAAGCTATGAAAATACATATAATGTTGTGGTAGTAGCATACTGTAGTCCTACTGTTGGGAACACTGTTCCTTGTGGAGACAGCATTTTTAATTTGTGATGTCTTTAATAGAACATGACTGCCATCTTCTGGTCGTTGAGAACACTACAAAAGCGCCTGCCTACGTCACAGCAAGTAAGACCAACAGCTAGATCTGATTGGCTCAAATAAATAAGATGCAAATATCGCAATGCACTCTGGGAAAAGGTTTGATAAATATAGTACGTTTTGTATCGTAATATCTTTTATGGTGCAAATGTATCATTGCTTTATCATTTTCCTGTAAATACAATAGATTCTTAATGGAATTAGCTTACATTCCCGCATAACTCTAGGCAGAAGTATTATCCCGTAATGGACAATATAAATAGCGCAGAGGTGGGCGTATTTTAACGTGTTGTATGAAAGGAGAGAAGGTTAGCACTCCCCTTGACAAGGATGGAAGAGGCCCCAGTGGCCTTCAACACACATACGGTTAAGGCATTGCCACCTACTTCGTGGCATCTCTAACCAATTTTTTCGTCAGCGCAAATACGTCTCATACCCCCACAAGCCTATTGAGCCATTCATGTCACCCTTTTTAATGTAAATAATTATATGGTAACTCGGAACTTTTCACTAACTCAACCCTAGTATTAGCGCCCTTTGTGACATTAGGTCTTACTTATTTATCGCGCGTGTCACACTCCAAATGTAGCCCTAATGGTGCATTCGTTTGTGGTCGGAGGTGGCAAGTCGCAAGTGGCAAAATACCTCCCTCCGACCTGTGTGCATTCGAGCTATAGCGAATGATACGATGATGATATGATATTGACATCAGCCGGCAACTGGAGGCTGAGAAACTTATCAGAATTTGCGACGAGGAAGTGCGAGTTCATGCAGCGTTTTATTTAATCATTCCTAGTAGCAAGTCGCAATTTGCCACCTCCCAGTTATAAACGAACGCACCATAACATTTTATGATCCAACTCGCCTGCTTGTTGGCAAGGGTCGTGTCTACCGTCAGGATGGGACCCGCCCTCTCTGTGATCTGATTGGTCTACCCGTGTGCCTTCCTAGTTTTCATTGGCTCTTAGTGATGTCAATCATTGTGTGATTCGAACAAGATGCACATTTGAGGTAAGACAACACTATATGTATTTTTAAGTTCTTGAGAATTGCATACGTGCCACACCTTTTTTTTGTGCAAACTACTGTTTCCCGTTTGCATGGGAAAATGTTTATAACATGTTTTCATGTGGTTATTATCGTACTGTCCATCTACTGTAGATAGATAGCTATCAGCCAGCTAGCTCCATCAACAACATGTTTTCATGGGCTTAGCTTAGCTGTCCGTCTGAGCTAGTCACTGCCAGCTAGATCCATCAAACCTAACCTGGCTGTTGGCAACGCTTTGTTTCAAATTAAGGCTCTTTACTTGGTATTTTTGTTAATTTATTTGTAACAGTAGCCAGCTACAAGTAGTCGTTTGTTTTGTATTGTGTGTGTAGCAGCTAGCTATCTAGCCTAATTTTACAGGCAACTCTAAATGGTAAAATGGACTGCACTTATATAGCGCTTTTATCCAAAGCGCTTTACAATGGCCTCTCATTCATCCATTCACACACCAATGGCGGCAGCTGCCGTGCAAGGTGCTAACCTGCTCATTGGGAGCAATTTGGGGTTCAGTGTCTTTCCCAAGGACACTTCGACATGTGGACAGGAGGAGGCGGGATTCGAACCGCCGACCCTACAATCATTGGAAGTGAATGATTGTGAGTCGAGTGTGAGTGAAGCCACAGCCTCCCCGAACTCTACGTTAATTCAAGTCGAGGAAAGTATAATTTTCAACCAATCACTTAAATTGAAGTTGAGCATAATACGATAGCAGTTGCTTGTAGCCTAAGCTATGTGTTCTCAGGGTAGACACAATTTAACGGAGAAAATGAGATATTAAGAAGCTCAGGCAGGGACAGTGCAGGTCAGGCTGAGAGCACTGAAAGCAACCGTGAAGGTCAGAGTCAGCCTGAATGCAGACAGGGACCATCACCTCTTGAACAAAACGTCCAGGATCAGACCAGCACCCATGGAACTACAGGTGAAAATAATGAAGAAAATTATTTAACATGTGTAGTCATATTTATACCACACATATAATTTGCTGTTCTGCAGGATTGTACAGTTCAGTGATTGAAGTGACTAAATTACCTACTTGTAATTACTAAATTAAACTGATGGCATTGTGCACTGTGCCTTTGGTAACCATCTGCACTTCATGCTATATTGTAAAAAGTAGAATTTAAATGTAGGCTAAATTAAATATAAAATATGGTTAATGAAGTGAAGTGTTAACTATGTCAATCAATACTTTTAGATGCACCCAGGGAGGAGACCACTGACCCTGCCATGGCCCTACCTCTAAGCACAGCTGCTTACCAGTGCAGCTTTTCTGCATTATATGATACATTTCAGTGCACACCACCATGAATAATGAAACGCTGACTGATCTCGGGGTGCTAAGTGTGGAATCCAATAGAGGATATGGATGAGTTCATAAAGTTAATAGCTGACATAGCAATTGCAAAATACAGGTGTTTTGAAGTGTCTGTACTGTACATCTAAATGATAATGAGAACTGAAATTCCACAGTTATAATTTATTGACTGCTGCTTGATTTCTGATCATTCTGCTTAAGACTGATTACTAGATTCACTACAGTGTACAGTGTACCTCAGAACTTTGAAATTCCACTGTGAGAATGACTGCTGCTTGATTTCTGATTATTCTGTTTAAGACTAACATGTTTACTGTACAGAGCTGAGCACCATTACTGACAGAGTATATAATAGTACTGTTATTGTTCTCAATTTCACTGTGAGAATGTATTGAGTGCTGCTTATTATGTGAGAATTCTTGTTTACTACAGAGTTGAGGAGTTGGCGGGTATTGATTATCATTATTAAAAATAATAGTAATAAATATTGCAATTATCTGAAAATTTGCAGTGCTGTAAATAGTGTTATTCTTGCACAGTACATTGCACCCGCTTAATCTGCCTAGGTTACTGTTGGTGAGTTGAACATTTGCACATAAGAGCCAGATGTCGATGAGAATATCATAAACAAGGGGACATGTCCATCAGCATTTTAATGTTGACAATGTAAAAGGAAAGGTCATATGCACCTTCCTTACAAAATGAAGTTAGCCAACAAAACACGGAAAATATGTAAATACACAATGTAACTGTACAATTTAAGAAAAGTAATTTGTTTCCACATAGTAGTCTAAATGTTGAAGGGAGGATGTTGCTGTCATTTTTACTGTCTCTTTTGGGTTGCCCTCCCAATAGAACTGTTGTACTGAAATTCCTGAAAACTATCCGGCCACGCCCCTGCTTGTTGGACTACAGTAGGCCGTGATACAATGCATCATGTAGCATAATATCTCAGACTGCTGTACGCTCCTGTAGGTGTACTGTATGATTACAAACAATTCAGATTATTTCTGGTAGCCATATTTGAAGATGGGCCCCACACAATTGGGTAGCTCTGCATTACACCGTCACCTGAAGTGGGCTATCTCCCGGGCCTTTCTGTGTGGAGTTTTCATGTTCTCCCTGTGCTCACCAGGGTTCCCTCCACATAGAACCCCAAACATGCAGAACAACAGATGCTCTTCCGTCCTGTTCCTGACCTGGACTGAGCACTTGGTCTCTGAAGAGGCCGCTTGGGTGGGAGAAACGTAGGGGACAAATGTAATCGGCGACCGCCTCAGGATGTGTGTGTGTTCTGTGTCACCAACTGCATGTGTGCTGTGTGTCACTATGATAAGAATAAAACAAAAGTCAGAAAAAGTTAATTGAGAGACAATTACACATCCCTGGTTACTTTGTCCAGATATATTTAATTGGCACAGTTAACACAATACGTATTCAGTGCTCCGAAACACAAGCATATCAAATGGAACACAAAAAAAAAGCAAAACACTATTTGGCGGACTTTACAAAATAAACAAGAACAAAACAAAAGTCTTAGCCTACTTAGCAAAGCAGAAAAAAGTAACAGTAAGACCTTTAATAGTTAAAACCTTAAAAATATACTTTTTATTTCTTTTTTTTCTTAGTTGAATCTTTATATTTTCATATATATTCTCTCTAATTCCGACAAGCCATTTCGTCTGTACAAGTGTCCCAGAGGGGCATGGCTAAAGTATTGTCATTGACTCAGATTTGAGTATTGCATGAGATGTAGGCCTATGTAACTGTCTCTCTGACTCTGTGAGTTTGTGTGTGTGTGTGTGTATGTGTGTCTCTATCCAAAACATCTCCCATCAACATCCACCTTTAATGATCTGCATGAAATGTTTTTCCTTATTTTCTTCACCCCTCTTTATATAAGCAAATAAACAAAATGGCCTCCATATACACAGGTCAACAAAGAGATGGACGGCTGAAAAGCAGTGAAAGAGAGATCTCGACCTGATTCTTCTGTCAACAAAATTACCAGTCCAAAACTGTTGCATCGTGTACTGTCGTTGTTGTCATGGTTTTGCCACTGCTCTTTGAAACGAGTCTATGCAGATTATAACACATTAAGCCTACGTGTACATTAAGCTGTTCATTCAACAAAACAAAACATTTGTTATTCATTCATCTGCTCTCGACTCCACACAGCAGGTATTATCTGAAGTGGTTTGTGGTACAGTATACAGATGTGGTACAGTATACAGATGTGGTACAGTATACAGATGCAAGATAGTTTTCCAGCTAAAAACACTACAAAACAAAAAGCTAAAATCTCTAAGACCCAATATTATTGAAGAATTAAACAAACAAAATGTTTCAATCATGTATGTGCCTTTGAGAGAGGAAAACGGGGGTTATCATTTATGTTGCCAGTGATCAGTCTATCAATCTCAACCCCGCCATTCTCAAAAAATGATTAAAATAAGGTGTCAGTATATATAATGTATTCAATATACCACAGACAATAACTAATCAGCATCTTTCTCTCTCTTATGAAACTCAGTGGTGGAATAATACAACTCCAGAAGGCCCAACATATCTCATGCGCGCACAGTATATTCATACAGTACACCAGTCTACTTCATCTTCAACCCCAAACTCCCAGGAAAGTGTGTGTACATCAGGTCGTCACAGTATACTTCCGTAGACCGAAGACACCAGTGGGTCGACCAACCATAATGAATGGGAAGTCCTCATCGGGGTTCTTGTCTGGGGGGTGCGGTCTGCTGGTTGGCCCGACAGATAGTGGAGGGATCTGAAACGCCGTTCTATCCACAGGACGATCACTCATACTATTCACGCTGCCTATCTCTCCACACATTACAGTATGAACACAAGGACACACCATCCGTAAGCACATCGTCCAGTCGAACGACAAACACAACGCGGGGTTCCCAACGTCGTTTGCATCCGGTTCTGAGCGTGGAGTGGGAGATACTGAGAGAACAAACACACTCACTGTTTAAAAAAGAAAAAAGTGAACATGTTTTCACACACAACAGAACAACAGTCAAATGACAACAAACATTAAAAAAAACTTTAAAAAAACACAAAGACGTACAAAAACATGAGCCACAGGCACAGAATCTCAAAGTTGGCGTACAGGTTTAAAGGTGTGTACAGGCCGGGGAGGGTTGACCGACCCCCTGCGCCTAGCGGGAGGGGGGCGAGGAGGAGACAGGGGAAGCAGCATGCACACGCCGCACCACACAGCCCGAGAGAGACCATGCCCCCGGTGTAGCCAATGGCCAGCGGCTGCCACCCGAGGGGGAGGGGTTTGCCGGGGAGGGGCGGGGTCAGAGAGAGGAGACGACACCAGTGAAAGGACATCATGATTGGATGAGAGCGCAGGTGAGTGGGGTGGACCGATAATAACCCCTCCCATCTCTCCCTCCTTCTCCATCCTGGCACCCCGGCTCCGTGCCCTGTTCCCTGTTCCCGGGTGTCTTAACAGGAGATGTTCTGTACATGGCTGTGATGGACATCACACTGGACACCCAACACACACACACACACACACACACACAGGCAGAAAACGACACAGCATCCACTGCTCCATTCAGACAGACATCAGATGACCACAACGCTAACGTGCTCCTCTTCCAGCGGAGCGATGAGACCTGCGGACCGGGAGGGGGGGGGGGGGGGGTGGGATGCTCACGTCTCCATGGCGACCCCGCTTCCGACGCCTGTGAAGCGGTGCTGGATGTTTCCATGGCAATGGCACTGGGTCAGTGGGTGGGATGGAGGAGAAGGGTGGGTGTGGCCTCTTCCTCTAGGCCTGAGGATGGCATGGCGAGGGGGGCGGGCAGAGAGACGTGCTGCTCACGGCCTGCTCCTGTCTCTGACCACACCCGGGCTTGCAATAGGAGAGACGGGGGAGGGGGCGGCTCGAGACCGGGCCCATGGGGGGGTTGGGGGGAGGGGCCATCCAGAGCGAGAGAGCGCAACAGCAGCCACGACCACGCCGCAGGGCGGAAGCAGAGTTAGCCACATCGAGTGGAAGCGAAGCTTTGCAGGGACAGCAGAAGCAAAATCATATAAGGTGTGCGCGTCAATAACGGAGAAGGTTGTGGTTGGGTGCTAACTTAGATTAGCTTTTCTCTCTGATTGGTTGCTTCTGGTCAGAGAGGGTTACAGGAGGAGGGCATTGTGGATAGGTTTGGGGGGGGGCGAATTTGAGATGCATTATCATAATCAGTCTCCTGTTTTAGTCTCGGTCATCGATCTCTCTCTCTCTCTCTCTCTCTGACTGGAGGATGGTTAAAGGAAGAGATGGTTGTCCCGAGGCTGCTTGCCCTGTCACTCCTCAGCCAGCCTCACACTTTTAGGAATCTGAAATGCAAAAGAAAACAAAAAAGATGACAAAAGAACATGTTAGAGAAGTCTCGGAGGGAATAGCATGGAGTACAACACAGCACCCCAAACACGTTCTGATGGGGAGAAGAGGAGGAAAGGAGCCTGTTCTGTTGAAATGTCTTTGAGTAAGAACAATAGTACCTGATGTTACTTCCCCCAGAGAAAACCCAACGTTCAGTTAGAACTTAGAACCTTGCCTAGGCTACTCTGCTGTGGTTCCCAGTCTGCTGTGTAGTGATCACAGTCACTTGGACGGTAGCTAGTAACAATGGCAAACATGCACACAAACATGTTATGTAGTATGCAGAAAAAAGATGAAGAGAGAATGGCAATCGGCATGCCCCACATTTCAGACTGATCCCCGTGAAACTGGGCTGAGGGGGTGAAATGTGTGTGTGTGTGTGTTAATAGCACTTCCATGTACTATACATAAAACAGGATTATTTTGCACAAGTGTGTTCTGAATGTAACAACCCACTCAAAAACAGAATTACAAAACGCCTTTGGCACAAAAAGAGTTTGAAGAGGCGTTTTGATCTTGTGAAAAAATATGAAAGCCGCAGGTCTTTTGAGATTTTGTCAAACGCCACAAATAAGTCCTTTTAAAATAGGACCCCATGCTTCTCACATGGACTCAGGCACTCAGAATCACATGCATGAAGACAGACACCGTCGGGCATTAAACGTCACCCCTGACCCCGTCCATCACCACGGCAGTCTCAGCCAGTCCTCACCAGAGAGCTGATACAGCTCCTCCACTCCTCCTCTACATCAGTCCAGGAACTGGAAAAAGAGGCCCAGAACATTCCACCACTTAACATTACCACACGCTGAGGTCCAGGACACGGAACAACAACCGGACTCTAGAACTCCCAGAAGTTCTGGGCTTTTTAACTGTGGCTATCGGTGAGATCTTCAGCGGTAGTGTAACCGGGTTTGTTCTGGGTACGAGGCGGGGCAACACAGCTCTGACGTGGCTGACTCTCACACAGCATCTCTGAGGTACAGCCTGCTACCTGGGGCTGTGTGTGTGTGTGTCTGGTAATAGTCATTACATAAACATAGGCCTACAAACATGTTTGTTTAGAGATCTTTTTCTTACAGTAGATTCACATTTGCATTATTCAATATTGCACAACATATCTAACATGGTTTCCTACGGCAGCAAGCAAATTGGGTCTATTCACAGACAAGATTATAAAGAATCTGGAATCTATTTGAGAGCCCGTTCACTTAAAATTATGTGAATCACTACATAAAATAAAATATAAAAAAAACATTTAGATACTCTTTTAGGTACAGCAGTCATTACTCTCTACGGAGGAGAGAGTCTGGACTTCAGCCACTTAGAATTTATAAAAGGAAGTTCTTAAAAAAACTCATCACTTCCGGTCCGGACTGTCTACTACTCTACGGAATTTTGACGGGATATCCGCCCGTTTTTTCCCCAACTTCCTTCAACAAAATTTCAGCGCCTGAATACCAGACGTAGTAGACAATCCTGACTGGAGGTCGACTCGTCTGGCCCGCGAGACTAAGCATTCATTGAGATCATCTTCATTGAAGGTTGTTTGCCACTGAGTTGCGTCATGTGGAACTACAGTGCTTCTTGGTGACCACTAGGTGTTAGTGCAGCCTCTCTCCTCTCCTACTGACCACCAGAACACCGTCTCTCTTTCACCTCTCAAACCTCCGTCTTTCCAGCTCGCTCTTTTTACGCATCCACACAGCCAAGCCTGCTTTTGTCGAGACAAATTTCTCCCTTGGAACCAATAACATGTATCTCATCTGGTCTTATTTTATCGTTGACCAGAAACGCAGCAGTGTGAGCCTAAGTCATTCTGTGTCATATTTACAGGAGTGAAGATTTGAAATCGGCATGTGTACAGTAAGTGGACATACCTCCCCTTTACAGTGTCAACTGACAGTCACAGAAGTTTTTGCACAGGTGCGAACCACAATTGACATGTCTGATTGGTCCATACCAAGAGTGGGGTGGACGAATGGGTGAAGCGTTATCACCTGGCCTGAAAAACCACCACCCGCCTACAATACCTCAACCTCCCCACGACCAGTGAATGAAAGCCTGTCAAACAGCTGCTACTAGACCCTCCTCCCTCCCGCCCTCTTGCCTCGCCCCCCCCTCCCCCCCTTCCCCTGCCCTGTGGGAACGCCGCGGTTAAATGTAGGTCATAGCACCTTTGGCGTTTGTTTCCAAAAAGACCTCGACGTACGACGAGGGCACGTAGCCCTCCTCTTCCTCGTTCCGCCGCACGCGCGTCCAGCCGTCGCCCTTGTCCTCCTCGATCACGAACAGCACCTCCCCCTCCCCCACCGAGATGGTGCCCTCGTTATGGCCTGCGGGAGAGGAGGGAGGGGGGGGGGGGAGAAGAGATGGAGGGTTTTGAAGGAGACAGGGAGGGAAGGAGGGAGGGGGGGGAGGAGAAGAGATGGAGGGTGTGAAGGAGACAGGGATGGAAGGATGGAGGGAGGGAGGAGAAGAGATGGAGGGTGTGAAGGAGACAGGGATGGAAGGATGGAGGGAGGGAGGAGAAGAGATGGAGGATGTGAAGGAGACAGGGAGGGAAGGATGGAGGGAGGGAGAGAACGAGGGAGATGAATAAAGGTGAGCGAATAAGGAGATGAGAAGGGGTAGGAAGAGAGAGAGAGAGAGAGTGTGTGACGGATACCGTATAAGTTGATAAATCTTAGCTCAGGCTAATAATGTTTCATGCATTCGTCTGAAAGCGAATTGGGAGAACAGAAGAAGTGAGAACAGTAGCTATCTGATCGCGTGACTGTGTGTGTGTGTGGGGGGGGGGGGGATCTATGTGTGTGTGTGTGCGTTCGTGTGTGTTTACATGCGTTTACCTTCAAAGGAGTAGAGGGCTTTGCAGGTGCCGATGGTGGGCAGCGTGTCCTCGTCGTCGAACTCGTCGTCGAACTCTTGGCTCGGCTCGGCCACCTTGACCTGAGTCTCGGTACTCTGCTCCTCTGTATAACTGCCATCCGGGCTGCTCAAGGGCCAACACACACACGGTAACTATAGCAACAAACACACACACACTCCGGCCTCGCATTGTAAAGACGTGTAAGTTGATGTTTTGTGTGTGTGTGTGGGGGGGGTGGGGGGGGGGGGGTACTGTACCTCTCTCTGTCCTGGGCACAGTTATTACTGCCTGCTGGGGGGCTGTTCTGGGTCTCGTACAGAGCACTCTGTCTCCGTGGTGGGTCGCTTTTTGATGGCAACTTGCCCTCTACTTCTGCCAGCCAGCCCTGGTGGGAACACACACACACAGACGCGCAGAGTTAGGGCTCCAATGCCCAGACAGGATACACACAGCTGCTGCTGTCACACCGTGTTCTCCTAATATGGAAGAGCAGCAGCCTGAGTCCCGAACCCAGGAGCACATTATCTCCTGCCTCCGCTAAACCAAACAAGTCTTTAATCTTGTAATATCCGTCTGGATACAGTATGTCCCCGCTGTGAGGGGTTTTCAGCTCGTCGCTTAGAAGAGCTCGAGGTTCTCGGCTCTCCCGACTGACGGTGACAACTCGCCTCGAACTTCTGCACTTCGAACTGCAGCTTCTCCGTGTTCTGCTCTATCTCCGCTAGCCGGGGGTCCACGCTGGCGGGGTCGCCCATCTGAGGGTTCTTCACGTACACATCCTTCATCTTAGTCAGGGCGTCCCTGGGGAAGACACACGCACACACACACAAATGTTCTCAGGAATCCTCATCCACATTCAAAACAATAATCAAACCGCCATTCTCTTTCCTGTCCAAAGGAGAGGGAACTGCAGATTTGTACAACTGTAGCTCCTGAGCTAAAGGTCCATCTAAACACTAGACTAGTTCCCTCTGGTCCAACTAACCGGTAAACTAGTACCAATACAGTGCAAATTTTGTCCGCAAATTTTGATTTATTCAGTCTTATTACTAAATGCTATTTGGCTGAATTGTTTTAGTTTTAGTCTAGATTTAGTTGTCCTGGAAAACGCTAAGTCACGTGCAATGACGACAACAGGTACCTTAGATTTTAGGCCAATAATCTCACGACATCCACCCGTCAATCAACCCGATCCTTCTATCGAATCTGTCTAAAGTTCTTAAAACCCGTCCACTTGTCAATGTTCCAATCAAATTCCTCTAACCGTATGTCCCACCCCCATACCTTGTTTGTGTCGGAAATACGTCAAACTACGGAAGTTAGATCTCAAACGTTTCAGTGCGACTTTAAAGTGTAATGCATTATTTAACCATCTCTCTAGAATTACCAAAATCATAAATACTCCTGGATGAAACATTTATTAGACTGATAGACAAAGCTACTGAATTACATTTCTATGCGCTCTCCTTGCCTGTGTTAGTTTTTTCAGCGTGAGCCACAACTTTCACGGAAA
This sequence comes from Borostomias antarcticus, assembly GCF_949987555.1. Lineage (NCBI taxonomy): Eukaryota > Metazoa > Chordata > Actinopteri > Stomiiformes > Stomiidae > Borostomias > Borostomias antarcticus. The sequence goes on along the minus strand of NC_140241.1, from coordinate 24,420,973 downwards.
TCTCAGCATTCTAATTGGATCTCTTCCCAAATCGTCCCTCCCTAACATTTTCATCTAGTTTTTAATTGTTGACGAAAATGTAAATACATTTCGTCATCGTTTTTGTCATCATAAATTAGTTTTTATTTTATGTGCGCAAGGATGATTGGCCCGTGCAGATAGTGCGGGGAGGCTAATTTGGCCTCTGATTGGTCACTGACCGCAGCTTTTTTCTAACGACTCTTGCATTCGTATGAGCTGTCGACACATTTGGCGCAGAAAGTGCGATTTAAGCTACTTGGACTTTCTTCCACATGAACTCATGTCACAGACTTGGCTAGCTACAGTTTTCTTCTCTAATGGGGTGGATCAGTTTTTCATCGACTATACGCTCCCGATGACGTTATGTTCAAATGCAGCTGGAATGGAAAAGTAGGCGCTGACTCCGCTCTATAGGTATGGCCATGTTTTATAGCGTTTTATTCCAGTACCAGCAGACGAGTACCAGCAGACCAGTACAGGTTCCCTCTGGTCCATCTAACCAGTAGACCAGTACCAGTGGTTACCTCTGGTCCATCTAACCAGTAGACCAGTACCAGTGGTTACCTCTGGTCCATCTGACCAGTACCAGTGGTTACCTCTGGTCCATCTGACCAGTACCAGTGGTTACCTCTGGTCCATCTAACCAGTAGACCAGTATCAGTGGTTACCTCTGGTCCATCTCCTTCTGGATGTCCTTGTTCAGGTCATCGATCTTGTTCTGCAGCTTCTTCCTCCTCTGCTCCGGGGGCAGGTGGCTGAAGTCCTCAGGTCCAGAGCCCTGAGAGAGAGAGACAGAGAGAGAGAGAGAGAGAGGGAGACCAAGGGTGGGAGGGAGAAAGTGGTCAGTTTCAGAACAATCCTAACTTTGATGTTGGCGAGAGAATCTGTGTTCTATCTACAGCAGCTCTATGGTTCTTCAGGTGCAGCGTTCCTGATTGAGCTACAATTTGAGTTCGTTTATTAGCCGATCAGAGATTTTGACTGTTGGAGACACTGCAGCTTCTCTAACACACCCAGCGGTCTTCGCTACTGCAGGTTTCTCTGTGTTCAGTACTGAACACAGGCCTACAGCTGAGCCAACAGCCTTCCACCTGTTCAGTCCCAAGCCTTAGGCTGCAGCGTTCAGTGAATGCAGACCTCCACCGTATCACATAGCCTGCTATTAGATCGTTCGATTAGTTCACAGCTCCCATCAGTCGAGCGGTTTCGACTGTTTGTGGAATGGAGACGGGGGTCGACCGAGGAAAGACGGGGGTGATGATGTTTCGTGATGAGGGTGACGCTTCCGGGACGGAATATTCTCTCAATCGGATGAGTCATCCCCTCCGTGTTCCGCTCACGTCAAAGGAACCAACCCCCAAATTAATAAGCTGGCTAGTAGGCTGCAGCTCAGGGCTTCATCAATGGGTGGACCTAGTTCGTCAACTTTCTCTCTCACCTTTCTGTGAGACTGACACTACTAGATTCGTTGCAATGGTATAAGTGCATCTACTATAAAAGTTCAGTAGTTTACGATGTGAACGTTACTCATCACATGAGGTTGACTATTAGAAGATTATCCTGCTGTGCTGTGTCTCTACTGTAAGGCTTTGCTTGGACTGGATAGGTGGAAGGCTCTGATTCAGACTGTGGAAGGCCAATCATAGCAGGCCCAGGGGTCCTACATCCCCAATAGGGCCAGGGGTCAGGGGTCACAGCCAGGCCGAACACGACAGCAGGTTATCATGGTGACCTTACCCCGTCTCTCTGCGCCACGTTGCGTTTACCAGGCATGCGACACAACGGACAGGTGTCACTCGAACATGCTCCGTGACATGCAAACCTAATATCATTCACATACTGGCTCATGTACAGTATGACTCATACCCTGAGAGCTCACATGCTACAGTATTACATCAACAGAAGTGTGTTTATTATACACCAAACAACAACATTTTTTATGTGTAAAACAACCTTTCGTTGTGAATCACCTTGAATGAAAATTACATCTAGTAATTCTGTATTCTTATCAGCGTTCATCACAACTCAAATGGATTATTTTCAGTGCCGCTACACCCAAAGTTCTAACATGATTGTCAGGAACTATGATTATATTAAATGTATGGGCCATGATTTCTGGACTATGATTTGTGGACCATAATTTCTGGACTATAATTTCTGGACGTTAGCTCATTCATCCTCATGAATCCCGATTGATCGACGTTGCTTCTAGGCTCTGGCTAGATGTGGGCGTCTACTCTAGGTCATTAAGAGGGACGTTAATTCACGTAGAACGGCTGCCATGGATACTGAGGTCATCTACTACCTGGGAGGGGGGGGATGATCCACTCACGGTTATATCCCCTCCATCTGTTTCACATTCCACTGGAAAATAGTTTGTATTTCTCAGAGTCTGACCATTGTCTGGATGTTTTAGTCTGGGTCCAGTGCCAGAGGTGATTTTCCGCCGTGGAAGACACACAGTCGGGCTGGGCTACAGGAAGTCTAGTCTGTAAGCCAATCGGATTCTACTTCCTTGAAACTAATGATCTCACACAGAAAACACAGCAGATCAAAGGTAGCGGACGGACGAGACACACAGACAGAACGTAGAGTAATTCTGATCACCTCGATGAGATTCCGGACGTGGGAATTGAGTGTGAGCTGCACACAGCACACAGGCACAGCACAGTTGGGGGGAGACACGACGAAAACCGAACCAGGACAACAAAAACACAAAGACACAAACACAACAAAAGCAAAATAAAAATGAGACAACAAGAACACAGGTCGTCCGACAGTCTGTCCTACGGTGTCACGAGGTAATTAATGCATTTAATAATTGACAAGGGACAAAATAAAACACAACCACCGCCCACGTGTTATCGAGCGCGTGTTACCGGGAGGATGCGCATGCTACGGTCATGCAGCTGCGCGCGTTACGACTGCGTTACGGCTGCGGTCATGCTTACCAGCTTGAGAGAAAGCTTCGCAGGGAGAGGAGAGAAAAATGATGAGGGGAGCATGAGAGAAAGAGAGACAGACAAAAGTCAACATTAATATAATATAATAGAGCATCGGTCTTTCTGTGACACACGCATAGAGAAGGTACTGGTGAAGAAAGCTCTCCTTAATTTCCGAACTTCACCGTCTGATGAAAAGAGGTAGAAATGAGCTCAAAACTGCGCTTGGACTACTGCTGTGTGGGTTGTTAAAGAAACTGAAGTACAATAAAAAGAAAAAACAGTTCAGGATTAAACTATGAAACTCTTTCTTCTTTTTTTTTTTAAATCTACTCTTTTATCATCTGGTGAAGTTCAACATTTAAGGTTTAGGTGGATGAAAACATGAGAAGGCTACGTGTTTAAAATGTGTTGAGGAGGCAGGGAGAACACAACACACTGGCCTACGTCAGCACACAATGAAGAGAGAGAGAGAGAGAACAACTGAGGCAGAGAAGAAAAGAAGAATGAGAGTAAATGGAATGACAGAAAGGAAGAGAGGAACGACATCACCTCCTTCATTTCTCCTCTGCATCCCTCCTTCCTGACACTGCAGTGACAGGCAGAAGGACAGCAGAGGGCGCTACAAGCACATGTCACAGTCCAGGCAGATGACAACATTACAGGATCACAGAGACTTCACATGGACTCTGCAGTGAGGTCATGTTGTCTCTAGGGCTCAATCCTAATCCACGAATACACCACTAGCCCATCTCAAATACATGCATACTGCTCCGTCTCACTCAATAAGCTTGATCTAAACTGTAACCATGACGACTTTGAACCTTTAGTCTTTTTTAAAAAGAAAATTGCCGGTTGAGAGAGGAACTTGCAAAGGAAGATTTAATGAGCATTACATCATTAGTGGAGAGA
>NC_140241.1:24404598-24412098 GCF_949987555.1 Borostomias antarcticus | reverse complement strand
AAAAACAACAACAACTGTCAAAGGAAGGTGTTAGTGAGGAGAAAGTGTTAGAACGCAAGCAACGAAGCCCGGGGTTTCTGGGAAAGCGCGTGCAGGCCTCCATTCCGTTAGTGTCCACCACATCCTCTGGGATGCCACTGCCACCGAATTTCAGGTCATCGTCCAAGAAATTGCTTAGTTCCAAACCACCTAGAACTGCCCGTGTAATAAAACCGGTGGTTTGGGAGTTAGAAGGAGGACCAGAGTTATATTTGAGCTTAGTGCTCAGTCAGTGAGCATGCATGAGAGTGATTCAAAAAGCCTTCTTTAGAGCCAAAGAAGTGTAAGAAAGGTGATAAATCAACCCAGCGGCTCACAGCCTGCTCCCTTGCTGCTGTGAGTAGTTCTCAGGAAGACAAGTAACACAACTGTCCCCCAGGAAGTACAAGATAATGCTGGAGCCTGGACTAGGACTCACTTCCTGTCACTTGTCAGTTCATTAAGATACATTCTTGTCTTCTAAGTTTAGTCTCTGTGCACTGAATGACTATGTGTGTGTATTGGTCTGTGTGTGTGTGTGTGTGTGTGTGTGTGTGTGTGTGTGTGTGTGTGTGTGTGTGTGTGTGTGTGTGTGTGTGTGTGTGTGTGTGTGGTACAGCATGGGACATGGTGAACCAATGGTATCTCTGTGTGCCTACACACGATTTCCAGGACATTCTGTTCTCCTTGGACTCTCAGGGAGCAGAATGAGGCTTCGCACTGTAGGTGTTGGTGAGGACCAGTTCACATTAGCTAACCCTTACTCTATAGTGAACATGCACACACACACACACACACACACCATGATACCACTCCATAAAAATGTTGCCATCTCTCTCCGTCCCTCCCTCCCTCCATCCCTCCCTCTCTCCCTCCCTCCCTCTCTCCCTCCATCCCTCCCTCTCTCCCTCCCTCCCAGATGACCCCAGAGAGGCCAGCTGGTCCGCTGAGGAAGCAGGGGATTGTGGGAGGCCATTCCAGGCAGACGACCAGTGGAGGAGGAGTGTGAGGAAGGAGACTGTTACTACAGGACAGACAGACGGACGTCTGGGGGGGGGGGGGGGGGGGGGTGTAGTGGCATGGACCAGGGGGTGTATTAGTGTGTTAAAAAGTAGTGGTGTTGCAACGATGAGTGCGATTACGGTACCAGGAAGTGACCAGCAGTGGGGAGAGGGGGGTGGGGGGAGGGGTGGGGAGGGAGGGGTCTGTGGCAAATAATAACAACAGTGCTAATAATACTAAAAGAAACTAGCACAAACTTGACTGCAAAATTACTTCAACTAAAGGCACTCAACCAAGGCCAAAAGTGCATAACGGAAAATAAAATACAGCTGTGTACAATAATAACAGTCCTTCATGTTTTGCCTTTTGCACTACAGATTATAACGTCCGACAAAGACTACAGTACAACCTAGAACTTACAAAAATGACCGCAGGACAACAGTTCACGCCTTGACTGACTGTGATCCCCTCGCTGTCATAGCAGACAAATATGGGAAATCCGTGTATGGTGTTGAAATTATATCTCATAACCTATCGTCAATCCCCACTCCAGACCATGTGAGGTATCCTAGTTGAACCTTCGAGTGTGTGTGTGTGTGTGTGTGTGTGTGTGTGTGTGTGTGTTACCTTGTTCTTGTTCTTAATGAAAGGCCACAGTTTGCCCTTGCTCTTGCCCCCGGGCTTCTCCTTGGCCTCGCCCCGGGAGTTGGACAGGCTGGTCTCAGACACGGTCCTCTTCATGGCCTGGCCGTAGTCCTCGAACTCCACGTCCCCTGGCGGCTCGAACCCGGACTTGTACGACTCCACCACCTGCTTCGAGTCCTGGAGAGGAGAACCAGAACCGCCAGTCAGGAAGTGTGAGAGTCAAGGAGGAGGATGAGTCATCAGTGGTGGAATATACAGTAACAATGTACAGTATTGATTATGATATGACATAAAATTGACACTGACAACACAATCAATACAGGGACAATTGTATGCCGTCTATCAGCTTTGTAAATGTTTATGAGACACTTCTGAATATGCTGGACAAGTACAGTAGAGTGAATAGAGGGTCATTCTGAGAACTCCGAGGCGTGTGTGTGTGTGTGTGTGTGTGTGTGTGTGTGTGTGTGTGTGTGTGTGTGTGTAGCCTACTATAACTGCATTGGGGGACAGAAGTGGAAAGAGTGAGTTCAGGGCCGAGCCAGAGGAAAAAAAACATTAATCATCACCATCACTGTGCATGTGCACGCTAATGTGTGTGTGTGTGTGTGTGTGTGTGTGTCTCTCTACACTGATAAGAGCAGGGGTTAGGGGTCAGGCTGATGTACGGAGGAGGAAGGAGAAGAAAAGAGAGGAGGAGATGGGAACCAGAACCAGGTCATGTGAATCTGTTATTCACCCTCTGTTTACTGCAACTGCAGACACAAGACTGAGTCATCTCCTAGGAGCTAGTCCACACACACACACACACACACACACACACACACACACACACTAGGCTCCCCCAGGGATATACTCTGTCAAACCAGGCAGGCAGCCAGCATGAGCCATTCTGTTGCTAATTCTCTAATGCTAAGCTAGTCCGCCATCTTGGTATAATGCTATACTCTCCTATGCCTTGTGTTTACTGTATGAGCGCAGCACTCACACCCATTGTATAATTCATGGTTTACTATGCCATCCTACTTTTATATTAATAGCTGGGACTCTATACTGTATATGGGTCAATGATGTCTAATGTCATTCAGTGTAACGCAGATTTTTTTATGTTTAAATGTGGTATTCAAAATAAAATAATGTTATTTTTTCTTGGTGGTTATACCACTGCCAGTCTACGCATGGATATATAAACTGGTGATTATGAAAAATGGGCAAAAAATTTACATTTTTCGAGGGGGCTCTCTGTGTTGTACTGAATGATATGAGACATCTTATACTGTACATCAATGACCCATATGTACTGTATATACTGTAACTCAAGTCTTTGGACCATTGTATGCAGGGTGTGCATCAGGCTTCCTATAACAAGTGACAGTCTTGTCCTCTAGAGAGGTGAACCGGTTCATTTCCCCGGTTTCTGGGGGCGTAACTCAGGAGGACTGACTACACACTGGACAGACCTAGCCCTGCCCCCCTGTGAGAGTCCACACACACACACGCACACGCACACACACACACACACACACACACACACACACACACACAAGCACATGCACGCTCACATTCACAAACACAAGAACACACACACACACAAGCGCACACACACGCACACACACACACGCACGCACACACACATACACACACATACACACACAAGCACACACACACACACACACACACAAGCACACGCATGCACAAACGGACACACTTACACAAGGATTGGAGTGCTGACATGGTCTGCCTTTTAATAGTCTCTGGCTAATTCATCAGCTCTTAAAGCTGTCGTCCACCCTTTCTTTCTCTCTCTCTCTCTCTCTCTCTCTCTCTCTCTCTCTCTCTCTCTCTCTTTAGATGTCTCTCACACCCTTTCTGCCTCTTTCCCCTTCCCCCTCTCCTTCTCTCTCTCCTCCTCTCTGCTTCTCTCCCATGGACCATTAGATCTGCTAGTGCCAGGGGCCCTGGATAAAAGAGCTGAGTGCTGATTGGTGGCTGAGTGGGTGATTGACAGGAGAGGGAGCCTGTAGTAGAGCCTGAGCCCTCTGGACCAAGGAAGAGGTATTGTAACAGGGTGAAACATTCCAGGTTAGCTCTGTGTGTGTGTGTGTGTGTGTGTGTGTGTGTGTGTGTGTGTGTGTGTGTGTGTGTGTGTGTGTGTGTGTGTGTGTGTGTGTGTGTGTGTGTGTGCGTGCGTGTGTGCGTGCGTGTGTGCGTGTGTGTAGGCTACTCACAGCCTTGGGCTCGATGGAGTCAGCTGCTGTGGTCATGCCGTCTAGACAGCTCCCAATGATGGGCAGCACCTGCCGGTCCACCTCAGCGAAGGTCTTCATACTCACACCCACCCTCTCAATCCTCTTCTCCTCCATCTCCTGGATTTGCTACACACACACACACACAGACACACAGGTTAGGCCCTAAGCTACAACCACACACTCGGGGGGGTCATGATGTACTGGTGAAGGGCCTTGGTCACTCATGTAATGGGTTTGTAATGCGTAGGATCAGTTTATCATCATATTACATGAGCTGTAGCTCAGTTGGTAGAGCGGGTCGTTACAATGATCGAAGGGTCAGTGGTTCGAATCCCAGCTCCAACTGTCCACATGGCGAAGTGTCCTTGAGCAAGACACCTAACCCCAAATTGCTCCCAATGAGCAGGTTAGCACCTTGCATGGCAGCTGCCGCCATTGGTGTGTGAATGTGTGTGTGAATGGGTGAATGAGAGGCCATTGTAAAGCGCTTTGAGTGGCGCTAAGGTGGAAAAGCGCTATATAAGTGCAGTCCATTTACCATTTACCATTACGCCAGGTAGACTACCTACACTGTGGGATGAGTGTAGTTGGGCGTGGTCAGGGTTGTGTTACTAGTGTTTACCTGGAAATGTTGGGGATGAGTGTCTATAGTGATACCGAGAGTAGTGGAGAAGCAACAGTAGTGATTACTCGGTGTTGGGGATGAGTGTGCAGCATCATTTACCTGGAATACGTTAGGGATGAGTGGTGTTGTTTACCTGGAACACGTCGGGGATGAGTGCGTGTGTTGTGTTGTTTACCTGGAACACGTCGGGGATGAGTGCGTGTGTGGTGTTGTTTACCTGGAATATGCTGGGGATGAGTGTGTAGTAATGTTGGTTCTGGTCCTGGTTGAACTTCTGCAGGTAGTCAGAATAGTCCCTCTTACTCTCGTCTGCCATCTGGTGTCTAGTCTGGGCCTGCTGACGCGCCTAGGAGAGAGTACAGCATACGTCATCAACACACACGCGCACACACACCTCACATACACACATAACAACAACAGAATACAGTGCACACGCATGTGCACAACATACTCAGACTCAATTTGGTCTGTGAACAGGAGGACTGGATGTCTGCAGTGTGTGTGTGTATGTGTGTGTGTGTATGTGTGTGTGTGTGTGTGTGTGTGTGTGTGTGTGTGTGTGCTTGTGTGTGTGTGTGTGTGTGTGTGAGAGAGAGAGAGAGATACTATTACAGATCCACAGTAAGCAGATGGAGGATTAGTCAGTCAGTCAGTCAGTCAGTCAGACAGACAGCCTGTGGAGAGGAGTGCTGACTCTCTACACTGGACACACACACACACACACACACACGTTCCTGTACACATACATGCACACACTAGACATATTAAGATGTCCAGTCTGGGGCAGAGCTGATCAGTCTCTGTCCCACACAGCAGGACAACGAGCTAGCAGGACAGGACACATATGAACTAGAACAGCATGTCCCCCTCTCTGTCTCTCTATCTATCTCCCTCTCTCCCTCCCACCCTCCCTTCCTCTCTCTCTCTCTCTCTCTCTCTCTCTCTTTCTCTCCTCCTACACAACTTGGAGGACAGAGATAGAGTCTGGTCCAGATCCCACCCACACGACAGACGCACATTCTCTCACAATCCCTCCCTCACTCACACACACACACACACACACACACACACACACACACACACACACACACACACACACACACACAGGAAACAGGGCATCTGAGAGAAGAGGGCTGTCAGGTGCAGAAGGCAGATGGAGGTGAATGCGAACAGACAGAGTTTCCATCTGGACGTATTAGCGGACGACACCCACACAGCGACGGGAAAAGGATGAGTCCAGCCGGGCGGGACAAAGGCTAAGAAGAAGCACAACGCTGGAACACAGTGGTCGGGGTCCATGTTGGATCTGAGAATCACGTGGGGAGATGAGAAAGAGCCGTGGGCCACAGAACGCGTGTTCTTTGTAGAAGAGGCGCAGACAATACAGAGAGAACGTGATTCTCTAGAACTGAACTTCTCCGACTGTATGTTTGAGTGTGCGTGTGCGTGTGCATGTTTAGCGGTGTTTGTGTGCTGCAGAGGGAGCAGGTGTGTGTTGAATGACACATCGCCCTGGCAACCAGGCTGATTAAAAAAACATCACAGGAAAAAACCCTCGCCTCAACTTCCTGTTCACGCTCTAATCAGCACCAGAAAATCTGTACGTGTGTCTTTCACACCTCCTCTGTAAATACAACTACTCTGTTTATACGTCCTATCCGGTATCGGAAATGTTCTGGGCTCTATTTATGAGTGAAATCTTTGAGCGTCCTAAACTGAGACACAAACGTGGACGCTTTGCCTCCTTTGCCACAAACGGGAAGTGCAGAAAGATGCATGCACCAGTTCAGAGAGAGAGAGAGAGAGAGAGAGTGAGAGAGAGAGAGAGAGAGTGAGAGAGAGAGTGAGAGAGAGAGAGAGAGAGAGAGAGAGAGAGAGAGAGAGAGAGACCTTCAATGCGTGAGTGAGTGAGCCGACGGAACGACAGACATAAAAGTACAAGATAGGACACAAAGACAGAGAGAGTTTCTGGGGCAGAAACAACCTTTTTAGGTCAGACAGTCCAGACATATGTGTGTGTGTGTGTGTGTGTGTTTTTGTGTGTGCGAGTGTGCGTGTGTGTGTGTGTGTGTGTGTGTGTGTGTGTGTGTGTGTGTGTGTGTGTGTGTGTGTGTGCGTGTGTGTGTGTGTGTGTGTGCGTGCATGTGTGTATGTGTGCACAGTGTGACCTCTATCTGGGGAGCAGGACAGGGTCAGAGGTCGTGGAGTGACCTGCTAGCGTCAGCATGTCTGACTGGACAGTAGGTGAGGGTAAACACACAGGTCCAGACAGAGCGTTCCCACATACGTACTGGACGCTCTACCCAGAGGACCTATCTTGTGGGAGCTTCGCTTCAAGGCATGGCAGAAAAAAGTCAACAAAAACACAAAACACACACGGTACATACACACATAAACAGGAGGGATGTTAGCCATTTCCTGGTCACTTCCATCGGAACGGGAAGCTGTCACAGACCGATAATCCATCGCATGCAGACAGGAAGGTGTCATCAACCCATGATATATCACAACCCGGTCTGACATGTGACCACAGCTATATAAAGGCTCTCTAGAGAATGTTTCCACCCATCAATCAATCAATCAAAGCTTTATTTGTATAGCGCATTTCATACCCAGAGGCAACACAATGCGCTTTACAGAGAACAAGGGAGGTGGGCATACGACCCACTCTCTACATATTCCAGAGGGAAGCAAAAAAACAGTATCACCCGGGGGCCAAAAAGGTGAGCTGTAAAAATTATTCCCTGATCCCATCCATTAATAGCACATCAGTTTGGAACAGATCAGGGCTGAGTTTCCCACAGGCATCTTAGCGCTACGTTCATCGTAAGCTATGGCGTTCATCATAGCGCTACGATGAACGTAGCGCTACGATGCCTCTGGGAAACTCAGCCCAGATCAGAGGTCAACAATTCCCTGAAGGAAGGGTCACGAGGAAGGAGGCATTTGAGCCTGGCCCTG
>NC_140241.1:24397098-24399598 GCF_949987555.1 Borostomias antarcticus | reverse complement strand
ACATTTGATATCCGCTAATCCCCCCTATGCTGTCATGTTGATTGGCAGGCTTTGGTCTACTGGGCTGAGTACAGGATTAATGGATATCAAATGTATCAAAATAGTACTGCACTACAACAGTAGTATTGGGAGTGCTACTAACTATATAGAACTGGCTGGAGTGGTGAGCCGGTTCTCGTGTAGGACTGGTTCTGGCGGTGTGCTGGTTCTACTGGTGGACTGGTTCTGGCGGTGTGCTGGTTCTACTGGTGGACTGGTTCTAGCGGTGTGCTGGTTCTACTGGTGGTCTGGTTCTGGCGGTGTGCTGGTTCTACTGGTGGACTGGTTCAGCGGCCTGTGCTGGTTCTACTGGTGGACTGGTTCTGGCGGTGTGCTGGTTCTACTGGTGGACAGGTTCTAGCGGTGTGCTGGTTCTACTGGTGGACTGGTTCTAGCGGTGTGCTGGTTCTACTGGTGTACTGGCTCTGGTGGTGTACTAGCTGTAGTGGCGCTGTGGTATTATTATACAGTAGCTCTTCCAGTTTGTAAACACTCACCGATTCCAGATGCTTCCACGAGCTCTCGATGCTCTGCTGTGCCTTGCGCCCATCATGGAAATGCTGTGAGAGAGAATGAGAGAGAGAGAGACAGAAAGAGAGGGAGAGAGAGAGAGAGAGAGAGAGAGAGAGAGAGTTACTACAGTATACCGTTGCCTTCATCATTTATATCTAAGCGAGCTTAAAGGCTTTAAACTCTGATGACCCTGTGAGGGGGAGCTGAAGACTGAAGAGAGAGACAGGATGATGAGTTCTGCGTTCTCTCTGTCCTCCCAGCAGATGGAGAGAGTTCTATTAGTAGAACCGAGTCCCGCTGACACGTTCTGTGAGCGCGGACGACAGGTGCACGACCGCCGTGCTGCACGCGCCTGCCTCCAGCGCCCGGGCCACACCCAGGCCCTCCCTGCGCCGGCGTGGGGCCCAGGGACCTGCTCCCTGAGACTAGGGGCCTCCCCAGGACTAGGGGCCTCCCCGGGACTAGGGGCCTCCCCAGGACTAGGGGCCTCCCCAGGACTAGGGGCCTCCCCAGGACTAGGGGCCTACCCAGGACTAGGGGCCTCCCCAGGACTAGGGGCCTCCCCAGGACTAGGGGCCTACCCAGGACTAGGGGCCTCCCCAGGACTAGGGGCCTCCCCAGGACTAGGGGCCTCCCCGGGACTAGGGGCCTCCCCGGGACTAGGGGCCTCCCCAGGACTAGGGGCCTCCCTGGGACTAGGGGCCTCCCCAGGACTAGGGGCCTCCCCGGGACTAGGGGCCTCCCCAGGACTAGGGGCCTCCCCAGGACTAGGGGCCTCCCTGGGACTAGGGGCCTCCCCAGGACTAGGGGCCTCCCCAGGACTAGGGGCCTACCCGGGACTAGGGGCATAACCGGGACTAGGGGCCTAACCGGGACTAGGGCCTCCCCGGGACTAGGGGCCTACCGGGGACTAGGGGCCTCCCCAGGACTAGGGGCCTCCCTGGGACTAGGGGCCTCCCCGGGACTAGGGGCCTCCCCAGGACTAGGGGCCTACCCAGGACTAGGGGCCTCCCCAGGACTAGGGGCCTACCCGGGACTAGGGGCCTACCCGGGACTAGGGGCCTCCCCAGGACTAGGGGCCTACCCAGGACTAGGGGCCTACCCGGGACTAGGGGCATAACCGGGACTAGGGGCCTAACCGAGACTAGGGCCTCCCCGGGACTAGGGGCCTACCGGGGACTAGGGGCCTCCCCAGGACTAGGGGCCTCCCTGGGACTAGGGGCCTACCCGGGACTAGGGGCCTAACCGGGACTAGGGGCCTCCCCAGGACTAGGGGCCTCCCCGGGACTAGGGGCCTCCCCGGGACTAGGGGCCTACCCGGGACTAGGGGCCTAACCGGGACTAGGGGCCTAACCGGGCTTGACGGGCTGCGCGCGTGTGTGTGTGTGTGTGTGTGTGTGCATGTTTGTGGGTCTGGGAAGGTATAAAATACAGACAGGTTGATAGTCCGTCTGAAATAAGGCAGCAGGCGGACAGAGAAGCTAAGATGGCCGCTGTGGTAGCCAGCCTTGCCAGGCATGCCGTCTTGCCCAGGACGAAGATGGCAGCTGTCGGTCTGGGCACGCTCAGTCAACATGCTGGGTGTTTCTCTAATAGGCCCTACTTAGCCTACCCCCCTCCAGGGAGAGAGAGAGAGAGAGAGAGGGAGAGAGAGGGGGGGGGGGGGCTTGGCCAAAAAGCAGAGCACTTCTCTCTGCAGGCCTCACAGGGATCACAGTGAAAAACACAACAACGCAACAACAAGAATGTTGTCTTTTTTATGGAAATTACGACTACTAGACTTATCTAACTGCCTGCCTGTCCGTCCATAAGCTGAACACGCCAACATGCCCTGAAGGATAATTTATGGATTTAATCAAACAGATAAGACACCAGTTCAGTCCTATCTGTGATGTCAGAGAGCGTATAAAGGAGTCATCCCCAGCAGCTCCTAGTACTGAATGTCCTC
>NC_140241.1:24372098-24382098 GCF_949987555.1 Borostomias antarcticus | reverse complement strand
ACTCCCATAACAGCCTAGTACGGGCCTAAATTATTCATAACTCTATACAACTGCTCAGTCTGATTACAGTGCCGATTACGTGTTCCCTGCAGTCTCTGAGAAGCATATCCAGTTCATCTTTCTCACCCGTGACATCCTGTCACCTAGTACTCCTCGAGACTCCTGCTCTTAAAGTCACCTTTTCTACCAGGGTTGTTCAGTGCACGACAAATTCACCATGAGGCGTGTGAAAATAGCCGCTTCCCGCCCTGTATCTCAAAGCCCGAACATTAACAGTAACACGGCCGTCGCTACGACAACAAATCAGAGCCCCAGCCGTTCTGCAATGGCGTTCCTCTACAGAACGAGCCATCCGTGCTCTGGCACTGACGAGACAGAAGCCAGATGTACAGTAGATGAAATGCAGCCATTGACCTTAGTGCAGCTCCAGCATTCTCCCATCTTCTCCTCTGTCATGTTTGTAGTCCTGAGTCTACAGAAGAATTGGTAGTCCTTAAGACCCAAACCCCAACACTCCAGCTCTGGTACTGTAGAACACTCCAGTCACTCTGAGCCTGTTTGGACCAGCCTGCGCAGTTCCGCTTAGAGGGCGAGACTAGAAGGTTATGACAGTCTGCTGCCACAATCTCAAACACAAAGGAAGTGGCTGTGGCTGAAGTTATCGTGTAGGTTTATGAACGTGTGCATGCAATTGTTCACATTTAGAACAGGCTTCTTTTTTTTTTTAGAGAGCGTTTAGGCGACGCCGCTAAAGACGGCTGCAGAGCACATGAAGCCATGAAGGCTCATCATGGCTGATCAAAGAGAAGTGATCAAAGCATCCATGGAGGAGATCAACTGATGCCGTTTGTCACTCTCTGTTTGAATCACAACCGGAGCGATTGAGTACAACAATAGAGACTTGATGTTGTCTGTGTGTGGGGCCTCGCCCTTTGTTTCTGGGCTCCAACAACACATCGTTCATCTACCCGCCTATCAGAAACCTACTCTGTTGGAAAAAGGGCAGGCACATGTCCCCTTATCTTCCTGAAGCTTCCTTTGTTTTTGTCTTGCACTCTTACTCACTTGCTAGCCCTACCCCCTTCAGGTCTCTCTCTCTCTCTCTCTCTCTCTCTCTCTCTCCCCGCCCCCCCCCCCTCTCTCTCACTCTCTCTCCCCCCCCTCTCTCTCTCTCTATCTCTCCCTCTCTCTCTCTCTCTCTCTCTCTCCCCCCCTCTCACTCTCTCCCTTTCTCTCTCTCTCTCCCCCCTTTCTCTCTCTCTCTCCCCCCTCCCTCTCTCTCTATCTCTCTCTCTCCCCCCTCTCACTCTCTCTCCCTCTCTCTCTCTCCCCCCTTTCTCTCTCTCTCCCCCCCCTCCCTCTCTCTCTCTTTCTCTCTCTCTCTATATATATATATAGGCCTATATATATTGTCAGTCATAAAAACATCATAAACATCATACATACTGTAAATACACAAACATCATACATACTGTAAATACACTTTACACATTCGAACAGATAAACACGCACCGGCCACAAATTGTCAGTCTCTAATTAAAGCCAGCGAATCTCATTAAAGTGTTTCCTTCAATAAAACACTCATGCTGGAGAGCAGAGGGGGTCAAGATCACCTCACACTAAACACTAAACAGCTCTCCGGCTCCTGACGCACCATCACTGCAGCTGCAATCCAGCACACCCTTCACTGACACACAAATATGTCCCACACGCACACACACACACACGCGAACGTGCGCACAAACACAGGCAGGTTAGTTTACCCTTTTCTGCGGCGGTACCATGGTGTCCTGTCTGCTTCCGAGTGAGATCCACCCCTCTCCGAGAGTCCAAACAGGTCGAGGAGCGTGGAGGAGCCAGGAGGGGCTGGGTTTCTAATGGCAGGCTACTATATCCACAGAACCAGAGCCAAGGTATCCAACCCGACTGAGTTAAAAAAAAAAGAAGAGATTTCGGCGTCCGTTTTTGGAATGAGTTTGGGGTCAGGAAGAGTGTTCCGCGCCCCCACAGCCCACACACACACACACCTCTCTCTCACACACACCGTGTCCTAGTTGGACAGAGAGTAGCACTTGTCTGGAAGCGAAGAGAATCCCGGAGAGTGAGGTAGAGTGGGAGGCAGTGCTCACACACACATACACACACACACACACACACACATGCGTCTGGCCACGGCTCCCTCAGAGCGTTCCAGCTAAATGCTCTGTCAGGCGGAAGGTGGAATCAGTGGGATGTGAGAGGCCAAGTGATTCAGAGGGGAGGGGGAGAGAGGTGGGGGGGGGGGGGGGGGCGGGGCAGGGGGGGGGGGTCAATAGGGTGGAGAGGACTGGAGGGGAGGGGTTAAAAGGGAAAAGCCTGGGCTAAAAACAGGCTCTTTGATGAAACAATGTATTGTTGACCATCGACTCCGCCCTCGCTGTCCCTTGTCCACACACACACACACACACACACACACACACGCACACACACACAAATGCTACCTGCTTCGCTATATGAGACCGGAGGAGTCTGAGTCACTCGTGGCGCGATGTAAACATCAACAGTGGCGTGTTGTTTACCAGTACGGAGAAGGTTTCCTCCACAAGGAAAGCTCATTGGTCAGGAAATACCTTGAGAGGAAGAGCAAGGTAATGATGAACCCCCTCGAGGAACAATATCACGGAAAACAACAGAGAGTGAACACGAATTGTGTCGCCATTTTGTGTGGCGGGGAAGCATTTACGCGTACATCCATGTATTTAACATTTATTTATTTATATAGGGGAACCTAGAACAAGGTCTCATTTGAGATAGTGCCCTGGTTAGAAAATGTTCACAGAATATTTCAAAATCATAAAACAATACAAAAACATCATACATACTGTAAATACACTTTACACATTCGAACAGATAAACACGCACAGGCCACAAATTCATTTAGCGCCTTTTTAAATTTGCCCAAAGAGACAGCATCCAATTTGAAGATCTCTTGAATACTCAGTCCATGCTAGGAGCACAATAACAGCAGCTTCACCCAGCTCGGTTTTGACTCCAGGCACCTCAACTCTCTGGGGTCTGGAGACGACTTGCTTTTGGGATTTTTCCTCAAAAGAAGAGCCCATATAGCATGGAGTACTCAGCCCCTCTAAAGTCCTATAGATAACTGAGGGGATCAACACTCACTTAAAAGCTACCAAAATAGTTTCTTTCTTGTGACATCTTCAAAGTGGCTATTCCTTCAGTTTTTCAGCAGCACTTTGGGGCTCTGTTATTGACATGAATGTCTGAGCTCTTTGACTATGCGACAACAAATGCAAAGGGCCCCCTGAGCTCTTGGGCCCCTGAGTTCTTGGGCCCCTGGGCTCGGTAGGCCCATTTGGTAATAAGTCTTTGTGTGTCACTGATGCACACAGAGCCTCCATCACAGCCAGTCATCTCAACACATGAAAACAGCCTGGAGAGAGCAGTCAGGAGAGAGCAGTCAGGAGAGAGCAGTCAGGAGAGAGCAGTCAGGAGGACCCCGAGGGAATCTGTCTCTTCTTGGGATTCAACACCAGTGTCTCTGCCTTTGTGTACACAAACACACACACACACACACACACATAACATCCCTTCCTGATGTGTGGACTGTGGAAACTCCCTAACTAACCCCCCCCCCACCCCCCGCCCCGAACACACACACACACACACACACACACACACACACACACACACCCTGCTCCAGCTCTGCGCCCACCTCTAGTCTATCAGCTGTGGCCTCTAACCCATGACCTCCTATCACTCCTACATGGGGGAGTGGAGAGGGAGGGGCTGGTTCTCCGGAGGCATCGCTGCAGCTCTGCTTGTTATTTCAGGACACATCCTCTTCAGAATGGGGGGAGCCACCTGTATTGTAGAACATTTCCAAAAATACACAAAGCAGCAACCCCATGATGAAAAAGGAGAGGAAGCTATAGGCATGAGATGGGCGACAACAAAGCAGTTTGGAACTAAATATAGGCCGCCGGATACAATACAATGGAGGACAACGAACACGTGGTTCAGGTCAACCTCCAGCTGGTTGCACGCAGATCACACTGCACTCATAACGCACTGGTGGTTAATCTCAACTAATGTGCCCGTCTGAGCCCACATCTCAGGCCAGAGTTGACCTTTTTATCCTTTAATGTCCTTCAGTCTTACCCCAATTGCACCCCAGACATCCAGGCTAGCTAGGATAAGCTGCCTCCCTAACCCATGGAAACACAAACAAACACGGTTATATGGGCGGCCATGTTGTTTATCTGTGGCCGAGTAGGTTTTTTGCAGTGATGAGAGTGATGTAGGCAGGTAAATGCAGGTTGATATTAATCAAGTAACCTGTTCATCTCTCTACATCTCTCTCTCTGTCTCTCTCCTCTCTCTCTCCCTCCCTCTCTCTCTCCTCTCTCTCCCTCTGTCCCTCTCCTCTCTCTCTCTGTCCCTCTACTCTTTCTCCCTCTCTCTGTCTCTCTCTCTCTCTCTGTCCCTCTCCTCTCTCTATCTCTGTCCCTTTCCTCTCTCTCCCTCTCTCTGTCCCTCTCCTCTCTCTCTCTGTATCTCTCCTCTCTCTCTCTTTGTCCCTTTCCTCTCTCTATCTCTCTGTCCCTCTCCTCTCTCTCTCTCCCTCTCTGTCTTTCTCTCTCCTTCTCTCTGCCCCTCTCCACTCTCTGTCTCTCTCTCCTCTCTATCTCTCTGTCCCTCTCCTCTCTCCCTCTCTCTGTCTCTCTCTCTCTCTCTCTCTCTCTCTCTGTACAGGACCACTGTTGGTATGAGCGCAGCTCCCCTGCTCTGCCTCAGACAGCGACAGTGCGGCCCGGTGCCTCAATATTGCATCAGTCTGTCGTTTTTTAGAATGATGCTGCTGCTGCATTAGAATGGACTGTCTGGCTGCATCCCAAACCGCCTCCTCCTTCCACTGCCTCCCTCTCTCCTCCTCCTTCTCCTCCTCCACCTCCTCATCCTCCCTCTCCTCCTTGTTTGCGCCCCTCTTTTCCTTCCCCTCCTCTTCTTCTGTCTCCTTCTCTTCCTTCTACTTCCCCTCCTCAACTCTCCTCCTTTACCATGGGAGAAATGCTTATTATGCTGATCAGGATTGGCTACTGCACGTGTTTCTGCTTCCCACCAGAGAGGGCAGTAGAGAGCTGCAGTGCTTCTTTTACGTTTGGACCATATACAGGTTGTGGGTCAAAAAACACCAGGTTCAGGGTCAGTAAATCATTGACGTTTTCCTAATCATTCTGATAAAAGACAAGCTATGGGGGGCTGGAGTAAGCAGTGATGCAATCAACACTCCCACACCAACCCCAGATCTACAGCCACTGTACACACATACACACATGCACACACACACACACACACTTTCCTGCCACCTGTGCCTCAGATGGAACAACCATGTGTGAATCTTACACTCTCAGTGTAAGACTGAGAAAAATACGGAAACGGGGAAGAAACACACACAAACACACACGCACACACACACAGCAGACAGACACATTTCACACATCCCACTATGTGACGCATACCTGAATACCCAGCTCTCCGGGGACTGTTGTTGAATCTGTCCCTTTTCATCTCTGCTCCAAATACCCACTATTAAGCGGCAGACAGATGGGCGTAATGATGGCCATCCAGCCTGACAACATGGTGAGTCATCTTGGCCTTATAAGAAATACCTCAGACACATTGACATGGTCACGTCACCCTTTCAGGAGGAGGGTATGGAGATAAAAGAGAGATCATGAGATCATCAATCAGAGAGCGAGAGAGAGAGAGAGAGAGAGAGAGAAAAGCCATGTGAAGTTGCCAGAACCAAAGAATCTCTGCCAATTCACTGTTCTTAGAAGTGGGAGATGCTGACGAGCGTGAAGAGTATGGCGTCTGTGGGGCTTTTGATCAACGCAGATCAACTGGATTTAGTCGACGCTCTCCCAGTGATAAATGCACAATCACAGTGGGATCGCTCATAGCCTCACAATCTACTCGTATAGTCTTAACTCACAAGAGAGAAAAGACGCTCCCTTTCTGCACTCCTGCTCGGCTGAAAGCACAGCTTTGAGAATCACCGCGAGAAATCAATAAGGCCATTGACAGAGTGGGGAGAGGACTGAGCAGTCAGCAGAAACAAGATGGCCTAGCCTGCTAAATGCTTTTTAATCATAATGAAGCCAGTCATGTTTTTTTCGAGTCACTTACACACGCACACACACCTACACACACACACACAAACGCCGATCGACTTCACATGAAAGTGATAAGCGTGAGTCTGGAAACACGTCAGCAACCATCTGGGAAAATGACTTCCCAAATATACAATCACCAAATCATGGGGTAGCAAGGATCTGCTGCTGATCAGATCGGCTTCAAACTACAAAACCCAAAAATGTTTTTGTGAGAAAAAATAAACATGACTATTTCTGGTTTCTCTCTGTGGCATAGCGGCAATATCATGTAGATCATTGTTCTCCCACTCCCACTGAAAGGTTCCACAGGAAGCATGTGGAGACAGAGGAGAGCAGATGTTCCATTGGAGGAGGAACAGGAGGAACATGCAGAGAGAGAGAGAGAGAGAGAGAGAGAGAGAGAGAGAGCGAGGACAGATGTCCTGCTGGAGAGATGACAATGGGACTTAAGGTCTAAGGGGTCATAGGTCACTCTCAGGGATACCCCACATCATTGTAGGGAGAACACAAGTGTGTGGACCACATGCCTGGCTCGATCCTGGCTCAATAGCTGAGCCATCAAAGAGACGAGCAGCAGATTAAAGACCGGCGGTATTCAGATCCAATCCTGACCTTTCGATTTGGAGCTCTGTCTTTCTGTGCCTTTGTTGCTGCGTAGAGCTGGACCCGGACTACGCTTATATCAACTTGGGGGGGGGGGGGATGGGAATCGCTTCCTGTTCGATGATACGTGCGGGTGGGCAGACATGCTTTTTGGGCCCTTTTTTTTTCTACATCTTCTGGAAATGTGCAATTTGATATTCCTCAGATGCGATCGTTTGGGTCGGCATTGGGAGGCACACAGTGTGGGTGAACCAACCCAGATTGGAGTGAAGAGGTTTCAATGTGGTCTTTCTCCTGCTTTTTCCATGGGGGGTGGGGGGTGGGGGGGGGGCTACAAAAGCCCCCTGGCACAGTACAGTAGGAGCGGGCCTCATTAAAAAGCAGCCTCCATTCACACCCAGCGCCGGATCGGCTCTGAGAAACGTCTCTGTTCCCCTGCCGGTCATTAGCCTGGCGAGGACACGGCACCTCCAATCACCACAGCCCTTCCGATTGTTCGGCGAGGGGCGACCCGGCCTCCCCCGACCAAGCGGGGCGGAGTGTGTGTGTGCTCAGAACGACCAACAAATGCCGTGTCATGATATCTGAAGGCCTCCCTCTCTGTAACCCCCCCCCCCCCCCCCCCGCCCGCCCTGACCACAACTCAAAGGGCACGCCAGAGAAAGACAGGGCAGAGCTATGCTGTTCGCTGTATGTGAAATGGCCGTGAGTTGGTTTCCTCTGTGTGTGTGTGTCAATGCATTTCTGTGTCAGTGCATCGCTGTGAATGCGTTTCTTTACAGCGTCTCACGGCCGTGGGCGCCGACCACAAGGACAAATATTTGGGGGAGAAGCCGAAGCTCGTCCCCCAGCACACAGAGGCTTTGTCCGCTGGACCGCGGAGGAACAATATCCTCTGTAGCCTTCTGTAACCCCTGGGCCGCACGGGGTACACACACGCACACAAGCACACACGCACACACATACACACGCACACACATACACACGCACACACACATACACGCACCCACACAAACACACACATGCACGCACAAACGCACACAAGCACACACACACACACACATACACAAAGACACGCACACACATGCACACACACACACACACACACACACACACACAAATGCATACACGCTAAAATAAGCACTCTTTTTGGAACAAGTGAGTATGACCACAAACATGTTTTTTTTTACATAACTACTGGATTCTATATCCTCTAAGCACCGGGTGCGTTTAAATGGCCTCCGAACCCAACCCCCACCCATGAAGACCCCCCTTTCACACTTACTTTACACAACAATGTAATCATTAACCCACTCTAAAGAGAGCCCCCAATGAGTCCATTCTAAAATATTTCAAACCGCCAGAAGTGAGTACACTCAGAAACCACTGCTGATTAACATCAATGACTTTTTACCCCCTAGAGTGGCTTTAGCTGTCAGAAGGGACTGTTCCAGTCCAACCAGTGGATCTGTGCTATCCAAAACTCTCCTCACACACACACACACACACAGCTTTTTACATTACTAACAGCTGTTAGAAGAGTGTGTTCTAATATGTGTCTGTGTTCTTGTTTGCATGCCATTAACTTATTTATAGAAACATCTCCTGGTCAGGAATGCATGAGTGTGTGTTGGTGTATGGACACGTGTGCATGCCAGCTATGTACATACACCACTTCCTCTGTGCACATGTGTGTGTATGTGTGTGTGTGTGTGTGTGCAAGTGTATATGTGAGTGTGTGTGGTTCTAGGCTATATCAGACTATTTCTCACTAAGACGTGTATCGTACAGTAGATGGAGTCACATCCCTTCTATACGGTGCACTGCTAGCGTTACTATTAGTCACTAATGAGTCAGACCTGTCCATCAACTGGCTAGCCCCGCCCTCCTCCTCCTTCCTGGTTGACTAACAGGAAATTGTTAGTCATACAGTAACTGGCAGGGTGGTCGACTCATTCCTGGAACTGAAAAAGAGACCTACACATCAGTGATCCTTTTCATGTTGGCAGTCTTGTCACAATCACATGCTAATGAGGTCCTGTTGAGCTCATTTGGTTCTAACTTCATCCAAAAAGAGAAGCCATAATCATTGAGCGTCTATTAACTTTAGTGCTTCTCGGTGGCCCGGGGGCAGCACACAGCAGGTTTACACCCCTGAGAAACGACCGGATCTACGAGGGTCACAGCGAGCAGCACGTAGGCTAACCGTTCACTTACAGCGCTGACCATCTTCATCTGCAGCAGCGTCTGCAGGTACTCCTCAAACGGGCTGAGCTGAGGAGGTTCATCTCTCTCCTCCGGCTCTGGGTTCAACATACATGCGCCGTCCAGGAAGACCAGGAGTTCACTCCGCCAGAGTAGCATGCTCACGTTCCTCCTGCTCACGCTCCTCCTGCTCGCGTTCCTCCCGCTCGCGCTCCTCCCGCTCGCGCTCCTCCCGTTCGCGCTCCTCCCGCTCGCGCTCCTCCCGCTCGCGCTCCTCCTGCTCGCGCTCCTCCTCCTGCTCGCGCTCCTCCTGCTCGCGCTCCTCCTGCTCACGCTCCTCCTGCTCACGCTCCTCCTCCTGCTCGCGCTCCTCCTGCTCGCGCTCCTCCTGCTCACGCTCCTCCTGCTCGCGCTCCTCATGCACTAACGCAGAAGGGGAGTCGCGGAAGAGGCTAATCCATTTGAGAAGGCGAAGAATCTACAGTATAAAAAACGTATCGATCGAGACGACCGGTTCGCTGTAGGGTTTTGAGATCTAAGCGAGCGGCGATGAACCCCGAGAGATTCAGCGGGATGCCGTTAGATATCAGAGCCTGCGTCCGGTTACAGGTTGAACCGACGAAGGGCAAACCAGAGCAGACAGAACAGCCTAGACGGAACCCGAGGACGACGGAAAGAGAACCTGAGAAGCATTCTGACCAACGCAAAAACCTCTTGAGCGAGTACCGTAGCCCTGAGCAGAGATTAACAAGACTCAGTAGAAACATTGTTTGACACCGTTATTAATCCGATTATAACACCCCCCCCCCCGCCCCGAACTGCCCCAGCACCCAGTAAAACACCTTTATTCCCCATGTGATCGCCCCAGCAGGCTGGAGAGCATGTCAGCCGCTGGTCCTGACCTGCTGTTTTTCTCAAGTCTGTTCTTTTCGGGAGATGAAGGTTTTACCTCTTATATAATCACCTGGATTACGGCGAATTCCCAGATTCCAGAAGGGAACCTAGTTTTACAA
>NC_140241.1:24327098-24367098 GCF_949987555.1 Borostomias antarcticus | reverse complement strand
CATTCACGTAAACGTCAGACGCAATCAACGGCTGCAGAAGGTGATTTACTATCAAAAGCCTTGATCATGGAGATATGAGGCACAATGCATGGTTTGATGCCCAGATATAGTATGTGATAACAACTTTAAAATATAATGAGATAACTTTAAATCCAGTTCCTAGAGTTGTAATATGATTTACTCACATAGGTTGATCATGTGCAACTTATTATATAAATGGAACAAATCTACTAACATAATTATCCTTTTTTTCTCGCTTGCCACCCTCAACAATTATGGAGAGGAAGGATATTGAGATTAGTATCTTGAAGTAAGTAATTCTGGCCTGACTGATTTACACAGTTCCCTAGTGGCTCTAGGTGAGGTCGTTGGGAGTAGAGTAATGAAACTTGGTTTCTAAATAAAGAGGAAATTCTTCTAACATTTCAAGAAATATGGAACTAGTAAACTGGGAGGTGTCCATCTGTCCATCTCTTTGTGCTGTCAGGTGAACCAAAAAAACTCAAGACAAACATATTAGGTGTTAAACTTTTAACGTTTAAAACCTTTCAAATCACACTTCACTACATGTCCTGACCTGCAGTAGGCCTACCTCAGTCAGTTTGAGGGAATGCTGGTCTGTAGACCTAGTAAGTAAGTAAGTAAGTAAGTAAGTAAATGAAACCCCTGACAGCACTGGAACTAATAAGTTGACCTTGCGGCATCACTCAACGTTTGAAACCCAGAATACCCGTATAGCTGGCTGATGTAATCAGCAACCAATCATTCTCTTCGCTCCAGGAGACAAAGGTCAATCAATGGGGAGTCAGGAGTGATCAACTATGATGGCTACACTCAAAAGATTGGCAGGTACTTTATTATAAACTTCATTAGAAACATCCATAAACAATAAACATGTAATATATAAATTAACACAAAACACCCATGTTAGCAACCGTCTCATCCAAAATGACCACACATCCAAAAGCAAAAACACAAAGATGAAATGTCTGTTCTCTAAGGATTTCTCTCCCTGCCTAGTCGCCTACAGTCCTTCCATTTAAACAACATCACGCCTAAATGACTGACGACTGGGCTCTAGCTACTAGCTAGGCAGAGAACTAGAACATTCCTTGATCTGAAGAGTCGGAACAGCCTGTGATCGCACACCTTTAAAGCACATCTTTGATTTATACTTTGCAAAAGCCTTTTTCCTTCGATTGCAAGTAAACATTTATTCTGTGCCCTCTGAGGTTGCTAAGCAACCCTAGTGTAGAGAGCAGATAGGGCACTTCAACTCCAGGGATTTGGTTGCCACCGGCACCACTTGTGGGTGGTGTGTCTCTTTTTAATTCTGTAGAAATCTGCAGCTGATTATCAGCTTTTTCCGCTCGAGGAACTCTCTGGTTTCCTCATCAAAAGAGACTACCCGTGGACAGCCACATGCAGTTGCTATGTTCAAGTACCCTTAAGAAAGACCCACTAGGAGATACACAGTCTATTAATAAATATGGAGGCCTGTATCTTCAACTATATAAATAGTGCTAGTATTGTGGTGCTTGGTACCTACCCCTGCCTCTATCTGGGCCCAGGCACATTCACGCACACACAGACATACACCAGTGTTTGCCATGTCTCTCCTATGATGTTTTTAGCCTCTCTTACTCTGAAAATGTAATTTATTGCTTTATAAATGTTCTTAGCCGGTAGACAAACATACTCCAGGAGCTTGCTCGATCGCCTTGTTGAGAGGGGTCAGGGAAGAATTTTTTACAGCTCACTTAACTGGCCCCCGGGTGATACTGTTTTTTTGTTTCCCTCTGGAATATGTAGAGGTGGGTCGTATACCCACCTCCCTTGTTCTCTGTAAAGCACATTGTGTTGCCTCTGAGTATGAAATGCGCTATACAAATAAAGCTTTGATTGATTGAGTGGTATGGTGATTCTACACTGTATTAAATTATTTGAATGTCATGTATCAATTATTGTTACATTACTTAATGTATTTTTGTTGTAATGTTTGCTGTGTGTGGACCCCAGGAAGACTAGCTGATTGCCATTAATTAGCTAATGGGGATCCTTTAAATTAACAAATAAATTCACACAGATCATGACCTGCAAGTCAGATATTGAGATTGAGAGCCATGACACAGATTTCTTATCAAGACCTTGAGCATTCGCCAGAGTGACTCATGGTACAGTAACTGCATACATTTACTCCTAGTAGGACCCCTTTAGCACTGGGGGCCTTTGTGAACATGTGATGCCACATTAAAGCCTAGGAACATGGCAATGACTGTGTTCTGTCTTTGCTGCAATACAAAGAGGAAGCCGGTGCGACATCACTAATGACAGTCATCAAGCTGCTGAGCACTTCCATAGCCTTCACACCGTAGCACGGTAGTGATTAGAGGCGCAGGTACAGTAGGGTCCAGGAGAGCAGGAATCACTCGCGTGACCCGCCAGCTCCTGTGATGATTACCCTCATACCGGCGCCATCGTCGTGAGATGAGATGATGAGATGATACTGTACAGAGACGTCTGATGATTATAGGCTGGGTCAGTCTTGAGAGAGGTATGTGTTGAGAGAAGCACAGCCTCGTGAGCCGCTTCCATGGATCAGCCTGGGGCAGTAGGCAGCGGGGCGGCTGTATAGCTCAGGGGTAGTGCGGGTCGTCCAATGGTCGTAGGGTCGGTGGTTCGAATCCCGGCTCCTCCTGACTGCATGTTGAAGTGATCTTGGGCAAGACACTGAACCCCAAATTGCTCCCAATGAGCAGGCTAGCGCCTTGCATGGCAGCTGCCACCATTGGTGTGTGAATGTGTGTGTGAATGGGTGAATGAGAGGCCTTCATTGTAAAGCGCTTTGGATAAAAGCGCTATATAAGTGCAGTCCATCTACCATTTACTATTTATAGGCAGCCCAGTGGTAGGATCTGGGCCAATAACTGATAGGTTGCTAGTTCAAATTCCCAATCGGTTAAAAGTGAGGTTAAAGACTCATCATCAGTAATATGGGACACCCCCCCGGTGAATCATTGCAACGGGGGTTCTGCTATTTGTCATTGCAAGTACGATGAAGAGATTTCACTTTTAAAGTTGGTCAAGTTCAGTACAAGTTCCCCATACTGGGGAAACAGGAGGCGTCCAGAGAAAGCATGCTACACATGAATGAAAAGCAGAAGTAGCCTAAATTTGAATGAGTAAAAGGGGCGTCATGCAAATGTTATTTTACAGGAAAACAAAGCAAAGTCGACTGTAGCTGTGTTCTGAATCACTGCCTATTCACTACATAGTGCACTATAGAGGGCGTCAGCCATTTTGTTTGTAGTGTCCGAATTCTCCACGGAATTGTCGTTCCCTATATAGTCCACTATTTATTACCCACAATTCACTTTGATTTCCAGGGAACAGTGCATGCACCCTACATTTTCTCCGTTCCCTAGGTAGTTCTCTACATGGTGAACCCTATATAGGGGAAAGGGAGTGAGGGAATGAGGGAGTGATTCCGAACACAGCTATTATCCCCCTCAGCTATCTCCCTCTGTGTCACGTCCGCTCCGTTCTCCCCTCTTGCATTGTGTGTTCAATCACACCTTTCTCTACTCTCTCTCTCTCTCTCTCTCTCTCTCTCTCTCTCTCTCTCTCGTCCTCCTTCTTTCTCCTCCCTCACTCCCCTGTGGTGCTGTGTGGAACAGTCAGATCAGAGGTGGTGAACCCATTCTTCACTGCTCTACCCTCCTGGGGGGCCAGAGATAGGGGGAGGAGAAGGGGGAGGAGGAGGAGGAGGAGGAGGAGGAGTGGGTGGGAGATGAGTGAGGCGGGGGCGGGACAACTCTCCCCCCCCTGGAGTCCCAGCCTGGGTCTTCCCCTCGGACCCCACTCGGGCACGCTCACGGAAGGAAACACGCCGGCTCGTGTTTCAGGACTGGAAGTGGCCCTGAACGTCAAGCGAGCAGCAGAGACAGGGACGGAAGGGAGGGGGGGGGGGGGGGGGTTGGGGTCCCAGGGAGGAGGGGGAGCTCGGGGGTAACGACTCAGGAAACCAGGGAGGAAAGCGACGTCTAAACCACGGCCTTTTACGGCTCAGACCTGACCCGAACGAAGATCAGCGCTAATATCCCAGTCAAAGCCCGAGTGCCGTTCGAACAAAACAGAGACCGTGAGGTTTAGGCCGGTCTCGTCTGCGCCCCTGTGGCCGCCCTGTCTGGAACTCCACTAAACACAGCGTGAGAGAAAGCAACTCATGTTACTTTTACAAGGCCTGCCGAAAAAACCCACTTTCCCCTCTCAATTACATTAGAGGGGTGACAGGCCAGCAGACGGGCATGTGGCAACAATTAAACGGCTAGACCGGTTCTAGCATTCCTGTCTTCTGCTGTCCCCGTCTGCCTGGCATAGCAGTCGATCTATTCAGAGCCTTGACTGGCAAAACAATGCATGCAAAAACAAAGTAGGACTAGGGTTCCCCCCCCCCCCCCCCCCGATGCCTGGCTGGATCGGTCTCATCAGCTGGCGCTCGTCTTTAGAGCGACCGCCTGGGGTCGAGGTCGATCAGCGTCGGAATTGCCTCTACGGGTCGACACTTCTAAGCACTCCGAGAAGAGCGCTTGATAGCGCGAACTTACCTTTAGCTGCTGCTCTTTTGTGTCCATGTCCATTTGTAGCCCTCACTTGCAATGACTGGTAAAGGGGAAATGTAGGATGCTGTGTAGTCTGTTGTCTTGTCTGTGTGCTTACATGTAGGCTGCGTTGTGTGTGTGTGTGACGGAATCGTCACAGTGTGTGTGTGTGTGTGTGTGTGTGTGTGTGTGTGTGCAGGTAAGACACGTAAACTCAAACTCTTGGCCTGACAGAAGTGAAACATGTGAAAGGTTGCTTACTGTAGGTTACGGGCAGCCTATGTTCTGTTTCCTCTTTCTAACGCATAATGAATCTAGTAGTAGATTGAGTGAAGTAGTTGATTGACTGTGACATAGAGGCATGGCTGCCGATCGTTTCAGCCTTCACAGAGGAACCGAGGACCTCATGACGCCTTGGTCATATTTCTGTTGGTGCCTCAGTGAATAAAGTTGTCAGCTACTGTAGATAATTCTGTTTGGACCCCTTTGTCTTAGTGGGTTTTTTCGATAGTTATAAAACGAAGCACTTTTTTTCCCCCCTGACCCCGGCCCCACTGGGAAACAATCACATGTTTTGCCACACTTGACTTCCTGCTTCAATGGCAGCGTTTGTGCACAGAGCCTCAGGGAGAGGAGGAGGGAGGAGGGGGGGGAGTAGGGGGGGGGGAGTTGCACTGGCGTGGCTGTGCTTGAGCTACACAAGATGCTGGTCTACTAACCTGATACTTCTCTTGGGTATTATAAAAAAAGAACAATTGTCACTTTTGAGGCTGATGAAATCAAACGACTTCACACTAGGGGCAGAGCGAGCTCTGGGTCAGCTCCATGTCTGCGGTCCATGGAGAGAGGCGGTCTTTACCCCCTGCTGGGCTGCACGAGAAACACATCAGCCATGGGTGATGCAAGCGCATGGAAAGAAAGTACAATCCAGAAGGATTTGGTTTTGCAACATTAGTTATAAGCTCACTCCCCACACCAAGGTCAAGTGGAATAACAGAGTGGGCAGCATTGATCTAGTACTTTAAGTGATTATATTGCATGTCTAGGAAGTGTGAAAACAGCAATCTGAACGAGATTTGATATGAGTGGGATGCCATCCAAAAACATGGGGTTGTGGGTAAAATTAACAGTTCACCACTCAGTGGTCCTCTGGGCTGATCAACACTCTACACTCTGCCAGGTATTGAGTGGAAAAGCCTGTTTGTGGGTCAATGGATATCAGGTTTTGTCTGGATCTAGCTAATACAAGGGGGGCTCTCGCCCTTTCTCTCTCTCTCTCTCTCACTCCAATGAAAGTGATTCAACACAAGATTAGTTACCTGCGCTGTGGAGCGCTTTACCAGCTGACTGTAGGGATGATGTCACACACATGACATCACCCCCCAGCATTATTATGGTAACTAATCGGACCAATGATATTGCACACGTGGAATGCAATAAACTCTGAACCTATTCCTTAGGCCTACAGGAGGTCTATACTCATGGTGACTCACACGTGTGTATACTTTCTGACTAATGGTGTCATTCGGCTAGTTGGGAACAAATAAAGAAAAAAGGCCAGAAGGTCCCTGGGCAGCAATAGAGCACCTCTGCTGAATAGGTTAGTAAGTGACCAGCTAAAAGCAGCTAGAACAAGGCTATCATGAGATGGAACAAGAAGCAGAAAATGCTGTGTACTTCATTGGCTACAAAAAGTATTACAGATGTCCTCCCCTCTCTCTCTCTCTCTCTCTCTCTCTCTCTCTCTCTCACACACACACACACACACACACTCTACATCTCTCTCTACCTCTTTCTCAAAAAGTTATTTCTCGTACAGAAGCAAATACATGACTACCCATCACTACCCAGTGGATGAGTGGTTGAGAAACACAGCTTGACTGTGACTGAACACACTTCCTGAATATCACTTCCTTTCTTCTGCTCTGCTAAAAAAAAACAACACCGCAAGCTGAGCTTGATGAGACCCATGTGGCATCCCATAATCTCATCTCTTGTCTAGCATGTAGCACTTGGGGCCATTAGAACAAGCCTTGAATGCAGCCACGGCCTATAAGAACAGACCATAACGTCATATAATAATAGGCCTACAAACAGAGAATCAACTACAGAGTCTGAACCAGCTCTGGAAATGTTGCATGTTTCCTTTTGATAAAACTGATAACACCTGTAGATGAGCCGGATATACAGGAATAGCATGAGTAGAGTGACACAAAACTGCCCAGTCACCCATGTTAGCCTGGGCTGAGTTTCCCAGAAGCATCGCAGCGCTACGTTCACCGTAAGCTACGGCGTTCATCGTAGCGCTACCCCGATGCCTCTGGGAAACTCAGCCCTGATCTACAAGTGTTACTCTGAATCAACACAGGACAAAGATGGTTTGATCCCGTCTTAAGCTGGGTGTTGCATGACGATACGGGACAAGTAGAGCGCGCAATTTGTCTTGGGGCACCAGTCAGCTTAGCCAGATACACCATAGAGCTCTGCTGTGTTAGGCTATAAGCCCGCCACTGTAATAACCATGATCACAAAACACCAAGTGTCTGGTAGTCATTCTGCTCTCGCAGAAAAGCAGAGCATCTGTTTGCAATACATACCTATTTTTCTTAGCATACGCTCAGTCGCTGTTCAATGCCAACATGTGCTTTTCACAATGCAGGCATAGATAAAAGCGTTTGAAACCGCCTGGGGCTTTGCAGCGCGGCCTATCACCGGTAACTGAGCAGCAGTGCATCTCGCTCTAGCAGCAGGAGGATCTGGAGGAATAGGCTGACATCACTGGCAAAACACTAGGCCTCTGAAGTACTGACAGGGTTCTCTGTGACCTTTACACCGAGAAAATTATTGGAGAATTCAGTGGAGGCCAAGCCACACTACCCCCCCACCCTCTCTCTCTCTCTCTCTCTCATGTCCCAGATTTTTAACCATCTCCAGACCCTGCTGCTTTTCTGTCTGGCTGCCTGCTGAATCGACTTCAGCTGTAGAACACAAGGAGGTGCTGGAAACCCCAATGGACAGACTCCCCCACCAGATATAAAACACACACACACACACACACACACACAACCCATCATTTCCCATCGTCACAAAAGGCCCTTGGATTGGACACTACTGACTGACTGAGACTCCCAGTTGGAGCGATACTTGACGCTGGGATCGTGTACTGTATCTTGAATCTTGCACGTCTTTGTTTGCACAACCATGCATCCCTAGGAATTCCCCTTGTTAAACACTTATTATGTCTGTAGCATGACTGTACAGTCCATCTGTATATAATTGCATGTCTTGTACTGTATACTGTATGTTGCACTCCTTGGTATGATTGTACAGTTCATCTGTATATTTACATTTCTGTATATTATATATATAGTATATATATATACTTGCACCTTTGTTTCTTTAATTTTTTTTATGTCCCTTGAATGTGGCTGGTGTAACTGTGCAATTTCCCCTCTGGGACTAATAAAATACCTACCTACTTACAAGCAGGATGTGATGGAACAGCCCTGTGCTTCTACCAGACAATTTGTCCACTTCTAAATGACTGGTATTGTTGTGGTGGTCCGGTTGGCCCACATGTTTAACAACAGCACCGGCACAACAACGGCGACAGTAACAACAGGCAGACAGGAGGAATCCCTCTGCCGAGCCTGCTTATTAGCTCGCCGTAAAAATAGCAGCGGCAGTCTGTAATCTTCTTTATTCCCATGATGGAGTTTGCGACACCGCGTGATTTTCAGTAGTGGGGGGGGGGGGTTCTCTGCGAGTATGTGTGTGTGTGTGTGTGTGTGTGTGTATGTGTGTGGTGGGGGGAGAGGAGGAGGGGGGCAACCTGCCCTTGAGTCGGGGTTTGTAAGCAGATAGGAATCCATGAATCCAGCTCAAAGCGCCTGGCTTCCTTAACTGGTCATGATTCATTGCTGGCTGCTGATCAGTCTCATATGAACTCTGTCGAGTCTAATGCTTTGCTATAAAGCAAGACTTTTTGGCACGGCATTGCAAATGACACCGGGATTGAAGAGAAGGAGCAAGCTGAGAGAAAACAGGTAGCCTTTCAGAGGCCGGCCTGGTGCGCCCTGGGACTGGACCGTCTGCAGTCGTTGGCCTGGTGCATGCTGGGACGGGACTGTCTGCAGTCGCTGGGCTGCGCTTCTCAATTTTGGTGCCAGGGCACATGAGTGGGCGGATGAAAATGTTGCGTCACAGCTGTGGAATTTTCAGCGTGGTATGAGCTCCTCCTTCCTCTCCCCCTTCCCCTCCTCCTCGTCGAAATAACCAAACGGGGCATCAACCAGCTTGCCTGGTTTGCCCATGGGGTTTCAGATACATCTATTGCAACAGCAAGAGATACTATCCTGGGCATAGGCAGAATGATTTTGGCTTGCTGCTGCTTTAAAGATGTGGGGAAGAGCTAGTGGACAGCATTGTAAAGACTCAACTGTCAACTGTGTTGCTGTAATCAGCAAATGACAAATGTGCAGCGACTTTTCTCCGTATCTTCTGAGAAACCACAGACCTGAGTCCACATCCTGCTCGGCTACAACCATCATCTCAGACAGCGCAATCAGCAGGGACAGGCACCGGGGCAATGCCTGTTGGACATTGTTGATAAAATCATTTCCTGGTCGCAATATTGAATGTTGCTAAAGCTTGCTTATGATAATTCAGATAATGATGATTGACAACAGGCTCAAGCTCTTTCTTGGCCTATCCTACGTAGCCTACAGTCGATGCCGTTTAATAGATAAATGTCAATATACGTGTTATGCTCTGTGGTAAGCATTCAAAGTCTCTCCGCTATGACAAAATAGCAACCGTTTATTTTGAAATGTGTTACATCTTTGCCATGCGTTCCGCTTTTCTCCGATTTGAGTTCCGATTCGAGAGGCGGTAGAGCAGTCTGCAGAGGAAGGGTGCAAAAATCACACACAGGGGGTGTGTGCGCGCTCAGATCAGCGTGTAGATGGACTGATATAGTAAACTGAATATTGAAAATGTATCGCTACTTTGATCATATGTCATGATCATGTATACTTGCGTATAAGGAAATACATGCTCACTGTACAACCTGCACCAGTTTGATCCACAATTTGATCCATGTTGACCACAACAAGTCATCATCACATGATATTCGCAACGAACAGCTTTCAAAATTGGGACTAAGCCTGAGAGACGCATCTTCTTTTTGGTAACGCTTTGTATTAGGCTAATTAAAACCGTTATGTGCTGGCACTGGACTGGTCACTTACCCATAGCTCTGACCCCCAGCTCATGGTTCCAAAGCGATTTCCTGGTAATAATCCACGATTCAGACAGGGTGTATAGATGCCAAACCACAGCAGCTGGTATTGTTATTTTTTATCCTATGAGGTTCCCCGTCTCTTTGTGAGCGCCCTGCTAATATGTCCTTCCTCCTAATGCCTAAATGCGAGTTTTCACCTCCTCATTCTGCCTTCTACAAAATGGCCAGGAGCAGCAGCATAATCTTCAAACGGAGTGTAGCCTGTGCAGCGCGCGAGCACCCGCTTTCAGCCAAACGACAGCTGCATACGCGCGCTCACTGGAAATGGCCCCACACTGAGCGGGTACGATGATGAGCCTGTATTGATCGAGTGATGACAGAATATGTATTGTTAACATTCACAAAGACAGGGTCGCAGGGTCACAAAGCCAGCCATTTAACAGAAGATTCACTTAATGAAACTCAGTCAACGTTACACAGTTAGTATAAAATAATAATAACAATGTTATAACAGGCTCCTCATTATTTTCATGATCATCATTAGCATTGGGCCTATCAATTCCGATTGCATCATGATTAGACCGACTATTGTAGCCTTTTCTTGAAGTGTGAAATGAATCTGTCACCACTACATTTTACGTGATTTTTTGGTTTGTAAATATGGGCGAAGTTTGCTATTTCATTCTGAAGAATGTGAAATGGTCACTAACGCCGGCCACAGTGCATAAATAAGACAACACTGCCATCTAGGTGTCAGTAGTTGATGCCTACTGTC
Source organism: Borostomias antarcticus (assembly GCF_949987555.1). NCBI lineage: Eukaryota > Metazoa > Chordata > Actinopteri > Stomiiformes > Stomiidae > Borostomias > Borostomias antarcticus. Next base: position 24,356,480 of record NC_140241.1, on the reverse strand, counting down.
TCTGTTATGATAAAGCAGTAAGCACCTGCGATAACCGACGTAAAACTATTTATTTATTTTTTAAAGTCTATAATGAAAGCAGCTTTATTATAATATATATAACATATTATAATGACATAATGATACATTATTCATTGATGGTGCACCCCTTTATTTGTGCGGACAGATAAACAAGCACCAAGTTTCCTTTCGGTCTTAATACTTTGTGGCACAAAACGGAAGTACACACAGCAGCATGGTTTTTGAAATGAAACGTGTTGGGATACATCTCTATAGCATGTGTTTGGAGGTGACCGTATAGCTATTTATTAAGCTAATTAAGTGTGTAAGTAATCTCTTTTTACCCGATGGTCATGACTTGTTATTGTTAAAGAGTGTTAACGTGCTGTTAGAGAGCTATAGCATAAAGTACGTGTTGCTAGCTATCTAGACAAATAGCTGGTTGGTTGGTTAGCTAGTTAAGTTAGCTAGTTGTCATACGACATGTCCAAGGATAAGATAAATATAACGGACTCTGCTGCCACACCTAAAACACAGCAATCCACAGCAAGTCAAAAGACAAAGAAACTAAAAAAGAAGATTTGGAAACACAGTCCAAAGAAGGAGCCATCACCTAAGGACCAGGGGAAGTCCAAGGCGTTGCTCCCTCCGAAGGATGCCCAACAGTTTTCGGCCAATTGGAAAATGTTATTCGAGGTACAATAATGATTTAATTTCAATAGTTGGAATACACGTAATTGATAGCATGCAGTCATAATCATAAATGTCCGTTATGTTATTACAGGTGTTAAAGCCTAACCCACCACCAGTGAAGAGTCAAGCCCAGCTGGACTCTAAGAAGAAGACTCCGCAAGTGGAGACTGTTCATGACAATTCAAAGAAAGACAAGACCCATAAGAAGCTGGCAAAAGACTTTTCAAAGAACACTGCCAAACCCTCACCATTGACAGGTGTGAAAGCAGGACAGGAGAAGGCTGTTCCCAGCAGCTCTCAAGTGAACGGGTCGGCTCCCTCAGAGACACAACAGAGACCCAAAGCCACGAAAAGGAAACAGGATCATGGCAAGGCAACGAGCAGCAGTGAACACACGGCAAAAAAGAAGAAAACCGAAGAAGTTACAGATAAGAAAACCACAGAGTATGTAGCCTGTACTCGCTTTGTGTTAGCAACATTGGTGTCCTGTGCTCACTGGCCAGTATTTCAGATTGAGATGGGGGGCTTTGGAGAAAGTTGAATGATTAATTGACTGAGTGAATTGTTATATTGCTTCTGTATATCTTTGTGTTGTTGTACATTTAAAATAACATATACTATGGCTGGCTATTTGCACCAACTACTTAGTTGACTAAATTGCATTAAAACATACCCAGGCATTACTTGTTGCTAAATTAAATGAATAATACCTACCGACTATCTGTTCCCTACTAGAGCAGACCTCTGGTTCGATGACGTGGACCCTGATGACATCGAGGCAACAGTGGGGACAGAGGTAGCAGACATCATGAGGAGGAAGCAGGGCACCAAGATGACCAAATCCCAGGACACTGAGAAGGCCCTGGTGAAGGAGAGGGCATTTGAAGGGTAAGATAAAATAGTTTCCATGTGCTTTCTGACCAAAGCAGACTTTTTATCAGTTGAAGTTCATTTAGCAAGGGTCTTGAGTACCACTCTTAACACACATGAACACATTATACTACTACTACCACAACTTCAGTGAGTCCATTTAATTTCCGGCTCATTTTCTCTGGACTGACCGTGTGTGCCTCCTCTCTCCCTGTCAGGCTGACCAAGGCGGTGGCCATGGACTGTGAGATGGTGGGTGTGGGCTCAGACGGGGAAGACAGCATCGTGGCTCGGGTCTCCCTGGTCAACCTGTTTGGGAAGTGCATCTACGATAAACACGTCAAGCCCACGGAGAAGGTGACAGACTACAGGACAGCCGTCAGCGGCATCCGACCCGACGATATTAAAAACGGTGAGCCACAGAACTAGCCTGGTACGACCCTCCCGATCTAGCGAGCTCACTGCTTCGCTCCGCAATATCGGTCTGGCCTTCGCCCCATAGAGAGCGATTATGTGGGCGGGGGTACTTGCCTTGACAGACAAACACCTTCAACCGAATCAGCGTTCAGCAAACCTTTGCCAAATCCAGTCTGAAGAACGGCAAAAACGTCTTTTCCACCGAGAAACTCCGCTAGTGCATACTCTTGTTCTTGTTTAAGTGTTGTGATTAAGTCTATTTCTGCAATAACTGCACTTATAGCTGCGTTTATTCTTCTAACGTTAAAGTTACCACTCGTTGCTTCTGGAGCCGCCATGTTTGTTTAGCGAGCGGCAGGGACACGAACCAATCAGGGGCTGCGTTCCACTGTGGGGCGGGACAGCAGTTAAAACGCAGTCCGTGATTGGCCCGGTATGGTCTGGATTTTGGCATAATCGCTCTGGAGTAGGCGAAGGCCAGACCGTTTTGCGTTAGTGAAACAGAATGTGAGCTCGCGAGAACGGGATGGTCGTACCAGGCTAACACAGAACGGTCCAACCGTGCGATTTCCTCTCTTGCATTGTGGGTAACGGCCTGCACGAGTGTGGAGAGACTGGCGGGATCTCTGATGGAATTCTTAAGATGAAGAGTGGTTTCATTTTGTCTTGTGCGAGTGGAGCGAGCGACGAGGTGGAGTTTTGATTATGACGGCGATACCTGTGATGTTGTACAGGTGAGAATGTGAAGGCCGTCCAGAAGGAGGTAGCCCAGATCCTCCAGGGCAGAATACTGGTGGGCCACGCCATACACAACGACCTGAAGGTAAGAGTCGGCTTCACCCCTCCATCCTCCTGTGGTGTCATCTGATAAACCTATCGTTTACCAGTCCACTCAGTTGCCTTGCAATTCCCCTCCAGATTTTACTGTTGGATCACCCGAAAAAGAACATCCGAGACACCCAGAAATATAAACCCTTCAAGAAAATCGCAAAGGTACGGAAACCAAAGCTTGATTTTGTTTCTCCTAACGCAGTGGTCAGTGGTCATCATTCAGTAAACTAGTTGCTGATACCTGGTTTGTTGTCTCTTCAGAGTGGTCGGCCTGCTCTCAGAGTGCTGTGCAAAGAAGTTCTCCACGTGAAGGTCCAACAGGGAGAACACTCATCGGTGAGACACATTCACACACTGCCAGACTGATCAGTTTGATGAAACACAGCAAATGTCTGACGAAAGGTCTCCATCTCTCTCCTCCTCCCTCCCACTGCCTTATCTGTTGTGTAGGTCCAAGATGCCCAGGCCACCATGAGGCTGTACACCCTGGCGAAGAAGGAGTGGGAGGCAGAGATCAAAGCCAAACGTAACAACCCGTGTCTGACCAAGAAGAGTCCAAGGAAACTCAAGGCCCCCCAGGCCCAGAGTACTGTACATGAAACTGACTGATTAGGACACCACTGGTGTGCCAGAAGACAGAACCTCCACCCTAGACCAGCCGGCAAAGCAGGCCTGGTGCATTGATCCTAAAACATTTCTGTGTTTCAGAGGTTGTGGATGGGATATTGAGGGAATCTGTTAAGGTTGTCCATCCATAGAGAGGTTTCACAGCAACTGTTCAGCTCCCATTTTTTCCGAGTCAGTTGGAAGTGTTTGAGCTGTGCTTCAGTCCATTTTTTCCGAGTCAGTTGGAAGTGTTTGAGCTGTGCTTCAGTAAAGAGATCCACCTCCTTGGAGCGCTTCTCCCCTGATGTTCCCCAAGTCTGTCTTTTACCCCTGCCTGTTTTTGGACAGTTATCTTTATCTGAATTTCAGATGCTGTTTTGGAGATGGTTTGCCTGAAAATATATTTGAAAACGTTACCATTGATTAAAAAAAAAAAGAACCCTAGTAATCTTTGTGTTTCACATACTAAACTGTTAACAAATTCGAAGACAGGACATCGTTCAAAAAGGCAGAATATTTTATTGTCAGACAGGGAAAGAAACAATATCACAAGCAAAAACGTTAGGTTTGTTGGATCACATTATACCAAAGAGACGGACACACCAAAGTCACTCGGGTTGAACACACTAGATGCAGCATATGCAAACATCCCTTACTGCACATCGGTCAAGACAACTGAGGGCTGAGCGACTAGTTAGTGTATTGGTGCTTAGTACAGGTCTCTTACCAGGGCATGCATTAAGGCTGTCTGCTTTAGACTAGAGAGAAGGGAAAACTATACCAGCTGTGCCCGTTGGTGATACTGTAAGGATTACTGTTTCTATTAAGCAGAGACAAAACTGGCAAAGAGCATCATGGCTGATAACCCAATAAACGGAACTAGTTTATTTCTTCTTGGGAGGCAAATGACTTGAGTCTCAGACAAAGCGATACCACAAGACTTGGTTTTCTACCAACTTTGATTTATGCTACACGGTACACAGTTTCTTGAAGGCCTAACAGGTGTGTTTCACATTTTATCTGTATATGAGTGCTTTGCTGGTGTTGGATTCCCTAACCAAAGCTGGTTAGTGTGCGGTCAGTTCTTTTGTATTGCAGCCCTGTTTGTCAGTTGAGTACCCTGTCTGCTGCCCAGATTAAATCAAATACCTGAGAAGTGGTGATGGGTATCTGTCTAGGAGTATTCTACTGTGAAACTAGCCCTCCACTCTACACACCATGTCTGAGCATCTGGAGAACAGGATTACTGTGGAACTAAATGTTAGTGTTTCTATCTACTAGTAGGTATCACACAAGACACAATGCTGTAAGAGGTGTAAGCCTGCATGCCGCAAAGCCTTCCTCGTCACTATCAGCGACCAAACGACAACCAAACAATCATAGCACCTTACTGAAGACCGCAGTAGTACCTGTGACCAGAGACTGAACACAACTCATCTCTTTTCATTGATTGGGGACAAAGGCAAAGCATGGATCTGGTGACCATGTGACCTAGACACACTATAAGGTCCCTGAATCAAGACACGTTCCCTCATCAGAACCGTTAAAATCATTTTAAAGTTCCCATGACTTGATCATGACTGATCACAGCAGTAACTTCAACTCACAGAGCAATCTGAGATAGCATTGGTTCAACAGGTAACAGGGAGGTCCAAGACCAACGGAGAAGTAAAAAACAATAAATTATAATGCAGCATAGCAGTTAAGATCACATTCAGCAGTAGTGTCTTCACAAAACTCACAAACTGTACAACCAACCGTTTGAATGTTGGCAGTCTGACACCAGACAAGAAGTATCTGCTACGAGCCATCAGCCATGCACAGAAAGCGTTTGTTAGAATTGTTTTATCATCTCCCATATTGTCCCAGGTTCACAGAGCTGGCACTCCAAAACACGCTACATTTTATAGGATCTGTAACAGATTAAAGGGGCGGTCTGCTATTTTGGACATTTAGCCCTATTTGTGGTTGGTCTACCATGAACCTGAAACACAGAGATCATAATTTCATTGATCGTTCCAGTAGTGAGCTACCTGCAGTTCTTATGCAGGCTCTCACTGGGCTACAATGGAGGTCAATGGGGCATACGTAAATGCTTTGCAAAACTATGATAAATGTGCTCTTCAGAGACGGGAAGCACAGGATGTAATCTTCCCAGTCTCAGTATGCTCTCTTGTGAAATGCATCGCAATCCGAATATTTTTAGGTGTTTGGCATGACTTGCACATAGTCCTCCATGGGAGCAGTTAAAACAAGTGCCATGGGAATGCTTATGTCCAAGCCTTGCCAAACATGTAAAAACAGTCAGATACATTTCACATTTCAATGTCCAGAACAGCACACTACCCCTCTAACGTGTCCTGTAACAAACATTTTCTGAAAAACTTTTTATTTTTTTAAAAACATCTTTGGGGGAACCATCATACATTCCCAGTTGCCAATGGTCAAAATCCTTAATGCCCATATAAGCAGGACAAGTCCCAATATACACAATTACACACATAGTGGATGACTTGGGGCTAAATGACAAAAAACCATAACCGATGTTTCACTGAAAATTTCCCGAAAGGCTAATTGGCTGAGCAGATGCACAATTTCCTACTCGCCTTAAAAGGGTTATCAGAGTGACCTAGATAACGGAACAGAATAAATAAATAACCCTACAATCTTTACACAACTATAACACCAATCTCAATGAAGAAGAAAACATTTCACACAATTAGGGCCGAATGACAGATCAAATCTATATGGAGCAATGACATCCGATAGGCCTAATACATACTTGGGAGACACAGTATTTTCAGTACATAAATAAACTCGGGGACAAGGAGAGGGAGAGTTCAGAGGATGAGAAATAGAAGACGTTATTTCCTCCTCTGCTGCGTAGAGGGATGCTCTGGGCTAACCAAGGTGAAAGCCTAGTATCAGGTCGTGTGGGCTGGAGAGGACTGTAAGAGGGGGACGACGTCTTTCTTCCCTTGGTTGAGGGGAGGGACACTCCGCCGTGGGAGCCGAGGGGGACGGTGGGTCACTGAGGAATATCGTCTATCGTTCCGGTCATCTTCTCCTCATCCCCCTGTTGCTTGTGCTGCAGTCTGGCGTAGCTCACCGCGTCTCCTCTGAAAAAGAGAGAGAGAGAGAGAGAGAGAGGGAGGGAGGGAGGGAGAGAGGGAGGGAGGGAGGGAGGGAGGGAGGGAGGGAGGGAGGGAGGGAGGGAGGGAGGGAGGGAGGGAGGGAGGGAGGGAGGGAGGGATATAGAGCAGTATATAGAAAAAAACAGAGAGAAAGAGTAGGGGAGAAAGCATTAAATGTTAAAGTTGATTTTGATGGTTAGATGACAGCATGAACAAAGATGTTATCAGGAGTAGTTACACTACATCTCCTGTATTAGAATCTCAAGATAATCTTAATCGAGTGATTAATAAAACCTGAAAATCTATGATTTTATTGTTTTTTTAAGTGAGGGGGGGAGGGAGAGAGAGAGAGAAGAAAGAGAGATTAAAACAAAACTCATCATTCTAAAATCTGACTGTCAAGTCAGTCCAATAATGAATTATTACACACATTTAGGACAAGCAACCTGATAGCCACATCCTAGTTAATAATAAATACAAAAATAAACGTTATCTATCTCTGTGGGGGAGCAATTAATTTGTCCACCAGGCTGATCGGTACAAGAGTCTTACTTTTTCCCCAGAGAGGCAAGGCCATACAGGACTCCAGTGGCGAACGCGATGGCGTTTCCAAACAGGGTGTTGAAGGAGAACTTCAGGCATATAGGGAACAGAGCCATCCTAGTCCAGGGAGACACAACACAAGGGCAGTGAACAACAGACCAAGAAGAATGCTAACTGTCCTGCTACATTACTAACATCCTCAATACAGTAATTGGTAGAACAATGTGCTACCGACACGAGAAGTCAACCGTCAGTTACAACTGAAGACCTATGGTGGGTCGAATGCAGTGAGGTTCAGTCTAACAGTGTGCAGCCGTGAAACAGGCCTCAGTGTGGTCCTTCTCAGTCAGACCTGGGTCAAATACTATTTGAAATAATTTCAAATACCGACAGCCCCCAAAGATAAATATCAACTCCAGGCAGACCCAGGCAAACGCTCCAAGTATTTGAAAGGATTTCAAATACCAGTCAACCCAGGTGTGCTGTCAGTGTGGTTGTCACTCACCCGCAGTAGAACAGGGCTTTCTGCCAGGGTTTGAATTTGTCTGCCCGGGCCGCGATCGCGTTAGCGAACTCTATGAACTGACAGCAGAATGGGACTTCACACAGGAACAGCACAAAGGCGTTCAACCTTAGAACAGGAGGAGAGGAAGTTAGCACAGCCAGGCATGGTGCATTCACACACACGCGTGCACACACAGACACAATGAGAATTACAAGTCTACCGTCATCTCTACTGATAGGGCCATGGTCTGTTCTAAGTGATGGGTGGATAATATTGTGAGGATGGGGACTTTTTACACTGAACCTTTTTTGTTCAGTTCAACTGGTGATGGAGGTCCACTTACTGAACCTGCTAATGGGAATCAGGGAGTGACAGTGACCTCTCTGAGGCCCAGGGATGACCACCACCCAGAAACCGTCACTCCAAGAATACAACTGATGCCATAGAGGATTTGGACTGAGGACAGTCATGTAATGTGCCTGTGGGACTGCAGGCTTATCAGTTAAAGCAGCTCATGTTTGAATGGTTTTGATGAAGCATGTCACCGTGTGAATATTTATGATCTATAAACGGGGAGTCACTGAGACGTACAGTAAGCTTTCTGCTCTAACCCTGTTCTCCTAGATTTGCTTTCTTGAAATGGCGTGTGAACTTGTGGACAAGTAGGAACTTAGAGCAGTGAGAATGATGTGTTTTCATATTTGATATTGGGTTCCTGCCCTCATTATGATGCTGTGTTGGTTATGATCATTGTGAATAAATGCCCCCCGCAATCAATGCTGTTTGAGACATGCTTTCAGGGTGAATAGCCTGAGTCCCTAAACGGGCTAACCTTTACTCAATTCCTTTTACTGTTCCAACAAAAGCGCCATAGTCCAACACAACACTGATCAGTGAGAAACAAATTGGAATTCATTAGCAGCACACAGTAGTCAGTAAAGATACAGAAAGATAAAACAGAAATCAGGTTCAGTAACATGGAGAAACAGCAAGTGAGGAGAGAGAGCCTGAGAGACAGACACCACACATGGGTATGATCAGAACTGGCTACTGAGAGACCCTCAGAGCACAAAACAATTGCTGTGAGACGGAAATCTTACACCATCCATACTCCAGCCGCGATGTTTAGGGGGTTGACAGTGACACAGTTCCACACTCCTGCAATGGCACAGGCTATGACAACAGAGAGAGGGACACAGAGGAAGAGAGAGAGAGAGAGAGAGAGAGAGAGAGAGAGAGAGATGTGGGGGGGAATAAAAGACAACGTTACATGGCTCACAAAGAACAGAATCAAGTACAGACAGGCAGGCATACATATGTATGGCCTCCCAGGGCCTGGCTAGAGGGAACACCACAAATTCCAACAGACACCGAATCAAAGGGAGGCTCTGTTCCGGGTCATTCCGTTATGCTGGAGATGATAAATAGTGGTGTGGCTCTAGAAAGGAGAGTAACCACATTAGCTGTTAGCTTCAAAGGCCGACCACCACTACTACTACTACTACTACTACTAGTACTACTACTGCTTAGAAAGAAACAGCCTAGTACCCAGAGGAAGGAGCCTACAGAGGATCTGATTGGGGGTCAGAAGGCCAGATAGGAGGCAGATGACGAGCGTTAATCTGATTTTACAGTTTCAGTAGTATCCAGCTGGGCCCAGGGCTGCCTGGTGACAGGCCCCGGTATTGTAGCACGCTATGAGCTTAGGATGAGGGACACAATGAACAGATGGGAAAAGCAGAGTCATTACACTGTTCTTCCTGTGTTCACATGCATAAGCTGCCTAGCACAGACATTTAGCCTAACTGGACTATTGTACTGAATCATTTGTATTACGAAAGCTGGGGTGGACTTTGTCATATGGACACAAACTGCTAGTCATCAGTCACTAAAAAAGAATCATGGAAAACCTCTCATGTCGCTAACAGATCTATGGAGCTCTCATCAGAGCATCATCATGATCATAAAAAAGTCTGGCCAAACCTCCCACAAGTCCCCGACTGCTCAGCTAACCTGGCACGCTTGTGCGATTCACATACACATGCATATACACACACAAACACACACACACAGTCTGTTTGCACAGAACGTGGGTGTGAGCAGTCCTACAGACATGTCTAATCATGATCCATGGGTTAGTGGTGAAAGAGACTAGGCTAACTCTGCAATGGCTACAGTAGCCTACGCTGATCTCTCTGATTCTCCAGCCTCTTCAATAATACAGAGCTCCATTGGATATGCAGCGAACGGGTCCAGAGTGTGAATGTGATACAGCCGCCGGTGCTCCAGTGTCACAGCCAGGGAGGGGGAGGAGGAGGAGAAGGGCTGCGGTAGGTCGCAACTGCTGGTGGGGGAACGCAACGGTTGCCTCACCTCCAGAATCATCACCTCCATCTCATTCCCCCTCAGAGAAGTGACAAGTCAAAGTTCTCTATTCGCTACACCAAGACTGTTAGGCTACAATAACGTTATTGACATTTGTTTCTCTAGGTGGTGGATGAAGAGTTCTGAAAAGAGAGGCCTCATGACTGGGAACAATGTAGTTGGGTAGCTACTGTATGTGAGTCAGACAGGCAAACGGGTTGTGCAGAGAACACAGACAGAAAATTGGAAAATTGTGAGACTGACTGATGTGTGGACAGCTAGCTAAGAGAGACGCGGGGGGGGGGGGTCATTGTCTGAGCAAACAGGGGGGCAAGAGAGACGTGGAGGCTGATGACTTCAGAGAATATCAATCATAAGGACCATTAAACTCAATACTGAGTTTACTGAACTACAATCAATTAGCCCATCATTCAGATTCGTTCAGATACATCATGTCACCACACGAAGTGTCCACAGAAGAATGTAGGCGTTGTCAGCTGTTGTGTTAACGTATTAGCAATGTTAATAATGACATTAAAAGTATCTGTGTATAGCTAGCTTCCATACTTACATATTCCTCCCAGTACCCCAGCAATTTTGCAGAGCCATCGGTACCACCATGACATGCCATCATCATCGGGGTCGGTTTTAGGTGGAGCAGAAGCCTCGTCGGTGTTCATCATTGTTCCCCCAATGAATTATTCAGATATTCCACCAAACAATAGCTACTACAAGCTAACTAGCTTGCTAGCCAACTCAGTAGCTAAATGACAAATGGTGACAGCCAACTTACCCGGTGTCAAATGACACACTTAAGTCAACAGATGAAACAAATAGAAAACACAGATCTCGACCCGATCGTGCTCTTTATCGTTACTCTCTACTCTCCCTAGCTCGCTAGTAGGGAAGCCTGCTAATGCTAGCACCAGCTGTCTAGATCAGCCAGCAAGCAGGCTAACGTGTTAGTGCAAGCTACTATTATTATGTGCCGAGGTATCCTGACGATGGAGGATGATAAGAAAACTTCTGCTAGATGGTGAAGACTACCGATTATCTACGCCATTAACAATAACACCAGTTAGCAAGCTGGCTAGTTAGATACGATTGCTTTGTTCACCATCTACTCCATCTAGAAAATGCTGCCGAGTCGCCCCCTCGTCTTGTTGTCGGAGGCTTCCCTTGGTCTGCCCGCGTTGCATTGTGGGAGGGACCCGTTTGTTTACATGTCATGATGCGGGGTGTGTTCCAGAGACCCGCAGCACTACACTGCCCCAGAGCAAACACAGCAAGTGAGACCACTGAAAATGTTTATTGTTCGCACAAAAAAACATTATAAAATAAAAACATTGGCAGTAATACTTTACAAAAGTCAATAAAGATGACATCTTTAATTATACGTAATTATTCATGTTCATACACATTCCTCTTCACACTATGCACTGTCATTGTGGTTCACAGATTGAGGCAAGAGTTCTTTGAGGTCATCCAGTTGTCAAAATGTGTCAGAGGTTTCAGAAAATCTGACAGATCCTCACAGCCTCTGAGCCTACATGGATCCTTACTGCTACAACACATTGTATGATGGAGGGGTAACTAAAGACCAGAGAAGCAAGTGGAGGTAGATAATCCTGTCTGGAACCGCTGAGGTCCAGGCCTTGGGTTTATAGTGAGCACACCTGGCTGGCTTTCACCAGTCCTGTTTGGGGTCCCGGTTCACACAAGTCCCCGTGGCTCTGGCTGGTTAGGTTATGGCCACAGTGTAGAGTGATACACACTGCTCTCCTCACTCAGACAGCAGGGTGGACTGCAAGGGCCTCAGAGTTCTGCGGCTGACCCTACGCGGCTGACTGTCTTGAAATAGTCCCACGGGCCTCCTTTTCCCCTGGGGGGTGTGGCACAGCATCTGGTCCAGGCTCCGCGAGGTCACCTGACCTGCCTGCTGTAACCGTGTCACCATCTGCCTCACGCTCACCACGTAGGGGCCAGTTTCACTCCGCAAACACAACACATCCATCTGAGGGGAGAAGACAAGAGAGAGATTTACACCAGATCCAGTAGAAACTACTGTAATCTTTTAGTGTAGATCCAGTAGACACTACTGGATAACTAGAATAATTAAAGGTGAATATGTATGATTTTTAGGGCTGGATATCTAGTCGAATTTCAAGAATCGATTCGATTCCGATTCACAAGGTTCAGAATCGATTATCATGATTCGATTCGATATCGATTCGGTTAGTGTTACTAAAACCTTTTTTTTTTTTTTTGCTGTAACCTTAATTACATGACTGCCAAGTTATGCAACACATCAATACTAGGGCTGGGTATCTATACTGATTTCCAAAAATGAATGAATCATTGAATGTATTAATGAACTATTCATACCTTCATTTATTCATTAAATAAAAGATCGATTTTGGGATTCATGAATCGATTCTGAATCATTTGATTCAGAATCGATGAATCGATTTTTTAAACCCAGCCCTAATGATTTTTGCTACCTGTTTTAGCTGTAGCAATGTGTTGTGAATCAAATCGACGGAGAGCTGTTATAACAGTGTTTCTCTCTTACCACTTCCTCTGAAAATTCAAGCTTCTTGACAAAGGAAGGACTTTTGGACACCAAGCCTGAAGACAGGACAGAGAGGGCCTCCTTCACAGCTCCTGACATGGCCAGTATCACTACCTGAAACACCAGCAAGATCACACTAAAGCGGGTGCACTTTGGGTGAGTACACAAGACATTTCTGAGCAGAGGGAGAGACAACGTACTTTCAGATTTTGACATATTCTGCTGTCAGTGCCCATTATCTGGGAATACACCGATTGAGCCTTCTCAATGTCATTCTGAAAAGAAAGAAGAAGAAAATGTACAGCTCAGGGCAGATTCATATTTCAATAACTAGGGACAGACATTACATACATTAGATGAGTGAACCCAGAGGTAGGGAATTAACAGTGGGACCCACTTGTCTAAGTGCTAGTGCCACAGCGAAGCAGTATGCGTGTCTGGGAATCAAGTTTCCTTTGGCCTGTCCTTCCTCCATCAAGGCACAGCAGATTTTATATGACTCTGGTGTATTCTGATCAACACAAAACAGGGAAATTAATTCAGTACTATACACAGAAGACTATTTGGTAATGGTGAACCATAACCATGCATGTTGTTTCACTGGATAGTGCATAGAATATGTTTACAGAGTGTCAATAAACTGGCTGTAAGAGTAATAGTATTTCTTACTATTTTATAACAGGTCCCAGTTGCTATTATATATGTATCCTTGTTGAAAGGCACTCCTTGGTTCTTCATGTCTCTCAACACCTCCAGAGCACCTGTCACACACACACACACACACACACACACACATACGTCAGTAATGATAAAATAAGTACAGAATTATATTGTTGATTACTTTTTGATGGTGTTGTTCCTATAAACCTGAAAAGATGTCACATACTGTCATAGCAGCCTTTTGTAAACAACATGTCTATAGCGATGTTGAAGGACGTGGAGTCATTGAAGAAACCTCTCATGCTCTGTTGGATAAGGAAATCGAAACAAGTTATTCACTCGGTTTTAATGTGACATGTAATGACATGTTAATGCATGTTTAGGTGAGTTTCTTGTCTTTGAAATTGAGAGTTTAACATGTTTTTTTAATGATTTTTCACAGTGCCCACCCACATCCATTGTATGACCAAAACAGTGGTAGAGCAATTATCGGACTTTCTCAAAAGTGCTAGTTTTGTCAACGTTTTGATCTGAACCATTGTATATGATCATAAGTAACCTTAAAACAGGGCTAAACATGCATTTTTCCTTTACTACTCCTTTACGGTTCAATGTGACAAGGCGGGGCTGAGAAACAGACCAGGGTGGAAATACTATTTATCATTTAATATACTTATTTTTGCCATCTTGCCCAATGGAACTCATGGTTAAGTTCCAAAAATCTGAATCAAGAAAAACTAAAGAGAAATCAACTGTCAGGTGTTATAAAAGAGTGTGTGTGTGTGTGTGTGTGTGTGTGTGTGTGTGTGTGTGTGTGTGTGTGTGTGTGTGTGTGTGTGTGTGTGTGTGTGTGTGTGTGTGTGTGTGTGTGTGTACTCTACTTGACGTGGTGAGCAGAGACTTACCCTGTCTGTCAGTGTAGCTGCAGCCATTTCCTCCAGACCCAGCTCATAGCAGAGCCTCATGAAAAGAGGACCAAACTTGAAGTCTCCAAACGATACATTACGGTTCTCCTCATGGTACCTAGACATAGCAAAATAAAGGTCACACAAATAGAACATGGGTTTTCTAGCAGTACCCCAAATTAACACTGGATTCTGATCTTGTCACCCATGTTTCCACGCCCGTAAGCCCACTCACCTGTAGATTGCATCTCTGGCTGTGACCATATCCTCAGTTGAGTGGCACAAGTGCAGGAGCAGCTTCAGCTCATCCTTCAATATCAGCTCATTCTTCTTCAGCTTCTGATTTAACGTCTCAAAATACTGATCTACAGAACATAAATGTCATGTCATGTCAGCATTTCTCTGTTACACCATATGCCTACACCGTTGGAGCTGAGCTTAATTGACTGAGTACTGTGTCAAGCAGTAAGAGTTGTAGTTGATTCGTTTTAAGTGGCAGTGGTTTGCAGGGACAAATTCAGTACCTTTCGTTCCAGACACTTGGTGAGCCACGGCCAGTTTCCTTTGCTGGAAGTCTTGGAGCTTGACAACATCATCTGACAGGAGATGCCTCTTTGCTGAAGTATAGAAATCAAATGGTTCAGTACTTGAATGCATAATGATTGTTGGTAAAATGTATCAACACCTGTGATTTGTGAGTGTGTGAAACGGTATATTTTCACAGACTCGTGCACGGTCTTGACAGCAGATGTGACATTGACAATGGTAACGTGTTAAGTTCACGTTATAGCTGACAGCTAACTCATCGTGTGGTGGTCTGTAGCCAGCAAAACACACACGCTGCATAAAATAACGTGACATAAACGATAGAGACACAAGACCTTTTGGTATCCTACCTCCACCGCGGCATGCCATGCAGTTCGATTGAACAAAGTCTTTAAGTAGTCCTTTAGAGGGAACATTATGAAGCAATGCTCGGGCACAGCTACTCAATCTACCCAGCGCCATGATGCCCCCTGACTGTACCACGAGGAGGAGAGATTCCACAAAAGAAAATTGAATCCAAAACATATAAATTGGGATTTGCATCCTTTATTTATGACTTATGAGCAATGTTTTATTCAGATTTTATGGCAAAGAATAATTCACATCTACAGTGCAGAACAATGCGTTGGGGGCTGCTGTTAATCTTTCCAGTGAACACCACATCTATACGTAGTTGGTACATTCCAAGATGGTTGCGCACTGGCCGGTGGCTTCCATTTGTTTACATATTAACGTCTGGTTATGTCGGATATCTCCGCATCATCATTCATTCGATGTTCTCATGGCACATTGTACAGTGCTGAATGATTTTTATTTTACGATTAAGCCAAATTGCTTTACCACTAACGCTGCGATGCATTTTTTATCCTGTAGGGGGCGTGCTATTTCACAAACATGTGGGTTATAATGATGGTTACCTCCATGTTTGATGAAGGCTACAGGGATGGGTGAAATATGTAGGCCTACATGTCTGACACACCTCATATCATGAAATACTCCTGTGACACTTTAGAGCCTGACCTGACCGGTAAACGACTGTTCTGCATGTCACTGCTCATTTTTCTAGAGGCGAAAATATGCAGAGAGGATCTCCAATTGCTCTCTCGGTGAGGCGCATGGAGGTCTAATCAATACTGTTGGCTAATTGCCCAGTGTTATTTTTCTCCTCTAAAGCAGAATGAGCATCCCTAATGGTTCTGAAAGAGCGAGAGAGCCAATGTTTCTTGTCTGCTAGCTAACGATTGCAGGGCTAGACAGTCTGGGAGCGTCCAAAATTAATTATATGATGAAAGGTCTCTAACCTCTGACAGCTCCACACATGTCTTGTCACACACACACATATCATGTTGCATGTTGTCATGTTGATTCATGTGCTACTCTAGGTTTTGTTGTAAATATATCTATGAAGTGGTTAAAAACACTGATGACTGTATATCCTGAACTAATTTAGTAATCTACCTTCAGTATGGCTGAACCTAAAGTAAAAAAAAAAAAAAAAGACAATCATAAATCTTTAATGTGGTCCCCCCCCCCCTCTCTCTCTCTCACTCTTAACACGCTTGCTTATACAGCATAAAATTATCTTACACAAAGGCTCAGACTCGTGTAAGACTCGCGTTTCATTAGGTCTGCTTTGTTTCATACCATAAAAGCAAAGACCATAATTTACAGCTGAGGTTTTAGCTGATGGATCCAAGGGCAGCTTTGGAATACTGGAACAGAATTAGAGCTGATCTTCACGGCTATTGAATGTGGCCTGGGAGTTTTGCTTTTACAGGATAGTGTTTTCCCTTGTCTTGCGATATTGGAGGCTATTGTAATATGAGATGTGATCTGTGGAAAAGCATGTGATTCAGGGGAAGAAAAAAAAGAACACAAGTCAATGAGGGCAAATGAACATGAACTCATGGTCCACTAATGTTCTCTATGTTCCTCCCATAGTCAAAGGACAAGGTCTTCACCAGTGTTGGGAGTAACTGATTACAAAGTAATGGATTACTTTTCCCAGTTACTTGTAAAGTTAGTCATTATGTTAGAATTTTCAGTAATCAGATTACAATTACTGACCTAATAAAAATGTGATTACTTTTGAATTACTTACACACATACCCTCCCTTTCATTTGGTTGATATGTGCATGTGGTCTCTGCAGATTGAGTCATTTAGGTGCTGGATGGCTTGTGGGAAGAAGCTCTTCCTGAGACTCTCCGTGTTCGCCATGTGAGTACGGTATCTCTTCTCTGACCGTAGCAGAGAGAACGGTCTTTCAGGATCCTGTTGGCCTTGGTCTTCCATCTTCTGAAGTAGATGTCTTCAAGGTGGGGGGTGTCCATGTGTGTTGACCATGTCCGGTCCTTGGTGATCTGGACGCTAAGGTACTTGAAGGTGTCCACCATTGATGATTAAGGGGGTGTAATTCCTCTCCTGCTTTCTCCCAAAGTCGACCAGCATCTCCTTTGTCTTGCTGATGTTCAGATGGAGGTTGTTTTCCTGACATCACTGGGTCAGGAGCCTCACCTCCTGCAGGTAGGCCCTCTTGTTGTTGCTGATCAGGCCTATCACTGCTGTGTCGTCGGCAAACTTGACGATGGTATTGGAGTCAAAGGTGGCTGTACAGTCGTACGTGTACAGGGAGTACAGTACTGGGGACAGCACACAGCCCTCCCGTGTTGAGGGTGAGGGAGGATGAGGTGTGGTTGCCTACCTTCACCACTTGGGGTCGGTCTGACAGGAAGTCCAAGATCCACTTGCAGAGGGCATCGTTTTGCACCAGAACCCTGAGCTTGGTGTCGAATCTGGGTGGGGTTTATATTGATTCCACAATGTGACCCTGGCTTCAGACCCCTCTGACATACTACCAAGTTCACACCAACCAGTGGCTGCCGTCTGCTCCCTTTGATTTATTCCTGGATGCTCTACACTATGTCTGGCTTTTGGAAAGAGCCTGGGGGTGCCATCACAATTGATAAATGTCTAAAAACACAGAAATGTCTTGCAGCAATTCTCTCTCACTAACTCTGTTGCTGATTACTGTCATATTCCAGTGGTGTTGGCAAGACCAGAACAAAAATGGAGAATAGAATACAGCATTACAATGTAATTGTAAAGCACATGGGCAGTTCTGAGGACAGAGGCTAGTCTTCGCAAAACACAGTCTTTATGTAAGACAAGTCGTGGATACACTCTTCCCACACTGATTTTCAGTTTCAGTTTAAGTTTATTTGATTAAGAGGGACAACGTACATTGATAAACACATAGTGTAAATGCACCTGATTTTAGCCAAAAGGCTAGTTTCCGTCGGCAGTCCCTCTGCCAGGAATGAAAAGGCCTACCTGCCATTGTAAAATTTTGGTTTTAGCTACCGTACCTTAAATCATTGTGAGTTTGTTTAGTGGTGCTGCCATTTGAGTGTTCATCTCATAGAATCAGCCAGACCGTCAGTGCATTTACAGTACAGAAGAAGAAGTAACTCTTTTGTGTGAATGTGAATATTCATATTGACATTGAGAAGAAATATACAATCTCATTAGATCATCTGTGAGGATTAAACGAATGACTACACCACCTCTCTGAACACAGACACCTATTATGTGAGATGCAGCATGTCTCATTGGACAACATGCACCTAGTATATACAGTACTATGCACTCTGTCTCATTCTCCTGTAGTGACAGCCAGATATAAAGGTGACTGACTGAGCCAACAATCCCCTACCAGTCCTAGCCTCAGAATGTCTACCCCAGCCTCAGCCCCCCACACACACACCTCACACACACACACCCTGCCTCAATGTCTCTACCCCAGCCTCAGCCACACCCCGCCCCCCACACACACCTCTCTCACACACACACATACCCCTCAGCCTCTCTATCCTGGCCTCAGGCCCCACACACCATCAGCCTCAACCTCTCTACCCCAGTCTCATCCTCTCTCTCTCTCTCTCGATCATAAATCCTCTCACTGGCCTGTCTTGACTGTCAGGCACGCTGGTCATCTTGGAGGCTGGAGAAACTGCTCCTCAGAGTGCCATTGTCTTTTAAAGCCTATCACCCCCGAGACATGATACCAGCCTGCCAGACTCCTTACTGGCTAGTGGCTACGGCATGGTTCTCAATCTGAACTTGCTTTACAACCCCTGGCATGTTCATGAGACACAAGCTATACTGTAGCACCAACACAGTATAGAGGAACAGTTCATCAGATCTATTCTAAAGGTGCAGCAGTACATTCCAATACATGTCAGTACTACTAATGAAAGAGCATTGCAAAAGGAAATGGCACAGGGACACAAATCCAAACAAAGATTTTCCACAACATACTTTATTGAGGTTTCCTTTTTAATAGTGGTTCCCTTTACATCAAATACCCCCTAAGGGGGGAAGAGGAGATATTGCACACAAACAAAAGCACTAAGTAGTAATACTTTCACTTGAAACTAATCACTACACTAGATATGAGTCTGGAAAGGGGAGAGTTAGGATGCAGGATTACAAGACACATATACCAAACAGCTGCAGAAAGACTTTTCTAACAATCACCCGAAAAGAGAGAGAGTTAAAGAGAGAAAGAAGGCAGAGAGGAAAAGAGAAGTGAGAGAAAAAGATGAGGGTGAGATGTGGTCAAGAAGAAGTAGAAGAAAGAGTATTTGTGGTCAGTTACCAGTTTGTGTTTGAAGTGCGGGGTGGTCATGCTTGCGGTTAGAGGTTAGTGTTACAGAACTGAACATGTCTGGACTATTGTGTTACTCAGTGCCTTGCCTATCAGATTTACATTAAATGGTTAGAGCAATGTGAACATTAACAGTGACGGTTTTGAGTTGTGAATGTCTCCATGCTCTTTCATCACGGTTGATTATTCTGTATTGTTGTAGTTGTGGTTTAGCAGTAGGTTGTTTACAGGCTTATAGGGCCTATTCATCGATTAACAGAATAAGCTTGGGACATTCTCCTTTGAAAGTATTTTGTGTCAGGAAATCAAGTTTGTCTTTCTCAAACTTACACAGAACAGTTACTCTTCTCTGTGCTCTCCTCTCAAGGTTCACCTGTACGATCACCAGCAAGGCTAGTCTAAAAGTACAGCCTGCCAAAACCCATAGAATAAAATGATTATTGATATTGTTTTCCCATTCACTTATAAGCTAAGCCTTGCATTGTAGTTCTAATGGCAGTTAAGAGCAAGATTTCCCCATCCTTAAAAAAAGGGCTTAGTGTATTACATTACTCATGCACATTTCTTTCCAACCATTCACTCTGCCACAAAGCTATTTATAATTATAGTACAGCATTTTAGAAAAACAAACTTTTTAAGGTTAAGAAAGTATCTCGCTTCACAAGCTTGAACATATTGTGGCACATTCAAGCAGTCACTGGGGCTCAATTTGTGAATCCACAGAAAATGCTGGGGCGCTTGGGAGAGGGACCTTGTCTGGCTTACAGCTACAGTATTGTACACTTGTAAAACAATACAAATCAATCAAGTTAAACAAAAAAAACTCATTACAATTAAGTCATCATCTTAAAACAAGCTTCTTCTTCTAAACAAGCTTTTCAAGTTTGTCAAGGGGCAATTAGTAGGCCAATGCAATTACAGATATGTTGGAATAAAAACCATGAATTCAGGTTACACATAGCATTACAAATAACTTAAATAAATATAGAAACTTAAAACATTGACATGAAATAAAATCCAGACACAAGGGCTATGCAGTCCATGTGCAAAACATAAAATAGAACCACAAATAATGTGAATGAGCTTGACAATTCTAGATCAAGATAATGTCTGAGATAAAAGCACGTTAAGGATAATTGTCTTATACTCTTTACATACACTATCATTGCTATAGAGTGAGACCATCACACTGTTTGACACCTTGAAGTTAAGACACATCTTAGCAAGGGATGAACTTTATAGCGTTTTATTTTCTAATCATGTCTAACTACCTGCTATTTGCCATCAGTTTAAGTGCATGGACCTTCTTATACATTCATTTTCTTCTCTCTAAGGCAATAACAATGTGTTTTCTTTTATCCTTTGGCGTGTATGTCAGCAGGGTTAATTAAATCTGTCATATAGATTAGTTATTTTCCCGGGCAACTTTATATTCTATATTCAGTACGGCCAGAGGTGTTTCTTAATGACCTGCATTGTCAGACCCAATATTGATAAGTTACTGGCATGTATTTGGACTTATATTCAGAACTTTTAAGATTAAGAAGATTTCAATACAATAGCAGACATCTTCATATCAGTTATAGTATGGTTCCAGAATGGATAAGACCCACGTCTAGTATAAATGTATCCTTGAATGATTAGTACTCATAGATTTTTTGAAAGGAGATTCATTTCCACCATGAGCACCACTTACAGTATGTTTATCTGGAGGCTTTAGGACATTTTATAGAATGTTATCCTTACAGAGAGACCCACAAAGCCTCATACAGTCTCAGTTAATGTTTGCCTTTATAGTTTCAAGTAGTAATTTATGTAATTCCATGTCATTAATATAGGCCTAAGAGCCCTCTATGAATATTCAACTTTATGTTTTGGTTAAATATTTACGTATCTTGTTAATCCCTGCCCTGGATCGCTAGGTGTTGAAAGGGTCTTGGCCAGGAGGTTATGGGCTCACAGCTCGATCTTGCAGGCTGGGAAGGACTCATCCTGCATGACAACGGTGCTGCTGGAGGCCAGAACCATGATGTTGAGGCGCTGCTGCTGGTCGTGGGTTTCCTGGTACCACTCCCTCATCACCTCTGAGTCGTGGGTCGGGATCAGTGTCACCTGCCAACACAGTGGAGGTGGTGAATTTTGAGCATGCACTTTCTGTTCTCTCTCTCTCTCTCTCTCTCTCTCTCTCTCTCTCACTCTCTCTCTCTCTCTCTCTTTCTCTCCTCCTGTCTGTCTGTCTGTCTGTCTGTTTCTATTCCTTAGAACACTGTAAGAGGTGCTGTTTGGAACCAATGGTTTCCTCATCATGACATTAAATAGTTATTTTTCTCTTTTTTTTATATAATCACAATTTCCATATTCATAAAACCTATTCATTCAATTCATATAGCCTGTTAATATGTCCACACTGTCAATGATATATCACCCCCCACCCTAGCATAGATTATGGCTAATAAAAATTCTGTACAAATTCTTCTGAACACGTTTCAGTTGCAACTTGGAATGTAAATGGATTACAGGCAGGTAGAAAAAGCATAAAGTAGTACTGTAAATCATTCGGAGAAGCTATCCTCTGACATGGTCTTTCTGCAGGAACTTCACTTCAAAGCTGAGAAATAGAATATCTTAAGAGGCATTGTGTGGGCGAGGCCTTTGAAGCTTATAGGAGTAGGGGTGTGGGAATATTAATTAACAAGAGGATACCATTTAAGTTGGTTTCCCAACACGTAGATAGCGATAGAGATAGAGTCTAAAGATAAAGATAGTAGAGTCTAAATGTGAAATGTTTGGAGAACTCTACAACCTTATTAATGTCTACAAACCTCCCATCTCAGATATGTATTTTTGAGTAAAATTCAAAATGGGGTAGGCATTTCTCCAACAGGAGTGATCATTCTAGGGGGAGAACTGAACAACATTTTCAGCCCTTATGATAGTTCTACCAAAAATAGGAAAATTTATCCACTTTCTGTCTGTTAATGAATTACAGGATATATGGAGCACTTTACACCCTAACACATATTTCTCACATCCTCAAAATAGTTATAGTTATATATTTATTTATATCAAAGACGGACCTGTACAGAGTACTATCGAGTAATATTAATGACATTATAATATCAGATCACACCATAGTCACTTGCATTATGCTCCCGAAACAAAATACTTTATATATCATAGGATGAGGAGAATGAATAGGAAATATTTAATGGATACAGATTTTTTTTCATACATATTAAAAGTCATTAATTTATTTATCTAAACTATTTGATGGAGCGGATCCTCAAGACAGACCAGAAATTGGCATAATCTGAGAAGGACTATATAAAAGGAATAACGTCAGGGTCAAGAGAAGAAAGAGCCACGAAGAACCCACCAGCTAAAATCCAGGGAGTCTAACACAAATTCACAAGGAAACACCCTTAAATAGTTCCAACTCCTTCATCTCTAAGAGGGAAGAGAAGAGTGCAGTACCTGCATGTTGTTGCCCCACTGTGCCTTCCCCTCCAGGAGAGAGTCCAGAACCGCCTTGCTGGGCTCCTGGGCCGTCTGGTCATTGCCACTGACCACATAGTATGAGGAACGGACCCGTTTGAAGAACTCTGCATCCACATTCTTGGCATTGCAGTGGTTGGGGATATACACCAGGTCCATGTACATGGGGGGGCAGTTAGGGACAGCCACCCCACCTGCAGCCTTGCCACTGCCCAGCCCTTAGACAGAGATTTAGAGGCACCTTGGTTAGCAGTTGTTACTGGAGTTTAGAAAAATATAACCATTAACACTGAGGCATGGTACTACAGCTACAGTAATATATAACTACTTGAGTAGTTATAACTACTAAATGAATCTGTGAGACAATTAAGGAAACTCATTGTGTTTGTTTTTCCAGTCATTAAGAACAAGGGCTCACCTGATGTGGCACTTTTCACACCCCTGGACGCAGAGGTATTGGTTGCATTTTTGGCGTCTTTGCCCTCGCCCGCGCTCTTCTTAGGAGAGGCCGTTTTAATATCCTTGATATCCTTGACTTTAGAAAGGCCGGTCTTCCTGGCCGGGGAGGAGGACTTGGTCTTGGTCAGCTTCTTCTTCTTGGGTTTCTCCCCTCCCTCCGTCTTCGCGTCTGGGCTCGGGTTGTTCTCTGCAGCGGCCTCGGGGTCGACCATGCAGACGTCAGGATGGGCTGGCGGAGGAGCCGGGTCCCTGGCCGCCACAGGGGGTGGGTCTGCATGCCTGTAGGTCAGGGTCCGGTCAGTGGGGAGGGTCTCTGAGTCATCCTCGGAGTCGATGTTAGCGTCCGCTGTGATGGAGGGGCACTCCTCGGTACCGGGGGGGACGTCCGAGTCGGTCTGGGATGGAGCGGATTCGCTAATGGAGGTGGGTGGCGTCTCTTCACACTGCTTGGCGTGAAGTTTCCCCGCAGGGGGCGGAGGCCCTTCTCCTGCCTTAGCCAGGGGCTTCTCCTGTTCCTGGACATTCTCCTCGTTCAGGAAGTACTCCAGAGGGCTGGGGTTGATGAAGGACGGCGACAGCTCCGTCTTTTGGTGGCGGTACTCACAAGAGGTGACCAGGCACAGGTCCACGTCCGTCCTGGACTGGGAGGAGGGGCTCCTCTTGGACGAGTCCGGGTCACTTGAGCTGTTGGCACACTTCTGGTAGTCTGACAGGTTGGAGGAGAGAGGCAGGTATGATGGGGAGGGCACTCTGGGGCTGACGGGAGATTTGGACTGGAACGTGGAATCCCCACACTTGAAGGGATTAGTCTCTGCTGCCTGGGAGAGAGTCTCAGCTTTCGGAGAGAAACAGGAGTAGGAGGCGGAGGATGGTGAAGCTGCTTTAGGAGTTGAGGGGGACTTGTCACACTGCTGCTGCTGCTGGGAGCCTCCCAACACTAGAGAAGAGTCAGAGGAGAGAGGAGATTGGGTGAGGGAGGAGACTCTAGGGGTGACAGGGGACTTGTCCATGTGCAGGGCGACACCTGGAGACATCTCCCTCATCTGGCAGGGTGTGGTGACGGAGGGGGTGGACTGGGAGGCATCGGAGGGGGAGGCTGAGAGGGCACGGGCCGAGTCTGTAAACAGCATCGGCTTCTCTATGGTGGAGCAGAGCTGTTCAGCCGGCCTCAAGTCTGAGCCGTCGGAGGGGCTGTAGTCCACCTCGGTGGGCCCGTTCTCCGTAGCACGCAGGCCGCCCCCTCCGGCCGCCGACGGGTACTCTGGAGACTGTTTACTGAAGTCTAGAGCCAGAGAGTGGTCTGGGGAGTCCTGTCCGAACTCTACTGAAATGGTAGACTGCTCTGGGGACTTGGGCTCCTGGACTGACGTCCTGGTCTTGGCTGTCTTTGGTGAGATGTCTGGAGAGATGGACATGGCCCTGGGGCTGTCCTCCTTGGATGGGGATCCCTCGGTCTCCTGGAAAGTGGTGGGGGTCTGGACCACAGAGACGGACAGTGAGTCGTCCACCTCGGTGGAGTGGGGGGAGCCCACCTCAGCGTGGAGCGAGCGCGAGTCAGTGGTGGGCTCGGGGAGGGAACTGGTGGCCAGGGAGGCCGTAGAGGCCGAAGCTAAGTGTGAGAATGTATCCTCGGCTACAGCCTCATCGACAGGCGTGCCTGACTTATCAGATGTGGTCCCTTCTGATATAGACATCTTACTCTCCTCTTTGAAGCCCGCAAAGGGGTTGGTGTCTGATTCCTGCCTTGCATGAAGCGCGGAGGATGAGATGGAATTACTGTCGCTGGCCCCATTGTTTCTTTTCTCCTCGTGACTAGAGTGCATGGTTGGTACATGATACAAGTCAAAGTGTGACTTGCTCTTGTTTGGAGATTCAGCTCCAGTTGGTGGGGGGCTTTTCTGGGGGGATAACACCTTCTCTACAGTAGAGGAGTGGTCCGGCACTGGTTCATCCATGGGGCTGATCCTGTTAGGAGAGTCCTCCTTGTCACTGGTGACCTCCACAATGGTGGGGCCCTGAGGGTCTTCAGCCCTAGTCTCAGGGGGTATGGAACCAGCCTTCTCGTCCACAGGGGACTGATAGTAAGGTGTGTGACCAGAGGAATGAGGCGAGGTGGTCCCTTCCAGTGTTTTATCATCTGGGCTGTTGGAAGACTCTGCCACTGCCCTTGAGGCTCCTGTGAGCGTGGTGCACAGTTCAATTGGTGCATCAAACCCTGACGGGGTGGAGTCAAACTGCCCCTTGTGATCTCCTGAGGGAGAGCGAATGAGAGGTGAGGTTGTGGACTCAATGCCAAGTCTGTTTGAGTCAAGGCTGTATTTCTCAGACTTGAACACTGTGTCTCTCTCGTCACCAGCAAACTCCTTACAAGACTTGTCCTCTTCCAGAAAAGATGGAGGAGATATCGTGGAAGCAGATGCATGGTAGTCCATGCCTTCAGTGATGTCACTCTTCGAGCGGTCAGACTCTGAACCATCCTGGAGAGGGGAGAGCCTCTTCCTCTCAAAGTCGCCGGAGCCTCCAAACCTGACAAAGTCTTGAGAGGGAGAGTCTGTCTCATCGTTGGTGGTCTCATCACTCATAATGTCCCTGGGCGTGGACATCTCATCCATGGGGGTAGGAACACTGGAGATCTCGATGGTGGACTGGGTGTGACCAGATGTGGTGTATTCCTCCGGAGGCTCGTCTCGGTTCTCGTCATCGGAGGCCGCTTCGCTCTCAGAGCCGGCTGGGAGAGTCTCATCGTGTATGGACACTGCTGGAGACACAGGATC
The DNA here is from genome assembly GCF_949987555.1 of Borostomias antarcticus. Classification (NCBI taxonomy): domain Eukaryota; kingdom Metazoa; phylum Chordata; class Actinopteri; order Stomiiformes; family Stomiidae; genus Borostomias; species Borostomias antarcticus. Next base: position 24,330,438 of record NC_140241.1, on the reverse strand, counting down.
AGAAGTCCTGGGAGGTGTGATGGCGATGGGAGATAAACCCTCTATCTCTTCCTCATTTCTGTTGTAATCTCTCCCATACTGCTCTGCCTCTGCTCCCTCGTCCTCGGATTCATCCTCCGCCAGTTTGTATTCCAGTTTGGGTTTGTCCATTTCTTTTCTCCCCGGCTCATCGACTTCCTCTGTTTCACCCTTCTCTTCATAGTCCCCGCCCTCAGATGTCTCCTCCAATACCGTACCCTCGTCTTCAAACCTCTCACTGATGTTGATCTTGCCCTTATGCTCCAGCTCCTCCGGGGTCTCTCCGCTCTCCCCCTCGGCCTCCGTGGTGGTGATCCCCTCGTCCACGGATTCAGCTGCCTCTGGGGAATCCTTGGAGAGTGTGATCTCCTCACAGTGGATCACAACCCCCTCCTCCTCATCCTGCTGCTTGGCGTGGGGAACAGTGGCATCATCCTCCACGATCAGCTCTGCTTTGAGCTCCTCAAAATCCTTGGTCAGGTCCTCTGGAGAAGACATGAGAGATCGCTCGGTCTCCAGAGCCTGAACGACGGTGGTGGCAGCCACCCCCACAGCCACGGCAACAGCTCCTGCCACGGACTTAGCAGCATCCACGGCCTTGGCATCCTTCTTAGTGACTTTGGTCTTGACCTTGTCTTTGTTCTTTGATGGGCTGCTGGTGTCTTTCTTCGACACTTCGTCTTTTTTCAGAGGCTTTGGTTTTGGCACCATTTTTTTCCCTTCACCCACCATTTTTTTCCCTACATCCTTCGAAGGCTTCTTCGTGTCTTTCTTTATATCCTCTTTCTTTTGCTCCAGCTTCACTTCTTTCCTCTCCTTCATGGGCGAATCTCTCCTGAAATCCTTTTTGATGTCTTTTTTTACATCCTCTTTCTTTACCTTCTCCTCCCTTTTAGGCTTCTCCTCCTTTTTGGGTGTTGGCTTCTCATCCTTCTTTGCAACTTCTTTCTTGGCCTCTTTTTCGTCATTTGTTTTGTCCACTAATTTCTTCGGTTCCTTCTTAATAATCTTCTCCTTTGCAACTTTGGGTTTCATTTCAGCCTTCTTTTTTTCAGGGGTTTCGTTTTGGGGGGTTTGCTCTCCTTTGGCCTTCACCTCTTTTTCAGAAGCTTTTGCTTTCTCCTTTTTCACCAGAGGCTTTTCTTTCATCTCTGCCTTCTGAGTTTTCTCCTTGGATGACTCTGCATCTGTCTTTGCTTTCTCTGGAGCTTCCTCCTTAGACTCCTTCCGTGAGCTTTTGCTTGGTGAAGGCCGTGAGGTCGACTTCAGGCTCTCCTTGCTGTCTGTTTTGTGTTTCAGTTTTGCTTGTTTTAACGTCGGGGCCATATTCGAGGACAGCTCTTTCTGGGTGACAACTGGCTGCTTCAAGAAATCCAAGTGTTTCAGTTTTTCTAAACCTTCCAGGATGTGATACTGAGTGGCGTTTCCGGGAAACAGAACACGCACAATCTTTTCAGAGGGGTTTGAGGGATGCCACACAATCAGTGAAGAGATGGAGCTCAAATAGGACACGGGGAGCTCCGACTCCTTTCCATTTGGCAGCAAAATGGAAACCTTGTCTTTCTCACTGCCTGTCCACTGCTTCATGAAATGTTGCATCTCCTTGCTGCTCTTGGATGGGTTTAACACATACATCTCCAGCTTACCTACACCCATCTTCTGAAACAGTATGATTGGCTCGATGGTGTTTCCGATAGGCCTCTGCAGAGATTCAGTCCTGAGGGATAGTTTGCTGACATACTGCATGGTGAAAGCTGCCTCCTCTACATTCTTCCTCACCCTGTAGTTGGGCTCAGGGTTCCCCAGGTTCTCTGGAATGTTAAGGAACACCACGCCAATGTCTGGAGAGATCATGTTCTTGACCCAATCACTGTTGGCAGTGGAACCCTGCGACTGCTCCTCCTCCAGCTCGGCCACCTTCCTCTGTAGCATGCTGTTGATGCCAGGCAGGTTGTCGTCGCCGATGTGGGTCAGGAGGATGGAGTCCACCCGGTCCAGGTGTCTAACCAGCTTCCAGAAGCACGACTTCCTGTCCGAGCCCCCGTTGATGAGCATGTTGAAGCCGTTGACCGCAAAGAGAGCTGAGTCACCGCGGCCCCCAGGGAAGATGTAGCAGCACGGCTTGGAGAGTTTGAGGAATCCGCCTGAAGTTGGTGGCTCCAGCATGTCGAACGGAGAAGGGATCTCCACAGACTCAGACAGGTATTCTGTGAACTCAGAGAGTCCCTCCATCTCAGGCAGGATCAGTGCGGAGTTCATTTTCATGTTGATGAAGTCTTGCAGGTTGTGTTTGTCAAGATTGGAGTTTTTCCAGTCGCCTCGTTCGGGGCAGTAAAGGGTCAGGCTTGCTTTGTTTGCTGGATGAATGGTGCTTAGCAATTCACCAAGCTAGGGATGAGAGAGAAAGAGAGAGAGAAAGAGAGAGAGAGAACGGGGAAGTGCCAGAGAGAGACTGATTAAAAATATCCACATCCACACTACTGTAAATACAGAAACAAATAAATGTCTATCAACTCACCTCTTGGTCGGTGAATATATCTATGAAGTTGAAGAAAGAGAAAGAACCAGACTGGAGAATCAGCTCCCCTGTGTTTTCAAAGCATTGCCCAGAGAGGACCAGCAGCTTGTGTCTGGCAGTGTCTGAGATCATGAGACGAGTCTAGGCATGAAACAAAAAAATCAGAAAGATAGAATGTATATTTATGGCTTTTCAGTGCATTAATTGAAATGAGCCCTGTATCTAACCCAAGATGGTGCCATGTATGGCTGCCATTGTGCGTTGGTGCGCCCTGTTCTGTGTTGTTTTTTCGTTTAATACTTGCTCTTTGAACTGTCCTATCTTTGCACTGTCCTGTCTCGTCACTGCACTCTGTCCAATGTTGTCTCCATGTTATGCACCACGACCAAAAGCAATTCCTAGTACTGTATGTTGAAAAACTACATGGCAATAAAACACATTCTGATTCTGATATGGATTCTGACCCTGGCCACTTAGCTTTGTTCCTGATTAGGATTGTCACCAATTTCACTTCAGTCAAATCCATTAGATAATTAGCTCAGCAGTGAAAGAGGGTTGAGAGGGATGGCTGCCATTTTATAATTGGCTTCCATCCTTTTATTTTACCCATACCGTTTTTCCTTTGTGTAAAAACTGCCCTGAAATGTTAAAATGAGAAACGAGCCAATGGGTTCATATGAAGTAAACCATGGGTTCTCTTGTTGGTCGATGGGTTCATATGAAGTTAACCATGGCTTCTCTTCTTGGTCAATGGGTTCATATGAAGTAAACCATCGGTTCTCTTCTTGGTCAATGGGTTCATAT
>NC_140241.1:24259598-24322098 GCF_949987555.1 Borostomias antarcticus | reverse complement strand
TGATGCCTATAAATGAACCTAACTGTGATTGTGATGTCACCCCATTGAGTCCCAGCTTTAATAAAACAAACACGTGTTTATTTGATTGTCTGAGCATCTCCAGACTATTGTCTAAATCACCTGGCAATGAGCCTCACACCCCATCCATGACGATCTGATCTCCGCGTTTTAGTTGCTATTGATCAGCTGTCTGGAGAGAGATGGCGGTTTGATTCTCCAGTAGGTCCCTCGTTTGCTCCGCTGTCTGCCGAAAAGACGGGCGCAGAGGGATATCTACATAATCATACAGACATCTGCTGCTCGAGCTGTTAACTCCCTGTGTGGCACACGGGGTCTCCTCCTTCATCCATCCATCCATCCATCCATCCCCTTCTCCTCTCTCCCTCCATCCCTCCCCCTCCCTCTAACGGGGTCTGTGCCTCCCCGCGCCCCTGGAGGAGCCCTGACGCAGCGTGATGGATCGCATATCATCTATCAAGCAGACGGGTAATTGCCTTCCTCTCTCCTTCCGTCCCTCTATCCCTCTCTCCCTCCATCCCTCTCTCCTTCCATCCCTCTATCCCTCTCTGATGACGATGGCTGAGATGGCGACGCCAACTTGTGGCTTTCATTTCCGCAGCAGAAAACCAGTTTTCTTCGTGAGGACACTGTGACATCTTTGTATTGTAAAGTGCGCTATATAAATAAAATCCATTATTATTATAACCTCTGCTCTATGAGCCTGTTACAAGCCAGCTTCAAGCTAGAAACAAGGAAAAATTCCACTTGCCAAGTTAAATTCATGGCAGCATTTACTAAACCCTATAATTATAGCAGATTACAAATTGCCATGGACATTTCTAGTCAATTATCTGTTAAGCTAGTTATCTGTAATTATATACAGGTATTGGAGAGAGAGAGAGACAGAGAGCGAGAGAGAGAGAGAGAGATGGAGGAAGGTAGGGAGGGCACACCCATCCTCTGCCTACGTCTAGAGAGTAGCAGGGCTTCTCTGATCCCTATCAGCACACTGTCTCCTCCCTCCTGGCATTATCACACTACTGTAAACGAACACACACAAACGATGTAGGCTAGATAATTACTCTTGACGTGCTACTTTCTCTATCAACAGACTAATAGGAAATGAGACAACCTTGATGAACATTAAATCCAGCCAAGAGAGCAGATTGAGAGAGAGAGAGAGAGAGAGAGAGAGAGAGAGAGAAGAGGGAGAAGGAGAGAGAGGAGAGAGAGAGCAGGAGAGAGAGAGAGAGAGAGAGAAGGAGAGAGAGAGAGAAGGAGAGAGCCCGGAGCATCGGAAATGAAAGACACCATCTATCCTTCACAGACCTGCTTATGCAGTGCTGACTGTCAGTCTCTGTTTTCTAACTCTGACTTCAGCCAACATACACACATCTTCTCTCTCTCTCTCTCTCTCTCTGTCTCTGTCTCTCTCCTTTCCTGTATCTCCCTCTCCTCCACCCCCCCACCCCAACCCCTCCTACCCTCCCCTTCTATCCCTCCTTCTCCTCCCAGCCACAGACCGCTGGGGGGTTCTAGCCTGCTAATTACCCAGCAGCCTCTCCTCTGCATCTGGGCTGCGTTGCAAGGCAACCACACACAGGGAGGGGGAGAGGGAGAGAGGGAGAGGGCGGAGGACAGAACAACTGAGAGAGAGAGCTAAGAGAGGAGAGGAAAACAGAGGAAGCAGAAAAGGATGGAGTCAGCCTGAATGAAAAGCACCGCCTTTTAGGGGGAAAGCAAAAGAAGAAATCTTTATTTGTCATGCAGCAACCAACACATGTGTAATTGGCAACACATGGTAACACACACACACACACACACATTTTTGGGGTCGCCGATGAAATGTTCTCTGCTCTTCACCCATCCCGTCATCCTTCCCCCAAGGGCAGCCAGAAGCTGACAGTAGGCAGCGTGCAGGGGACGCGCCCGGGGGCCAACCGAGTGCTCCTGTCCGTCTTCCCCAGGGAAAGACAGTGTTAGTGATCTGTTCTTCTGGGTTCTTTATGGGGGAAACCCGTGCGAACATGGGGAGAACATGCAAACTCCACACAGAAAGGCCCGGAGACCTTCTTGCTGCGCCACCGTACCGCACGTGAGCGATTCTGGTGTTTGGTGTCTTGTTCAAGGGCTCTTCGGCACACTCCCGAAGCTGGGATCGAACCGGGGACCCAGCCGGCCGCTCTACCTCCTGAGTTACATGCCGCCCTAAAATTGCCACCAACCCATGCATGTCTGTGTTTAGCCCTCAGGAATTATATGAAGTCTACCAGTGTTGGTAGACACCCGGAGGACACCGGAGTCAAATCTAGGGTTTTAATCCAGTTTGAAACTTTTGATGTAAACCATTTTGTACTTGTCATATTCTTCAGGCAACACCACATTGCTCATTATGAAGGAAAAGATGCTGTAGATGATATGCAAACCACTAAGCAAATGCACAGATCACTAAAATATCAGATGTCAACTAACAAGGACAATGCCTGTATGGTTAGGAAAGTGAACTCTCTCTCTCTCTCTCACACACACACACACACACACACACACACACACACACACACACACACACACACACACACACACACACACAGGTGAGCTGACTAATTCTCTTCCAATGGACAGCAGTGTGGTCCTCTCCTCAGCCCTTCCCAGAGATGGCTCAGATAAACACCAGAGCTCAGACAAAGACCGTGATTTGCGTCCAGATAACAGCTGGATGCTGGTTCAGATATAGATCTGCAGTATACTGCACTAGGAAGTTTTTGAGTGTCATCTCCATCCCAAAGCACGGCCAGTTATGTAGTGTGAGACGACCTATCATATTTCAGACAAGGTACGTATTACTCACTTTGAGACCTTTATTATTATTTCTTCTAATGTAGAATATTCTGCAATGAACACTGTGCATGTCACAAGCTCCGTGCAAAGCCTCATCGCCATCAGCCAATAAGATTCCCCGCTGATGCCGACCAGAATGGATAGCAGCCAACCAGCAGGCCTGTGAGGCAGCTGCCCACGGTCAGGGGCACACTGACCACAACCACACTTTACATCCTCGTACTGTCGTTGCTTCGCTAGAACGACAACACTCCCAGACTGCAGCTATGTCACTGACCCTGCTATAGAGACACAGCTGAGCTACGGCAGCCATACCCGCTGACTCAGCACTGCCAGGAACTGCTAACACAATCAGAGAACACCACGAACACTTTAGGGAATGAGCTACAGTAACTGTCCTAATGAGAATCACCCTCTGGTCTGACATTGTACAATATTGAAATGGGAAGGCAGGATTACTCTATTAAATGTTGTTTTTGTCAGTGCTGTGTGTTTCCCTTGAATGATGAAGCTTTCCCTAGCTGTTATCTATTCACCATGTTCTGTTTTTGATCATTTCTGTTTTTGACAAGATTGTATACAGCATGAAAATGAATGTTGTTGACTTTAATGAACCCAGATAGCAAGCGGATCTGGGCCATATACAGGCCAGATCTGGCCCTTGTGGCTTAGTTCCGGCCCATATATGGCCCAGAATTATTACACATCCACTTGCTATCTGGGAAGGATGTCTCTCTGTCTGTGTGACTGACAGCTGAGAGGACTCCAGTCCAGAAACCGTGTAGTTACTCCATGTTTGTGTCGCCGGCCTACCTCGCACATCTGCCGAGAAGCGAGCAGAGTGTCTGGAAACAAAGAGCTTCAGCTCCTGGTCCAGGTTACAGTCGATGAGGTTGGTGTCCCACGAGCGGATCCCTGCACAGCCAATCAAACAAGAAAGAACGAAAGAAAGAAAGAACGAAAGAAAGAAAGAAAGAAAGAAAGAAAGAAAGAAAGAAAGAAAGAAAGAAAGAAAGAAAGAAAGAAAGAAAGAAAGAAAGAAAGACATCAGTAAAAATAGCTTAGTCTGTTTCATCTATCAGTTCAGCTGCCTGGCAAGCTAGCAGTCAATACTCCCCATAGATGTAGGGTCCAGGTTTTTAAAATTCCCGATATCTCAATGTCACCAGCATTTATTTCTAGTTGATCCCTCTCTCATCTATTTCAGTGGGCTAGCCTGGAACAAACAAATGTACCATTTGGCAAGAGAGGAAATCTATAATAGGAAATATCTATCTAAGTGATCTAGTGCTTTGCCAAGGGCCAGTCACACAGCTGGCACCCTGCTCGTCTGTGCTGAGTCATGGTAACCAGATTTGATTTGTCATTCATCCCCTCTTTCTCTCCTTTTCTCCTCTCTCTCTCTCTATCTCTCTCTCCGTGCTACTCATCTAAATGAGTTCTGATGATAAGATTATCCAAATGAGAGAGGAGGAGGAGGAAGAGATGAAGAGATATATATCTACAGGCAAAGACAAACAGAGGTTGTAGTTCCGTGAGACTACCGTACGCTGAAACATTACGAAGAGGCTAGAGGAAAGAGGGACACACAGACATACAGTAGATACAAAACAAAGCACCAGTCCTGACATCGTACACAGAATGTGGGCGATACACGAAGAGTCAGTATCCCACTGATCACAAGAGGCCTATGCATTGTTCTGTAGTAAAAGCTGATGTCCTCCTCCGTAGTGCGTCTGTATGGCATGATAGTGACCAGGGCTGGAGAGAACAGTGGGTCTGGACAGAGCCAAGGATAAAACTATGGGTGTGGCAAAGACGCAACAATACATAGGCCTAATAATTTGGGCGAGGCCTGTGTCTCTGGTCTACTGATCAATTCAATTATGGTGCAAACTTCAAATCTGGCAACCCTATTGCAACAACCAAGCATATTATAGACTATCTACACATCAGCTACGTAATCTTATGGTGGGTAGTCCATATTAAAAGTTTACTGAGATCAGCAGTTGTCATAAGATTATATTAATGATATTATTACTCCACCTAGCCCACTCTATGTATGCTATATGCTATGACACAAATGTAAGAGGCTTAGCTGAAGAGAAAGGTATTCATGTGGACAAAAGCCATGCACATTATCAAAAGCTTTGTCTGCTTCATAGATTGTGTCGCTTGCACAATGCACCTGTGATTGTTGTGATCATATGGTAAACTTGCTTTGTAGGATGTAGCTAGCATATCCCCATTGGTTTTCATTGTGCCTTTGTTAGTCTCCCAGACAGACATCACATCTAGGGCTCACCCACACGCATATTGCTTCAGTCATAGCTGTTTCTGCTTGTCACGCCAGCCTGTAAACCCAGCCAATGGTGACAAATGACATGCACCGTGACATTCTGAAACGCCCTATTTGTTTGAATAGCGTTCCCTTTGACTTTCCGTAGGGACCGCAGTGCGGACCGGACCACGCCTACTTGCCGGTGTCGGATGAGAGTAAACTGGATGCAGGAATGGGATGGTCCCGCTGGGCTGGGCTTGGTGGCTGATTTAAGATGCTGCAGGGTTGTTAAGGCGATATCTTTCTCAGATATGGCATTATTTGACTGCGTGAAATTAGCCACCAGAAGGACACACTGGTTAAATGGTAGAAGAAGGCGCATCAATCTGAGTTTGCTGATACCGTTATAATAATAATTCGGCATAAGGATTATTGATCATTCGCTGTATGAGCAGGTTATAAGGAAACACTGATGCGCCAAAACAAGCAGCGCAGGGTGTTTCCAGAGAAACGCGTTGGCGCATGTGGTCGATACCTCGGGTCCGCAGCCCAAGAAAAGCAAGATGCGCTATTGACGTAGTTTCCATAAAGATAAAACATGCTGAATCACTCTCATCATGTTTATTAAGAGGACATTGACCACGTGTGGATGACAACATATATATTATGAACTCAAAACCAGTAGAAGGCCTTTGGAAATAGCCCTCATGGAAACAATACACGGAGGCAGACAGGCAGGGAGAGGAAGTCCCTAGTGAGAGGGAAGGGTGTTTAGGTGTGGAAGGATGTCATCTGTTTGATTTGGGCTATAGGTCTATCACGGATTTGTAGGCTAGATACCACAATGGGCTGCGTGGAATTGTGCATATCTCCAAACCTTCAAATAAACACGTAATAGTAACATGTTCTTCCAGGTGGCCCACAAAGCACAAATGGCTCTAACGCGTAATGATTCCATATAGATGCGTAAAGTTGAGTTCAAGCAACAACTACACCCCGAAACAGTACAACACGATGTCCTAGCAGGTCCGACAGAACACATAAAGCGTAGCCTAATAGGCCTATCTGTCTTGGAATAGCAAGCGTGAGTAGTGATGCTACCACATGACAAGGCAGAGACTAACACCAAAACACATCCCATTTCTTCCTCTTACCTTTTTCAATATCCGCAATGGCACACCTCAAGTGGTCTTCGGTGACCGTTTCCCCGATAACCACAAGCAGGTAAAATTTGTTGTCAACAAAGTGATGTGAAAGACTTGAATGTGTCGGAGAAGCCATAATGTTGCTCGCATTCATCATTCGCTCAGTATCAACGGATTCCACAAGCGTCGCCATCCTCTCACACTCAGCAGCTACGCCCCTGTCCTGTCCTGACGGAGCGGAGTGGTAAGTCACCAGACATACAGTAGACCTCGAAAGGAGTGGCCCCGGCTTTTATACCCCCAGACAATGTGTCATGATCGGTAACCGGGGAGGCGGAGAGGGCGCATGGGGAATGGGTGCTTCGACCTCGCTCTCACAGCTGATGTCATCCGCAGCGAATCAACCCTCCCGGAAGATGATTGTGAGAAACGGATGAAATAATTCAAAATAGAGGCAATTTAAATGATCCATTAATTTACAGTGCACCGCGATGCAAAGAGGCTAACAGGATCTATCGTGTTAAACGGACATCTTCGTTATAGGCTACTTTGATAAAACAATATAGCCTATTTAACTTTAACAGGTGGGGCGTAGGCTGGTGTCAGTGTTTATCAGTAGCCTATGGCATCATGTCCTCTTTCCTGGTCCAGGTTCCTTGATGCTGATGAGATCCTTTGATGATCCTGAGATCATCCTCACGACTTCTGCTCATGACTCTCTTGTTTTGATGCAGTAAATTACTGAGTATAACCAGATTCTCGCACCGTCTACAGAAGGACAGTCTCTGGCCGTGTGACACTTCAGTCACGAACAACACAAAACAAAAGACTTTAACATGAAAGAATGTTTAAAAAAAAAAAAGTAAGACCATAAAAAGCCTGTAAATGAACGGGACAGAGGAGGAGAGGCTATCAGAATCAACCACGTGACACATTTTGAATATGTAGAGGAGGTGACAGATTAATTATGATGAGACCACTGGTGTAGTTGTGATAGAAGAAAGTGGTATACTGTAGGTTAATTGCTATTGCAATTGTTGTTGTTGTTTTTTTTACACCTGTGGGTATAGTCTACCCTGTCCATGAAAAGAGGTCTTACCCTGTATAGCCTACCACCCTACCCTCAACAACAGTGAGACAATTTTAGACTGGAGTCTGTCTTAATGTCAGATTGATGCTTTTCAGCTGAGAAGTGATCTATCTGATGGCAGCACATAACACTGATGATGTCAGCTCATGCATATGAATATTACTAGCCTAGTAGCCTATCCTTATACCTGACCATGCAACCTGCCCTCCCTCCTGGCCCTCAACTCCAGGACCCTGAAGCGGGCCAGGAAGTTGAGGCCGACCCCTTTCACCCCAACCACAATCTCGGGGTCTCGAGGCTTGTGTCCCCCTCTGATTACGCCCCCTAGCCTTTTAACTTATCTTCTTTTGCACTAGTATTTTGTCCTATGCCTTGCACTGTCCTGTCTCATCCCTGCACCCTGTCTCCTAGTAAAGCAAATTCCTAGTATGCTGAAAAACTACAATGGCAATAAAACAAATTCTGATTCTGATAATGAATGAATGTTGTATATGTGTAACTAAGTTGAATTGGTTAAACTCATTCCCATAACATAAGCACACTTACGTCATAGCCTACTAGGCCATTCAAAGAAAGTCGTGCAAAAATCAATTTCATCAGAATAAAGTCCTATACGTCAAACATGCACAATTCTAGTGAGCTGTGGTTCATTCTAAGTGAGAATTCACTCTGATTGACTTAATTTGAATGGATACCACACTATAGGTATCTCATACCCAAAGTGCGTTGCCTTTGTGTTCGAAATGCGCTATTTAAATAAAGTTTGATTTGATTTGATTATTCACTAGGAAGTACTGGACCTGGCCCGTGGGCCCCCAGTCCCTCATGGTAGCCCCCTGACTTGAATATTTCAGAGGGTGGGGGGTTTCCATAGGCCAGTCCCGGTCATGTTTCCTCAAGGCCATTGGTGGTCTGGGATGATGCAGCACATCAAAGATTCATCACACACAGCTGGGAAAGTATGAAGGCATTAAATATGCAACAGGCTGCCACTGTCAGTCTCAGACAGAGACCATGACGAGGGGAGGAGGGGTGAGGGGGAGGAAGGGGAGCAGGGATTGGGTGGATGGGCTGACCTTAATAAGTAAAGCGTCACCTAATTGGCTGGCAAAATTCAATGACGGATTTTAGGATGAAGATATATTTGTTTGGATCTTCCTCGTAATTGCCTTTGTCTCCTTAATTGGGTGATGTTAGGCCGTTCAAAAGCAGATCTTTGGCACAGCCCTTGCACAGGGAATATTTGGAAGATGTAATGTATGTACATTCCTTAGTTGCTAGAATGGATAGATCACCCATATTGATGCCTAGTATTAGTTTTTATTAAGACATCTCACACAGTTTGATTTGGGCTTTACTAAAGTACATTGAGTGAAGCATGTGGTTTGTCTATACTTTACATTCCTTGGTTATGCACAGGAACGACATGCTGTCACACCCTCTCACAAAGGGGTACACTGCCATGTAAACATGCCAGTATTCATATTATCAGGTATTATCAGAATGTGTTCTGATAGACATGGCTCCTTTTTATTCAATAACTGATAAAGATGATTGAATATGAAAATGGCCGGCATCTGGTGAAAGATGGATCCATGAGTGACATGAGAGTCTGTGATGAGGATAGAATTACATCTGACATCTCAGGGGTCGTTTCCATGGTTTCTTGGTGGGGTGGCCGCCATCTGCCCTGACTCGGTATGGGGTTGGAGATTAAGACCTCATCCCCATGGCGCTGGGTAATAGCATCTCTGTCTACATCTCCCTCCCAGCTGTAATTGGCCATTCTCCAATGATAGACAGGAGTGGATCTCACTGAGTGGAGGGATGGAGTGGTGTGTCACAGATCAAAGGTTCTGTGTGTGTTCGACTATGTGCTTTGAATTATTATGCTGTTGGGGTAAAATAGAAATCTGGTAGTAGACGCGGCGCAACACAAGCATAGGTCCAAGGGTCACTTTTGTCATTGCGTTCATCATGTTCATCACAGTGATGTTTGACATTACATCCTGCTCTGAGTTGACCAGTGCTTAGCTTACTATGAGGCTACAATAAAAAGCATCAATGGCAATGAAACTAAGTTGAATTGATTAAAATAATTCCCATAACATAAGCACGTTCACATCATAGTCTACTAGGCCATTCAAAGGAATAATTAATGTTATATAAATTGGACTGTGAATAATTAATGTAATATAAATAGCGGTTATGACATGAGGGCCAAGACGAGTGCTTTAAAGTGCAGGTAAAGGTTATCTTTACCTCTCTTCACTGATTGCCTGTCGTTTTTTTTAGAGTTGATTTTAGGATTTTTGCTGAAAAACTTTAAGGTTTTGCATGGTCTGACTCCAAGTTATATTTCAGATCTGTTAGTCCTCTATGAGCCTAGCCTGATATCCTCTGGTAAGGGTTTCCTGGTAATTCAGAAAACATGCTTTATCACCATGATGTGGCTCTGGTGAACAAGCTTTACACTTCTTATGCACACTTTGAGGCCAGCAGTGGCCAAAAGGCCATGGTATGTGAGGCAGAGGAGAGCAGAGATGAAGAGAGTGCAGACCCACTCTCTCTCTCTCGGAACACACATGTCGGAAGGACATTTAAGCAAGTGAACACCAGGAAGGCAGCAGGACCAGGCGCAATCACAGGTCGGGTCATCAAGGTGTGCGCTGACCAACTCGCACCTGTGTTCACTGCAATATTCAACCTGTCCTTGGCCCAGTCCATCATTCCTACATGCTGTAAGAAGTCCTCCATCATTTACGAACACAAGACACCTGGTGGTATGACTATTCATGCATGATTGAGAGCATTCTGACTGGGAACATCACCACCATCACCAAATTACAATTATTAATAATTGCTAATTATTATTAATTATTGTTAATTATTACTTATTACTGGTTGTTCTTCATTATTATTATTATCAAGGTACTGACTGCATTTTCTCTCCATGGTTTCTTGAAATATATCATCACTGCACAATGAATCATTGCTTGTGGTATGACCTACTTTCAAAATGCATGCCAGCAATATATGTACTGTACTGTATATGAGTGTGTGTGTGTGTGTGTGTGTGTGTGTGTGTGTGTCTGTGTGTGTGTTTGTTTGTTTGTTTGAGATAAATGTGTGGACTATTATCCCAAAATAACTCCTGAACACTGTATTAGAACGATTTTCCAATTTTAGTTTAGTTATTAGCTACTCTACAGAACATGCAGAGCATTTGCTTGAGAGAAGCCTTCAGTGTCGTCAAGGAAATTAGAGTTGTGATGTTACGGGAATTCAGGAGGGATCCCTGCACTGCCACACAAGCCTGCAGTGGGAATCAGGGAAAAACAGAGATCAGCTGGGTATCACTGGAGCATCAACCTCACTCTCTCTCTCTCTCTCTCTCTCTCTCTCTCTCTCTCTCTCTCTCTCTCCCTACATTTCTCCCTCTCTCACAGTTTCTACTTCAAACTTTATTTGTATAGCGCATTTCATACACAGAGGCAACACAATGCGTTTTACAGAAAGCAATGAGAGGGTAGACATAGGTCCCATCCCTACATATTCCAGTGGGAAGCAAAAAAAACAGTTTCACCCGGGGGCCAGAAGAGTGAGCTGTAAAAATTCTTCCATGACCTCTCTCAACGAGATGATTGAGCAAGTTCCTGGAAAATGTTTGTCTATTGGCTAAGAACATTTACAGAGCAATAAACATGAGCTAATACTTCATAAGAGAGACTAACAGTAGTTATTTAGAGTGCACACATAGTTACAGAGATTTTGGCTATATAGTAGGCCATTATGTGTTAGCTATCTCTGTAGTCTCTAATATGATATTTAAGTGAATCATATAACAAAGCACAGTAAGCACTTAGCAGAACAGGCTCATAGAGAATGCCTCAAAGCAGAGATGGGGAGATGGAAAGCAGAGAGCCAAGAGAAAAGGCGTGAGGTTGGCTGGATAGGGACAGCTGACGACACAGAGTGGGAAGGAGCTAGACACGAGGAGGCAGGGGGCCTTTCCAGGAGCCATTTGGAGGACCTTGGCCGAGGATGTGGGGAAGGGGGGGGGGGTTCCCCGGGACCTGCTACAGGGTGGCCTGCAGGCGACAGGTGGGGTGTCCACAGGACCTGTTTAGAGTGTAAGAGGGAGAGACATTAGGGAGGAGGGAGGAAGACAGGGTTAGTGGCTGTACTGGACATCCACAGCAGACACAGGGGTTTCTATCAGACTCAGGGTGGTCTGCAGGTAACAGTGGGTGCATCTACTGGACCTGGTTAGAAGGTAGGAGGGAGGGACACTAGGGAGAGGGAGGGGAGGCAGAAAGGGTTAGTAGAACGCAGAGCCATCAGTAAAAGCAACACAGATATTAAAACAGAATGTGCCAGTTGCAGGGCAACCAGCATCTGTCTAGACATCTAAATATACACAGTGCATTACAGAATATACATCAATGTATACGAAGGATTCACAAGCAGGCCGGAGGCTGCCTTTCTGTGTCTCTAGGTCCTGGCTAGTGATTATAGGCTAGACTGAAAAGGTACGTCTTAAGATCTCGCTTAAAGATTTCCATTGTTGCAGCCCTTCTTATGTACTCTGGCAAGGTGTTCCAGAGGTTGGGGGCATAGAAACTGAAAGCTGCCTCTCCGTGTCTCTTGGTCCTGGCTTTTGGAACTGTTAGGAGTTCAGTACCTGAGGACCTGAGTGGTCTGTTGGGCATGTACCTGACAAGCATGTCTGAAATGTATTCAGGTGCAATCTATAGACTATAGATCTATAGTCTATAGACTGTCTTCGTACCTCCACCAGAACGACCTCCTAGATCCCCACCAATCCGGGTTCAAGGCTGGCCACTCGACAGAGACCGCCCTCCTTGCAGTAACAGAGTCACTCCATGCCGCAAGAGCGAACTCTCTCTCCTCTGTCCTGATACTCCTAGACCTGTCAGCAGCATTTGATACGGTAGACCACCAGATCCTCCTCTCCACCCTCGAAGAGAAAGGCATCGATGGCTCTGCACACTCCCTGTTTGCATCCTACTTGACGGGCCGCTCCTACCAGGTGACATGGAGAGGGTCGACGTCGGAACCGCGTAGTCTGACTTCCACAAGGGTCTGTCCTGGGTCCTCTCCTGTTTTCCCTCTACACTACATCTCTGGGCTCTGTCATTCGCTCGCATGGCTTTTCCTATCACTGCTATACCGATGACACCCAACTGGTTCTGTCATTTCCCCCTTCTGATACAAAAGTGGAGACACGCATAGCTGGGTGCTTGGCTGACATCTCAGAGTGGATGACGACACATCACCTCAAGCTCAATCTGGACAAGACTGAGCTGCTGTTCCTCCCGGGGAAGGGCTGTCCGCACCGGGACCTGGCCATCACCATTGAAGACACAGTGGTGACCCCGACTCGGACTGCGAGGAATCTGGGTGTGACCCTAGATGAACAACTGTCATTTTCCTCACATGTCACATCCGTCACACGTTCCTGCAGATTCATGCTCTACAACATCAGGAGGATTCGCCCTTTCCTCACTAATGAAACGGCGCAGGTACTCATCCAGGCCCTGGTCATCTCCCGCCTGGACTACTGCAACTCCCTCCTCGCTGGGGCACCGGCGTCAGCCATTAAACCTCTGGAACTTGTCCAGAAAGCTGCTGCTCGCCTGGTGTTCAACCACCCCAAATTCTCCCACACAACCTCCCTCCTCCGTTCCCTACACTGGCTCCCTGTAGCGGCTCGCATCCAGTTTAAAACTCTGGCGCTAACTTACAGGGCAATGAAAGGAACAGCCCCCTCCTACCTCCAGGCCATGGTCAAACCCTACACCCCCTCCCGACCGCTACGCTCTGCTACCTCAGGGCGACTGGTTGCCCCGTCACTCCGAGGCTCCTGCGATCGATCGACACGGTCACGGCTCTTCTCTGTCCTGGCCCCGCAGTGGTGGAATGAACTGTCCACTGATGTCAGGACAGTAGAGTCGCTGTCCATCTTTCGTCGCAGGCTCAAAACTCATCTCTTCAAGAAGTACTACAACAATCCTCCCACCTAAGCACTTATTGTATTATATTATATTGCACTGTACTTTAGATTGTGATTCTTGCACTTTGCCTTCAGCACTAGATTATGCTCTTAGTCACTTGTTTTAGAAGGAAGATGCACTTGTGAGTTCTGGCAAGTAGTAGTACATTAGCTCTTCCTACGTTAAATGCAATTATTGTTAGTCGCTTTGGATAAAAGCGTCTGCTAAATGACTGTAATGTTATGTAATGTTATCTATAGACTTATAAAATAATTTTGAAGTCTATTCTATAACTGACAGGTGACCAGTGTAGTGATTATAAGACTGGTTTGATGTGTGCCCTCCGTCTAGTCTTAGTGAGGACTCGTGCTGCAGCGTTCAGTATCATTTGTAGTTTAGAGATTGCTTTCTTTGGTAGGCCAGACAGTAGAGCATTTCAGTAGTCCAGCCTGACTACTACTTGTCTCTCTTTCTCTCTCTCCCTTACTCCCTCTCTCTGTCTTGGCATTTCCCTGGGCCTGGACAACACTGATGTGTCAGTCCAGCGTCGGAGGTGAAGTATGTGTGTCTGTTTTGGGGTGGGGATGGGTGTGTGTTGGGGGGGTGGGGGTTGAGACAGGGGAGGTTAGCATGTCATATGAGTACAATGACTGAGTTCTTAGAAAGCTGACAACAAATCTGATAAGGAATTTGATTTATCCAAATGATATCAGCTGAAAAAAGACCAATAGATATGAGATATTAAAAGACTAAAAACAATAGATGTATTGAGAGTACAACATGTTTTGCAATGGTTAATAAGTACATTATCCCTCCACCTGTCTGACCTTCACCATCCACCTTAGCTATGCACTCTGTGCTCCATGGCAGACTGACTGTCAGACCTGTTCAGTTACAACATGACTCATGCAGACTCCCCACAATGCCCTCTGTGGAGTGTTGTTCTACATGTGTGTGTGTGTGTGTGTGTGTGTGTGTGTGTGTGTGTGTGTGTGTGTGTGTGTGTGTGTGTGTGCGTGCGTGCGTGTGTGCGTGTGTGTGTGTGTGTGGGTGTGTGTGTGTGTATGTGTGTGTATGTGTACACATGTGTCTTTCTCCTCAATGCCCTCTAGACTGCTGGGCTGGCTGGCTGTCGGTCTGTCTGACTGGGCCAGCTGTCTGGGCCGGAGGAAGCTGGCTATCTGATAGGCTGGCTGACAGACTGGCCTGGAAAGCATGCATGCTCTTGTTGATTTTTTAAGATGACAATGCTAAAGAAGAGAACGCCTTGGGTAGCCTCTCTGAAAAGTCAATACAGCCTTAGCAGCACAGTGGCCCTCACTTTGCTTAAGTGATATTCTACAGAGACGGAGAGGGGTAGGAAGAGAGGAGGGGGATGGTGCTTGCTCTGTGTAATGGCTTTTTGGGCACAATCCCAGGAGACATCACTTCTGATGTACAGAGGAGCTGAGCCCCTGAATCTGGGACTGCTTTATCCCATCCCACAAACACTGGGAAATCAAGGTGATCCACTCTCTCGTGACACACAATATACAGTGATACTCTGCAAGTCTTGAGAGATTGAAAGGATGTTCAGATTATATGGACAGGTCAGTTTGGTGTTGTTTAATGATCAGGATTTAGAGAGACAATCCTGTTAAAACCAGGGTGCTGTAGCGCCATCTTGTGATCGGTAGATTTTTGGACATCATGTGTGGATGATGCAACTGAATAGAACAAATGCGTTCCATGGAAATTTAGACGTAACTGGATATTCTGGTGAACATTAATGCATTGTTTGTAAGATGGCCTGCCTACCACGCCCACCTGGCGACACTACAAAAACACTGCACATGAAAAACATAAAACCCCTAAACGTACTGTATAAATGAGCGCGCAAAGTACATCGGCTTTAATCCTTAAAAACCCTGAACTATACCAACTCCGCCCATTCAGACAATCCTGGGGCTTTAACAAGTTCACCCTCTGACTCCATAATTGTACACCATCACCGCAACCCGGAACAGTTTCGCGTTGCTTTCCAGTTCTCTCTCGCAGCCAAATTAGCTCTGTCTGCCCGCAGCAGCTTGCTAGCTTCTCGGCAAAGCCACTGCGGGAAGATGGCGACGGATAAACAGAAACATGAAGGTAGAGTGAAGATCGGACACTATATTCTTGGAGACACACTTGGGGTAGGCACGTTTGGAAAAGTGAAAGGTAAGTGCACATGTCTTTGTCGTGTTAATTTGCGACGGACGATGGTGGGCATGGTTAGCTAACTAGCTAGCGAAATTAACGTTAGCCTAGCCGTGCAGTACTTGTTGGCCAGTTTGCTGGAATGGCTTCGTCTATTTGCTGGAATTGGACCCTTTAATTCAATTATTGCTGTCCTAAAACCTTATAGTGTGTGTCCATTCCTGTTGAATGGATGCATTAAGCTATACATGCTAGCTATTAACGTTAGCCAGCTACTAGATATGGATTTGCAATCTTTGAAATTCCCCACACGATTCAATCTGCATGCGTTCTAGGGACCAGTCATTCAATTTAAGAGGTTAGCTAATACGAGTGGCCAGAGACATCCACTAGTTGCTGTATTGTCAAATCAGAGTAAAACATTTGAGTTGTGATTTGAGGTTAAGAGGTTAAATTGAAAGCTGGGTAACTAATGTTTATCCCCAGCGAGCCTACAGTAACGGAACATTTCCGCTGATGCAGGTCTGTGCGTGAGCCTCCACAAAACAGTTCGTGTGTGTGTGTGTGTGTGTGTGTGTGTGTGTGCGTGTGTGCGTGCGTGCGTGTGTCTTTGTGGCGCGCTCACTTAGTGCCCACCCCCCTGATACTAGAAAGTTGACCTGCCATGCATTTCTCAACCCGGTCTGACAGTCAGACTGATGTAGCTAGCCGTGGCCCCCAGTTATTAAGTGTCATGCGTTAGATGGCTAGGTAGTTTATTTCCTAGCTTTACTACAAACCTATGCTCAACCAATGCCAAGGTTAGATTCCCTAACATGCCATAGCACTACTGCAGAACAAAATGTCTGTTAAGCCACCAATGATTAACTCTATAAGTTGATGCTCACCTCACCACCCCATGACCAAGTGGTCCAAAAAGGCAGAGCTCGTTGGGACGATTTACTCAATGACTCATAACGTTGTAATTGTCTGTCTGGTTAATGCCTAACTGCACCAGCACAACAGTTTAATCTATATAGGATGTTTACCCGCAGCCCATCTCCCCTATCGCTCTTTCTCTGTCTGTACCTGGCTGACGTGCACTGTCCCTGACTCCCTGTCTGTTTGTCCAACATTGATTTCATTGCAGCCAACTACCTGGGCTGGGGTTAGATCTGGGCCTGTTGACAAGTCATGTTTTGCTGGGTGTAGCCTAAGCTACCATTGCAAATTCCATGCAGAATGATAGTTTTTCACAATGGGAGCCTTGTGCACAGTGCACTACTCACTTAGAACCTGCCTGGTCATGGTGTATTGTATTTATGTAATGCCAGCTACAGCAGCTAAACGTCACACTGTTATGAGGGCTATTACAGATCTAGGCAGAACAGGGTTTGTAGGGCTTCCTGAAATCCTGGGCATTTCCTTGAATCTGTCTCTTTTTTGGGGGGGGGGGGGGGGGTTGGACTAATCTGTTGGTTTCATTGTGCTAGGCAAGAGAAGTAAAGCACACATTAAGTCTTTGAAATTATTTCTAAACATATTTTTCTACCCAGCTCTAGACCGTCTACCCAGCTCTAGACCGAGGCTATGTTTCCTAACTCTGTCCCCCTGCCCTCTGTCCTGTAGTGGGCCAGCATGAGCTGACCAAGCATCAAGTGGCCGTTAAGATCCTGAACAGGCAGAAGATCCGCAGTCTGGACGTGGTGGGCAAGATCCGCCGCGAGATCCAGAACCTCAAGCTTTTCAGGCACCCTCACATCATTAAGCTGTAAGTCCCAGATTACGCCGTCTAGCCTCACCCAGCCTAAATTCCCCCACGGTCCACTGCTGCTGCCACATCAGTGACACCCACCCAGCTATTTCTGGGCTTTAATGTTGTGTATTACTGTCTGTCCCCTCCGTTCTCTCTCCCTCAATCCTCTCTGTCCTTTCCCGGACCTTTCTCTCGGTCAGACAGGTGCTCTTTAAATCCTGCAGTTAGACATGTTTTCCTCTCTCTCTCTCTCACTCTCTCTCTCTCTCTCTCTCTCCTCCTCTCTCTCTCTCTCTCTCTTGCTCTCTCTCTCTTGCGCTCTCTCTCTCTCTCTCTCCTCCATCCCTCCACCTCTACTCTGTTGACAGTTCTTAGAGTGCATTAGTAGTACGTACTCCATGGTAAATCCCTCTAGATACTAAATACCCGCCCCCCCTAATCTGAGAACTGTCCACATTTGGAAAGGGCTCCTCTGACTGGCTGCAGCTGCTTCCCTGAACGCCACTGGTCGACTGGTGGGGGCACTTCTGGGAGGTGTGGTCCCCTGGCTGGAACCAAACCAGAATGTTTCCGCGACTTGCTCTGTTCAAGCTCAGTCCCTGGAGCAAAAGTGAAATGTCTCAATGCCCAAAGCAACGAGGAACACACTGTCTCTCTCTCCCCCAAGCTTTCCAGCACAGTGGAGGCCTTTCTGAGGAGACTAAATAGTTGCACCACCAGAGTGGTGGAACTATTTAGTCAGAACTCTTTGAGTACTGTGACTCTGGGCTCTGTGTAGGTAGCCACATCTCTTCATCTGGCAGCGCTTACATTTTATATGGCATGATGGTCACACTAGTAAACAGTGTCCGATCATGTGTTTTTGCTTAGCTGCTATTTATGTTGTAGCAGTGGTGTGTGTCATACTGTCAGAGACCTCTAGTAGTGTGTTGCAGTGCAGTGCATGCTGTGTTACAGTTCAGTTGGCCTTTGATGTAGCCTTTTAGAAACGTTATGATCTCCCAAGCTTGGCGAATGTTTCATCCTTATTTGGTCACAGTTTGCCCTCTTGTTAACACCGTGGACTAACATAACGCATCGGTTTGGTCCTGACATCAAGCTAACATAACTGAGACTCCCTGTATGTTATCAGTGGTGATGGTGAGGGTGACCGAGCTGGCTGTGTGTCTGACTCTGGTTATCTGACTCTGGTGTTTGTGGCTGGCTCAGGTACCAGGTGATCAGCACGCCCACCGACATCTTCATGGTGATGGAGTACGTCTCCGGCGGAGAGCTCTTCGACTACATCTGCAAGAATGGAAAGGTAGCCCAAACCCTAACGCCCTCAGAGAAATATCCTGCATTTCTGTGGAGACAGTCCGGGGAGGTTGCAGTGCAGAGTCAACCAGCCAGATGCACTTCTCACATGTGTGTGTTGTGTGTTGTGTGTTGTGTGTGTGTGTGTGTGTGGACAGCTGGATGAGAAGGAGAGCCGTCGTCTGTTCCAGCAGATCATCTCAGCGGTGGACTACTGCCACAGGCACATGGTGGTCCACAGAGACCTCAAGCCTGAGAATGTCCTGCTGGACGCACAGATGAATGCCAAGATCGCCGACTTTGGTGAGTCTCACACACACACACACACACACACACACACACACACACACACACACACACACACACACTCCTGCTCTGCCCAACAGAACCACACTCACACCCCTTCACAGCTTCACACGGTTATGTTCACGCCCTAGTCACAAACTGACAGCTGAAGATCACCACAGAAATAAGAGATGAGAGAGAGGGGGGGGGTGGGGGGTGGGAGGGGGGGCAGGGACTACATAGTCTGGGGTAGATATAGACATACAGTACTGTGTATGGTCTGGGAGAGAGAGATGCTGTCAGAGATGCGTAGGAGAGAGAGAGAGACACGGAGGTCCCGCCGGGCAGCCGAAGGTCAGACGTCCAGAGAGCCCAGGCAGTCGGCTCAGTCAGTCTGAGGAGGAAGAGAAACAGAAGCTACCCTCCGGGCTCCCTGGCCGTCGCTAACGAGCCCAGCGCGCCCACACAGCTGTGCTCTCACTGACCCCGGTGCTCTCTGCAGGGCTGTCCAACATGATGTCCGACGGGGAGTTCCTCCGGACGAGTTGCGGCTCTCCGAACTACGCCGCCCCCGAGGTCATCTCCGGAAGGTAACCGCGTCCGTCTCTTCGCACCGTACAAAACCGCTGCGCTCCGTATCGCCGGCGACGCCAATATTTTACTGTCGCAAATAGAAACGCGCACGCCGTAGACCGGAGCGACGCGAGCGGCAGGCGCAGCGCGTCGATAGGCGCACGCGTCTTGTGTATCTGCCCCGTGTCTAGAACCGAGCTCACCCTGCGTCTCTGGGACACTGTCCCTGTGTGTGTGTATGTCCCCTCCAGGCTATACGCGGGTCCGGAAGTGGACATCTGGAGCAGCGGGGTCATCCTGTACGCCCTGCTCTGCGGGACGCTGCCCTTCGACGACGACCACGTGCCGACGCTCTTCAAGAAGATCTGCGACGGGATCTTCTTCACCCCGGCGTACCTGAACCCGGCGGTGGTCAGCCTGCTCAAGCACATGCTGCAGGTGGATCCCATGAAGAGAGCCACCATCAAGGAGATCCGGTGAGGGCGCCACGCCAGCTGCGTGGAGAAGCTGCCGTATTGTCAAAACGCCGGTCCTTGTACGGGCTCAGCGCTAACACAGTTGCTTACTCCTGCCCTACACACACTCTAGTTTCCCTGTATAGCACTGAGACGCTGTCTCCCATTTCCCTAGTTGTCACCGGTCTCTGTTTGTAGTAACCTAGTCTCGCGTAGCCAGACCTATCTCCACACTTTGTTTACGCTGTGCCAGCGCCGGAGACAGGTCTGGCTGGACATATTACCATTCTGCAATAGGGCGGGGAAAAAACGCAGTATTTCTTTAAACCAATCACAGTCCGCGAAATAGTCTGGATCGAATCTGATTGGTGCCGAGAGAATCTCTCGGACGAATCAGATTAATTTGTGTTGCCAGACTCGCCTCTGATTGGGCAGTGTGACAACGGAATGGCAAGGTTTATTGCCAAAACCTACATCCGTTGAGCCAGACTAGTAGTAACCTGACAGGCTCCGCCTCTTTAGTCTCCAGTTGAATGAACCAGTTTCCCTGTGGTAACCAGTCTGTCCTGCCCCCCCAACCCCTCTAGTGAGGACCAGTGGTTCAAGGAGGACACGCCCAAGTACCTGTTCCCCGAGGACCACTCCTACAGCAACAACATGATCGACGACGAGGCCCTGAAGGAGGTGTGTGAGAAGTTCGAGTGCACCGAGGAGGAGATCCTGACCTGCCTGTACAGCCGGAACCACCAGGACCCCCTGGCCGTGGCCTACCACCTCATCATCGACAACCGCCGCATCATGAGCGAGGCCAAGGACTTCTACCTGGCCTCCAGCCCGCCCGTCTCCTTCCTGGACGACCAGCCGCTCAGCGCGTCCACCGCCGCCGCCATCGGCATCAAGCCGCACCCCGAGCGCATCGCCCCCTTCCTGCTGGCCGAGGCGTCGCCCAGGCCCCGGCACACGCTGGACGAGCTGAACCCCCAGAAGTCCAAGCACCAGGGGGTGAGGAGGGCCAAGTGGCACCTGGGCATCCGCAGCCAGAGCCGGCCCAACGACATCATGTCGGAGGTGTGCCGCGCCATGAAGCAGCTGGACTACGAGTGGAAGGTGAGGAGATGGAGGACAGGCCAGGCAGTGTGGGGAGTGGGATGGAAGGCATGATGGGAGGATAATAATAATAATAATACATTTTATTCATAACACACTTTTCATTTGAAAATCTAGAGCCTAACCCTTGGCTCCTACATTATGCAGTAGCTGTAGAAAAGAGAGAGAGGGGGATGGATGGAGTGGGGAGGAGAGAGGGAGGGATTTTCTTATGTTTTTTTTTATCCT
Source organism: Borostomias antarcticus (assembly GCF_949987555.1). Lineage (NCBI taxonomy): Eukaryota > Metazoa > Chordata > Actinopteri > Stomiiformes > Stomiidae > Borostomias > Borostomias antarcticus. The sequence goes on along the minus strand of NC_140241.1, from coordinate 24,300,873 downwards.
TTCTGCACCGGCAAGACGAGGTTCTTGACCTGCGAAGGAATGTTGCATCCAACTCCGGAGCTATTGTTAGTACTCGTCTTAATCTTAGATACTGTTGGAATACAGCCTCTTAAAATCAGCAGCCTTGCGTTTTTGAGTTATCTTCCTGAGGGAAAAACGATGAAGCTGTTTCCGAGAGAAAAGCCTGCTTCTTGTTTAGCTCTCATCGCCCTGATATAGGGGCGCTATTTGCGGTTTTATGTCTGTGGGGGCACAGCTCTAAAACAGATATGGTGGCGGTGGGAATTTACATGAAACTGAACGCTGTTGACTGAGCTCTTTCCTGTGAGGTGACCCATAGCTCAGACCCCAGAGAGGTCACACGACCCCGCTGTCAGATTGTGAACAGCTGGTAAACGTCTGCTCATTGCTAATTTGATCCACCAGTTCGGAACTGATCTCATTGCAAGACTCTGGTGTCATTTCCGATCCCCGGTTTGATATCGATGGGCGATGGCCTTTAGTGAGTAGTTAGGCTAAGCCCCCAGTCCGAGTTAGACTCCCTCCCTGAGCTGTTCGGGGCAGCTTAATGTACAAGTGCGCCCCCTGGACAGGGTGCTAGTGTATTGCAGGACCTCAGGTCAGCTACTTAATGCAGAATGCCACGGAGTCATTGGGTCCCATTGCATGGACTCTGCCGGGGACCGGACCCCACGGTTCGGTTCCAGAGCGCGTGTTCTAACGCAGATCATGCGATTCCTGCCAGGTCGTGAACCCGTACTACCTGCGCGTGCGGAGGAAGAACCCGGTCACGGGGATGCAAACCAAGATGAGCCTCCAGCTCTACCAGGTGGACAGCAGGACGTACCTTCTGGACTTCCGTAGCATCGACGGTAGGTCACAGCGGTGCCTAACTCACTCCATCACAAACCCACTCACACCACTCACATGTCCTGACAAATGCATCCTTGATGTGGCTTAATGCAAAATTGTCTCTCTTTTTCTTGAAGAAAAAAAAAAAAAAGCTTAAACATGTAGCACAAGTCTGTGTGGATACACATACACGCACGCACACACACTACACATGCTTCTACACACACGCGCACACACACAGTACACATGCTTCTACACACACGCGCACACACACAGTACACATGCTTCTACACACACACACAGTACACATGCTTCTACACACGCACACACACAGTACACATGCTTCTACACACACGCACACACACAGTACACATGCTTCTACACACACACGCACACACACAGTACACATGCTTCTACACACACACACACACACAGTACACATGCTTCTACACACGCACACACACAGTACACATGCTTCTACACACACGCACACACACAGTACACATGCTTCTACACACACACACAGTACACATGCTTCTACACACGCACACACACAGTACACATGCTTCTACACACAGTACACATGCTTCTACACGCACACACACAGTACACATGCTTCTACACACACGCACACACACAGTACACACACACAGTACACATGCTTCTACACACACACAGTACACATGCTTCTACACACACGCACACACACAGTACACATGCTTCTACACACGCACACACAGTACACATGCTTCTACACACGCACACACACAACACATGCTTCTACACACACGTGCACACACAGTACACATGCTTCTACACACACACGCACACACACAGTACATATGCTTCTACACACACGCACACACACAGTACACATGCTTCTACACACGCACACACACAGTACACATGCTTCTACACACACGTGCACACACAGTACACATGCTTCTACACACGCACACACACAGTACACATGCTTCTACACACGCACACACACAGTACACATGCTTCTACACGCACACACACAGTACACATGCTTCTACACACACACACAGTACACATGCTTCTACACACACACACAGTACACATGCTTCTACACACACGCACAAACACAGTACACATGCCTCTACGAGAGCAGAGTCAGCGTGTGTAAGCAGTGTGTCTGACGTCGCCTCTTCCTCTGTCCGTGTTGTTCAGACGACATGCTGGAAACTAAATCTGGGACTGCAACTCCCCACCGCTCCGGCTCCGTGGGGAACCACCGCGCCGCCCTTAAGAACGATGCGGAGGGGGCGGAGGCCAAGGCAGAGGCCGCCCCCACCCCCACGCAGGGCACGCCCGTGGCCAGGCCCTCGGAGGGCTCGCTGGCGTCCTCGTTGACCTCCTCGGTGGACTCCGCGGGGGGCGACACGGCCGCCTATCCCCGGCCCGGCAGCCACACCATCGAGTTCTTTGAGATGTGCGCCAATCTCATCAAGCTACTTGCACGATAGCTACTTGCAGCAAGCAATCCGCTGGCCTTTCTTTCTCTCTGAGTGTCTTTATAGCAATAAGCATGCGACCAATTCATGGCTCAATTCACCCCTCCCCCCCGCCCCCTACACGAGGATGGGCTGGTTGTTCCACGGCACTGATGCAGGTTTGTATCCCCCCTCCCCTTCTGACGGGGGGGGGGGGGGGGCTACGGGAAGCGTCTGGGGGAATTCTGAGCTTAAGGGGGGGGGGGGGTAGGGAAACCCAAGTGAACGACAATTACCAAGCCACTTACTACAGTCAAGACAGGATAACATTTTAAGATATGGTTTTATGTTCTCATGATCATGATTGATACTATTAGAGTTAACTATTCTCTACCTGCTCCTGATCACTTTCCACCGATGTATAAATCTTGAGTGATACACTGAAGTAGCTGTACTGTAGTCAGTGAGCATTGCTGTCCTCAGTACTGGGAACTAAAGCAGGGTGGGGGGGCCACAGGTAAATGTTTGGGGGGGGGGGGCGTGTTGGTGGCCCAGGGAGAGGTGGGTGAGGGATGCAGGAGGCACTTTTGCACAGTTTTTTTTTTAAATTTCCTGCTGCTCTGTTCTCAGTAGAGATGGAGGGATATGTGCAGACCTCGGGGCGAGGGCCCACTGCACTTGCTAGAATGAGGGTTGTCATGCCAACGATGCCCATTGGACTCTGATAAAGTGCAATGACCCTGTGTCTTTCTCTTGTGTCAGGGGAAAACAATGAATACTTTTTTTGTGAATTTAATTGAGTTTTAAGTCAAGTTAAGATTTCCATGCTTTTGTCATTGTTGTAAAAATGTCTGTTTGGATTTGTCTGTCCCCCTACATTTTATATATAAAGAATAAAATCTGCATTTGGATATATTTATCAGTGCTTTAAGTGGGGAGATTATAAAAAATAGGATTATGGACTGAAGATTTTTTTCTCTTGCATCAATGTGTATATTGCTGCCGGATGTCATCTTTTTAATTTGACTGCTTTCTGAGACTCAATATCATACCTTTTGTTATTTTAATTTTAATCAGTTATTCTGATACATTTCGTTGAAGAGCTCATGAAGACAGAAGTAGAGTTCTTTGTCATGGCAGTTTAGTTCTCTCTCACTTACACCATACTGTACTGAACTATAAAGTTACACAATATTTTTTAAATGTTTTATATATAAAAATAAAAAAAAGCCCTTCAAGATTGACCACGTTTAGGGGAACACGTATTGGTGGAATGAGAAGTTGTGACATGCCTTCCTAGACTCAGTCAAGGACGAACGGTGTCAGACATGCCACACATGTTGATGGCTTATGACAGCAAATGGAAGCCATTTCTATGGAACTCTTGCTCCACTTTGGCTCCTGGTGCAGCTGCAGTATAAGGGTGTACAATTATGTTTCTGACTCTCCCTCTTTGATACAGTCCTGAGTCCTTGAATTCAGTCAGTTTATACATCAATCCCTCAATCCCCCTGGGGAGGTGTGATTTGTAGCAGGCACATGCAGTGTATGGATGCTGCGTTTTGATAGATCAAAGCATATTATGGTTATAAATTTGTGTCACTGATTTTTGGCCACATTCCCTGACTCTGGATGCAGGTTTACATATTTGCTCAAACCTTAAACTTAAGGCGACGTGCCCAAGGAGATGGTGTTTTTTCTATTGATAGTCGGTTTTCATTCACTAATGTTTCTAAACCCATCCGTACAAATCTGTCTTTGTTGAGTCTGAAAGTCTTGTGTCATTTGGTTGGCTGCCTTATCATGAACCGTACTGTTGATCAGTTTTATATCAGTGAAAAGAGATCCACATATACAGTATACTCAGTAGGCTTTTGATTTGGTCTGATTTCTTATGAGTGGAATTTTTTGGGACTGTACGGTCACTGAAATATTTGTAGTAGGATTAACTGTTTTTAGTTTTGAAAGGACAGGTGCACGATATGATTCCAAATTGTCCATATGGAAACCCAGGAGAATTGTTTTAAAATGTGTGTTTGAAACCTTGACCCTCTCTAATGGTTTATGATGTGAGTTTTGTTCTTTGGAGTGGGAGTGTGATGAGCGGGAATTATTTTCAGGAGAATTGTGTCATTGTATATTGTCTTAACTGCTTAAAAAATGTTTTATTTTTATTTGGTTTGTAAAGGGACCCTTCTAGAATGACCAATGTAACTTTCAATGGACACTGTTTAAAATATAAATCATTTATATACACACAACTGCCTAATAAACAGCTAAAGTTGCACAAACCTGTCGCATTCTCTTGTTTTACGGGATCTAGTTTTCAGAGTGTGGAGGCAGAGGTGGTTCTGATGTCAGATCTCGGTGCTTGATGTTGACTATTGTCATAGATTTTATATTGGCTTTGCTATACCTATAGAAGCTTGTGGCTTCTTGATGTCGCACAGTGTTGCGAGAAGACAACATATGAATAATATAAAGCTAACTTACAATATACATCTATTACTATACACTATTACAGTGTATAGGCCATGTTTGTCACATTCGAGTCACTGGTAGTGATGCTTATTTGGCCTTGAGTTTAAAACTGCGGACAGTTCCTTTAATAATCAGTGTTTACGTTTTTAAAAGCTTCCGGGTTACATAGATTATAGAACCAATCTGCCGACGGGACGCCGAAACTCGTGAGTAATATTTTCGAAAATAATTTAATTGGTAAAATTGGCAATGGTATATATACATATGATGCAATTAATTGATTTTGGTAAACATTCTATCAGAATCATCAACGGGGAAGCGCGAGCGCAATGGCCGTTCTCTGGTTAGATTGGATCTAGACGTGAAACCAGACGTGAGTTCACAGGGCAACACAAATTACACTACCTGCAGTCTTCAAGCAGCAAGTGGCCACTGACCAGTAAGTAAGACATTCGATTATTTTGCTGGTTGCAGTAAATCAACTAAATTCTTAGCTACTATGTCTTCAATACAGATTGCCTATTGGGTTAGTGTGCACCGAAAGAGAAGGCGCTTAAACTCAATGCCAGGGTCATGGTAGTTGGCACTTGTTTGGGGATTAGTGTTCCAGTAGCCTTGTTAATTTGCGTTAGTTAGCTATGTCAGTCACTGTCCATAGGAAGAGGTCTAGCTACAAAACGCTAGTTAACCATGGTGGTGTTTTCTCCTCGTGTCTAGAATGGCTTCGTTCGGCTGGAAGAGGAAAGTCGGTGAGCGGGTGTCCAAGGCGGCGGTGCAGCAGTTTGAGGCGGACGCGGAGAAAGGGGATGTCGGAGCGGAGAAAGGGGATGTCGGAGCGGATGACGATGTTGACTGGCTGCACGCGATCAAGAGGCGGCGCGAGATCCTGAAGGAAGACTGCGCGGCCAAGAGCACGAGGCTGAAGGAGGAAGGCGCGCTGCTGGCGGAGGAGGGCAGGTGAGCAGGGCAGTAGAACGGAGGAGGGCAGGTGAGCAGGGCAGTAGAACGGAGGAGGGCAGGTGAGCGGGGCAGTAGAACGGAGGAGGGCAGGTGAGCGGGGCAGTAGAACGGAGCAGGGCAGGTGAGCAGGGCAGTAGAACGGAGCAGGGCAGGTGAGCAGGGCAGTAGAACGGAGGAGGGCAGGTGAGCAGGGCAGTAGAACGGAGGAGGGCAGGTGAGCAGGGCAGTAGAACGGAGGAGGACAGGTGAGCAGGGCAGTAGAACGGAGGAGGGCAGGTGAGCAGGGCAGTAGAACGGAGCAGGACAGGTGAGCAGGGCAGTAGAACGGAGGAGGGCAGGTGAGCAGGGCAGTAGAACGGAGGAGGGCAGGTGAGCAGGGCAGTAGAACGGAGGAGGGCAGGTGAGCAGGGCAGTAGAACGGAGCAGGACAGGTAGGCAGGTCAGGGGGTGATTAGGTGATAGGCAGGCCTGCTCAAATGGTGGTGCAGTGATGGTTAACGACATTGCAGGGGTAGCAGGGCAGGTGTCTGAGAGGTGAGGGTTAGGCAGGGAAGGGTTAGATATTTGTCTCCAGTTCTGTCAATGTTTCCAACAACATCCACACAGAAGTCCCATCCTCTAGTCTAAACAGAGTGAGTGAGCGAGTCCTCTTGCCCCCCTCATGTCACAGTGCAAGATCCCAATAAGAGGACACAGTAGGTCTACACCCATGTCCACTCTACACCGGACCCCGAATCTACAGGATTCCTTTGTGATACTGAGATCTGATTGCGATCACAGTTGAAGCCGCTGTAGCCTGTGTGGCTTTGAGACTGAGTGACCTGTAGGGCTCTCAGCCCCTGGACATGTCAGAGCCTGAGGGAGATCACCCTCAATACTGAGGCCTCTGACATAGCTTTATCATTTAGACCAAATATGGGCAAGGAAACCGGATGTCGGTCTTGGAAATGTATAGTGATCCACACCACCACCACAATGACGTCTTATCTCTCCTCGTCTTATCTCTCCTTTCAGTTGTTGTTCAGTTCTGTGACTCTTCTCTTGTTCTCTTGTTCTAAATGGCAGACAGTTACGCTAAAAATGATTGAAATAGGCTTCTGGAAACAGTCAACCTGGGTAATGTTATTAGGTTTGGCCTTGTAAACTGAGATTACCTGTTGGCTCGTCTTGACTGAGTCTGGGGCAGCTGACACTGCATGCCAATAGGTGGCAAAGAAGCTTGCCAGTAGTTCACCAGAAGGTGGCGCTGTTGACTGAACTATGCATTAGTAGGCTACTCCATCTCTGCGAGCATAAAACGAATGAGGCTCTTGCATGAAATATCATCTCTTTACAAGCAAGGGCTATTCATTTTTTGTTTCCCACAAATGATTTGTCCTATTAACGTTTTTACCATAAATGACTACATAGGAGGTGTCATATTACTGCTTGTTTACCAGAATATTGAGGTTCTTCCAGTTGAGAGCTGTGTAAGTAATCCCCTACCCTTTAAAACAGGCATGTGAGTGGGATTTTAATCACACTAAGATTAGATGTGTTGTGTGAACAGGAGGGTGCAACGAGAATTGACGTCTTTCCCTAGCCTATGTAAGAAGATGTGAATGGGTCGGTGAAACATAACAAACAGGATGTGCGCATTATTGTGTGCATTATTGTGTGATGCTACATGTACTAGGTCTTTATTCCATGGAAGGTTTAATTTACTTATCATACTGTACATACTCCATAAGCGTTAAAAAGGGAACTGACAGTCAAACAGTTATTACAGCACCACACTTAAGGTCAAAGGTCTGCACAACCCTCTGTCTCTGTACGTTTTGCACAGGTGAGATCTTCATGAACAGTTTTTGTTTGATGTGGTCTGACTCGAGGGCTGCATCGTGCCTCGTAACAGCACGTACAGTCTGTAATCTGTCATGTTTCCGTGCTTGCTTACAGACTTCTCACGCACAAATGCAGCACACATGGATACTAACGAGCAGTAGCTCATGTATACTATGGACTAATTGTTAATAATATTTATCATGACATGAGGGAGTGTCTGTCAAACAGCATTTGAGCTGGAAACCATGCATGCAGCCAGTTGCTTAGTGAATACTAAGGAGTGACTATATGATACTGTATGACAGAATACCTTCTGTTGAGTTTACTGTCAAGTCATGGTCACTGCAACTGATATAAAAAACGGGGTCAGTAGTTAGTCGAGTTGTCATTACTGAAATGTAACCACGGCAGTGCTTCCGGAACAACCTATGGAATGACGGGAATGCACACAGACCACACATACTGTACGCACAGCTGTACTGTACTGAATTATGACTGGTGCCATGTTGTGGACAGCTTCAGAGTGTAAATAACTCCATTAAGACTTTCATAAAGCACTATGGCTGCTGTCAACAAGAACATGCATGCTCACAAATCAAACAAAATAGTCTCAGGAAAAACAAACAAACACTTGAATCCTTTCTTTCAGTCAGATGCCAATCACTTTGCCCACCCTAACAACGTGCATGTTGCCGGCAGTGACCGAGTGTAATTGAGTTTATCAGGAAGTAACTGGATTTTGTTAAGGAAATTATGTTGTCCTGGCCCAGTATAGCTAGTTAGGGGGGGGTCTGTGTCTGCCACTGGACGTCATCCAGGGGTATTCTCCACATACACCCCTGATCTAATATCAGGCTATGGGTGAGGAGGCTTTAGACCCCCCTGGAGCCAGAGAAGATAATCCCATTAGCCGCTTTATTGTGCTACTTGCCTGGTTAGGGGGGTCACTTCAAGGATATTTACCTCTGGCACTTCGTTTTGTGGGTTCTGTAAGACTGTTTGTGTGTCTGTTTCTGTCGATGCCTTTGTGTGTGTGTGTGTGTGTGTGTGTGTGTGTGTGTCTGTGTGTGTGTCTGTCTGTCTGTGTGTGTGTGCGCGCGCAAGCCTTTTGTTGTTGGTGTGTGTACGCGTGGGACATTCGTGGTTATGATACACATACGCATGATACACAGCGGCCTACGTGCAGAACTCTCCTATCTCAGTGATTTGGCTGACGTCAGGCTTGGCCGTTGTGGTTTCGACTCCTCCTTCATCATCGCAGCTTTCACATTCGCTGTCTCTTCCCCTTTCAGACTGTCTCTGTTTTTTTGACGAGCCTCAAAAGTACAGTATCTCCCCAGTTCCCTAGTTCAAAGCAATGACCTAGTTTGGTAGATGGGCTGGGGTTAGATGATGGGTCGATGTGTGAATGAGATCCAGAAGCAGTTCTCTCATGACGAAACGGAAGCTGCTTACGCAAACCGGATTATGGTCTTGTGTTTGTGTGTTGGTTTACAGCAGGCTCAACCAATATTGAGAGATAAGGGAGCCTCTTTAACCCACAACATCAAGGTTACGCTTTCTAAGTTAATATCAACAGTCCATTGTTTAATTCTTTATTTGATGCTTCATTGGACAGTGAGTTACTACAGTATGGCTCTCCTATCAGCACCGCTAGACACAAATAGACAAGCAGAGGAATGACAGTGACAGACCTCTATGCTGTTATGTAATAGATGTCCTCTCCTTTTCAGATGAGGAACAGTGATTCACTTAATTTGTTTCTTTTTATCAATCCCAAACTGTTCATGCCAGCTGGGGTTGTCATTTGAAAACTAGGCTATTTGAGCTGGGAACGCTATCTGATGGTGTTGGTGTTGTGTTAAACACTAGCATGTCTGGTTCTGATAGATCATGGGTTAACAAACTCCATCAATGTGCGCCTCCCCTCTGAAAACAGTGACACACCCGTGCCTCCCCCAACCCCCCAAATGTGTCCATTATGCAAGGCAGCGTTAGCTAGACCATAACATTACACAGCTAAGTTAGCTCAGTGGCACCTGCTGCTAGTTAACGTTATGACGTTTTCGCACAATACATTCATGCCTGCTGGGGGAGGCTCTCTCTGCACTATCCACAAATTTAGTATACATCTCTCCCATGATTTATTTCGATCTTCTGACCTTTAAAATCATGTTTCATTCATAAAAACCATAGACATTTCAAAAACAAAAAACATGTTTTTCCTTTTTTTTTTTCTAACCTTCCCTCCGCGCCTCCCCTGAATTTCTTTGGAGCCCCCCAAGGGAGGCCCGCCTCACAGTTTGGGAATGCCTGTGATAGATGTTCTGTCCAGGTCTCTCTTGAGAATGAGCCCCATGTGTCTCAATGAGATTTACCTGTATTTAAAGGTTAAATCAAAAACAGAATAGGCATACTGTAGGTAATCTAAGCCCAGATCACCACTTGACTACAATATGTCTGGTGTACACTGGACATAGTAGACAACCAGTAGATACCAGACAGTCTTAGCAGAGCTAATTCAAGGTTGGGGTCAATTTCAGTTCAGGAAGTGAGTTTAAATCATACTAAAATCCTGTCAATATAACTCAATTTTAACACTTGCCAGTCGACTTAAATTATGGTTATATTATAATTAAATTTATATTCCAAATTGACAGGATTTAAACGGAATTGACTCCATCCCTGATGTGTAGATGTGTGTTTCACTGCTCCTTATGTTGCTGCCATTGGAAGTCTTTAGAAGAAGCCTGATGTTCTGCTGTTTGTCACAGCCCAGTCCAGCTGGCCCCGCTATGCACCAGTATCAAACCAGTGGAGCCCAATGGACAGATCCTAATATTGCAGAATCAGTGGTGATGCCTGTCTGTGTGTCTGATATAGCCTCCGTACTGTAGATTCTGTCCTCCTCACCCCATGCTACACTGTCTCTGTCCAAATTGATGGTGATTTTATGTGTGTGTGTGTGCGTGTGTGTGCGTGTGTGTGTGTGCGCGCGTGTGTGTGCGTGCGCGTCCATAGGCACTGGGAGGCCATTAAGAAGTGGGATGAGGCCATTCAGCTGACCCCAGAGAATGCTATGTTGTATGAGATGAAGTCCCAGGTACGGTACACAGCTCTCCACTTACCCAATGATGCTTGTGTCTCTCTACTTCTCCCTCCCTCCCTCCCTCCCTCTCCTTCTGCCTCTTTCCATCTCCCTCCCTCTCTGCTTGTCCCTCACACTCTCCGTCTCCTCCTCTCTCCCCTCCCTCTCCTCCTCTCTCCCCTCCCTCACCCCCCCCCATGCTTCACCAGATAGGACCTGCTACAGCCAGATAAAACCGCCGCGCTGTTCCCAGAACGTTCTGTTTGTGTCGTCCGTCTCTCTCCTCCTCTATGTTTTGTGCTGGTACAGTAAGAACCAAGTGGGTCCCACAGTATGTACCTCTCAGCTGCCAGAACAGTTCCTCTGTGGAGATTCCCTCGGGGTCTTGGGTTCTGAAGAGCTCCAGGCTGGGGCTCCCCTGCCGGTAGACATCAGTCTTCAGCCAGTAATAGCCTCCAGTTGACTCCTGAGCAAAGACACTTCTCGCAGTTGTTAACCTGCTCTTAATAAGCGGAACAGTTCACCCTGCGCACACGTGTCAAGCGTAGTGAAGTATTTGAAAAGATTTCAGCTATCATATCCTGAGTCACCAACCGCCCCCCCCCCCCCCCCCTCTCAGCTGCCACAGAGGAATGCTTTGAAGTGGGAGGACCGTTGTTGTCAGAGTGATGATGACACTATGAAAACCATGCGGTTCTCGAGTGGGAGTATGAGTGGTCCGTTTCCTTCTTCTCTCTCTCTCCCTCTCTCCCTCTCCCTCTCTCCCTCTCTCCCTCCTCTGATAGCCAGGTCACACACACCTGGGTTATCATTGAGTAGAGATTAGCCAGTCTAGCAAGTGGACAGGAAGTCAAAGTCAATCTTATCTATGCAGCACATGTTCATACAGTACAAGCAAAAGTAGCACACTGTGCTTTACAGAATAAGAAAATATCAATAAAACATAGTTTATTAGTAAATGGTACAACAACAAAAATAAGAAAATAAAGCAGGAGTGATAAAAAAAAAGAGCATGGAAAAAAAGTTTATAATTGAGAAGATTTAATTATAACAGGTATAGCTACTGTACATGATAAAAGCGAGATTTAAAAGGTATGTCTTAAGATCTCTGTTAAAAGTTCCCACAGTTTCAGCCTTTCTTAGGTTTTCTGGGAGGGTATTCCAGGGTCTGGGGGCATAAAAACTGAAGGCGGCTCCCCATGTCTCTGGGTGCTGGCTCCAGGAACCGTTAATACTTCAGCGCCAGAGGATGTGTTCAGGGGCAAGACTATGGAGTGATTTGTAAACTAATAAAATCATCTTAAAAGCTATTCTAAAACTGACCGGTAACCAGTGTAGTGATTGTAAGACGGGTGTGATTTGAGGAGAGAGAGAGTGAGAGTGAGTGTTGGACCAGATGGCCAGCTAGTCATCCCTCTGATATGTGCAATATTCAGACCCACACTGCCCCATGCTGTATCAGTGTCACAATTAAGTTTCTACAGCGTTAACCTTTCAGTCCACATTCTCCCAGCCTGTCATGTCTGGCGTCAGCCATTCTGAAATGACATCAGAGTAGACATTTCATTAATGAAACTTCAAAACTAGACAAATGAACGGTCAATCTCCGGGCGACATTTTCAGCCTGGGGGCTGTCTGTTCAGTGATATGATGTATTAAGAAGGTTAACGTTTGTGTTTTAATGTCTTCTGGGTGTCGTAATGTAGACTATAGACTATAACCACCAATACACAGTTTGTGTTCTCAGCTCCGTCCAAGTCCCTCCACTCTTGAAATGATATTGTCATGCGTTTCATTATTACACACACTCGCCTGAAAATATGTCCCTAGTTAGGCTGGTCTTTCTTGACGTCTTCCTCACGTACAGCAGGCCTCAGGACCCAAGAGAGACAGACGAGGACGGACTGAGGACAGAGACAGGCCAGAAGACATGGAACAAAATACTATTTTAAATCATTTACACAATCCTGACACAGTGGAACCAATCCCCAAAATTCGAACACCACCCACCGGACACTGAAAGAAACACTCAAAAGCATTTGAAAATATTTCAACCACTATTTTGCGGAAGTCTGGCTGGCAGAGAGACAATTCGGTTAGACACCAGGGAGACGTTCACCATGGAGGATGCAGGAGCAGCTGCGCTCTGACGTTCACCGGTCACTTCCTCTCATCACCTTCCTCCTTCTAACCCAATCAGGCACATGATGCTGTCTCTGGTCTTGTGGCTGTGGTCCTGACTTCCTGTGCTAGCGTGTGTGACCCTGGGTACACCGGCTGGCAGTTCCCTCCTATCACAGGAGGACTCGCCTACATCTCTGCTGGGTGAATCGCCCATTTTTCACCAACATTCACTGTTCTCGAACGGGTATTAAACACAGCCTTATATAGTGCGTGCGTGCGTGCGTGCCCAGACTTGCGTGCGTGTGGTCTCCGATACTGCAGTATCCACGGCCAGCCAAGACCTCTAAATATCCCAACCTAAAGGCTATTTTTTGCGGAAGTCTATTATCTCCTCGGGTCACTGGGGGTCACCTCTCCTCTCTCCGCGGGAGTAATGACAGCGGCTCTGTCTGTTCCCAACTCTGCAGCCTTGTGGTCTCACAAGAGCTAGTGTTCCGCAGACAGAGAGGGATCGGGCCATTAGCAGTGAATCACAGGCGTGACCCCCCCCCCCCCCCTGTCACACCTCCTCTTCCCCCATCCTCTCCTCCTCTCCCACTGTCCCTCTTTCACACCTCTCCACCCTCTCCCTCTGTGGCGTGTAATGGAATAACGGCTCTACCGGACCGGTAGCTCGGCCTGTTTGGGCTCTGGTGAGTCCAGATGCGAGACACTGCATGACGACATCACAGAGGCTCTTTCACACACGCTCGCCGGGGGGGGTACTGACTGTCGAAGGGGAGGCGATCCATCACACATACATACCTACCTACGCACATAACGTGTAGTGGTCAGTCCTCTGGCGCAGCCTGAAAAGCCCGATTTGAGCCCACTCTGGCTGAAATGACCAGCATTCCTCAATAGTGGATGTCATTGGTGCTAAAAGTAGAGGGCAGTTGATGCAGGCCATCTGTAAAAGCTCTCCTGTAATTTACCTTAAGTGTACTATTTACCTTGTAATTAGCCTTAAGTGTACTATCCGCGTAAAGTATCAAGGACTTATGGGTCTGTTAGTTGCACTTAATGTTTGGGCTACCTTGAGAAATGTCCTTGCCACACACTTTTCAAACCTCTCTGTCACACAAAAACACACACACACACACACACACACACACACACACACACACACACTGAGCTTAAAGTAGTCCAACATATTCAATAATGACGTCTTCCTCTGCAATTATTCACACACACACACACACACACACACACACACACACACACACACTCACTCACTCCAGTCTCTATGCTTCTGACCCCTGACCTCTCTGTGACCCCCAGGTGCTGACCATCCTCCAGGAAGTGTTTCCGGCGGTGCAGGCAGCGGAGATGGTGGTGAAGCTCCGCCCCCTGTGGTGGGAGGGCTGGCAGACGCTCGGCCGCGCCCAGCTCAGTCTGGGAGAGCTGGACCTGGTGAGGATGGATATGTGCATAGAGTAGAGTAGAGTAGAGTAGAGTAGAGTAGAGTAGAGTAGAGTAGAGTAGAGTAGAGTAGAGTAGAGTAGAGTAGAGTAGAGTAGAGTTCAGCTCAGTCTGGGAGAGTTGGACCTGGTGAGGATGATCACTATGTGAGCAGACTGGAGTAGAAGGAAACAGGCGGTCGGGTCCAACTGAACAGGTCCGGGTCAGAGGGTAATGAACATAAAGAACCAGTCCCATACCAACTACATAGCCCCTCCCATTCTCTACTTGGAACCAACCAATTAGGGTGCAGGACTTTACTGACCCTATTTATTCTACACTAACATCCTAATGAGTGTCGGTCATTACGGACTATTTATAACTACTGTCAGTGCCTCAGAAGTGCCTTTGTTAAAGCACACCTTTGAGCCCAAGGCATGGAAGAGTACTTTAGTGCCCCGGTGCGCGCCTGAACGTGCCCATGTATGAAACCTGCCTGTCACTGCTAGACCGCTTTCCTCTTTTGAAGAGAAAAACAGAGCATCTGAACTCAGAAACCCTGTGGCGATTGGCTCGGTGTGTACCTCTCCCAGCTGTCAGAAGTGCACAGAGAACTACAATGGAAAGTGTTGAAAGTTACCTGAGCTAAACCTAGACAGAACACATAAACACACACACACACATACACACACACTAGCACACACTTGTATACAAAGTTGAGGTATTAAGCTTGCCAAATACACACAGACACTCATGTAGAAAGAAGCCATGAGGGTGACAGAAAAATGCCAGCCTATTTATAGAGGGGGTTGTTCAGTCGAGTCTTGGGACTTTGTGTCGACATGTTTGAGTTGTGCCTGTTTGTACAGAGAAGAGTGCAGAAATCCTGCTGCTTTACACACACTCTCTCACACACACACACACACATGCACACAATCTATCTGCAAACCTGCTCTTCTCCCTCTCTGTATAACTTCTCTTTTTTTGCCCAGTAGTAATGAATAGAATGGCTCAGAAGACTTTCAACAGTCATCTGTGATATTGCAGGCAGTGGGCTGGTTATGAAAAGCGTAGTGCTCTTAATAAAAGCCCCCAAATTAGATGGACATTAAGACAGAAACAGGCCATGAGGGACAGTTCTGTCTTCAGGGAATCCCTGATGAACGGAGGAATGTGGAAGGAAGACTTGCGTCTGCATTTTGAAGGAACTGCCTTTTTCTTTTCTTTTTTTTAAAGTTCTAACCATTTATCATACGGATAGCGGGATAGGTCTAGACTTGTTGTCAGATAATTTGTCAGGAACCTTCCTCTCTGACAATAGGCTGTTTGCTTACACCAGTTGCATGAACATCCCATAAGGCACACACTTGCTAAGCAGGAATGTGAGCCGTATGGGCGTACATACATAAGAGCAGGTGACTGTGAACAGACATAAGGATAAGGCCCAGTCATTTCATCACATATTTCCTAAAAGCCCCAGGCGTGGTAGAAGCCTCCTCTAACGGTGGACTGTGAAACCTGGTGACTGAAACACACGGCGCTGGGCGGAGGCCCGCGAGGTAAGATGGAGGACGAGCCGGCAGCCTCGTTACTTATCGTGACACACTTCCTGGTTGAGGTGCGACACTTTCTCAGCCTGCCTGGCTTTCCATTGGTCGGCAGCACAGTACCGGTCCTCTCTGCCGGGCTTCGAACCCGAGACCCCGGGCTTCACTGAGAGGACTAGACTCTGTCGTAAGTAGCAAACAACCGCTAGCACAGAACTCTAGAGCTCTAGAGAACTCTAGAACTCTCTCCACGCTACACAGCAGCCAGGTAAAAGAGCCAGTATGAGGATGTGGCTTATCGGTCACGAATAAAAGAGATATTCTCCTGAGATAACAGAGAGACGTCAGTTTTGATATAGGCTACAGAGAGATATCAGCGCTGAGATAACGGAGAGACGTCAGTTTTGATCGAGGCTACAGAGAGATATCAGCGCTGAGATAACAGAGAGACGTCAGTTTTGATAGAGGCTTTTTTGCCAGTGGTCTCACCCTCCCACACACGTATGTCTCACACTCAGCGTGCGAGAGCCTTCATGACTCATCTCCCAACATCTTGGCATTCATCATCAACCTTAACTAAATAATGTGTTTTCCTGATATCTCTGGAATAATAAGGTCACGGCGGGGAATGCGTCACTGAGTCGTTTGAGAGATCGCTAGAAGGACAGAGCGCCACATCTCTAATCGCGTTCAGCTCATTTCTGTCACTGTTAATTTGTGAATTCATCAGTCGCCATGACGAGCTCTCGGAGGCGTACGGACCGGAGATTGACGTGGCCTGAGCTTTTAGTTTGACTCGTCACCCCGTTGCCGTGGCCGGGATTTGATCGTCCTTCTGTGATTTATGATATTTCAATCCAAATCAATGTGCATTCAGTACGTATGGTCAGCAGAATGACTAATTCGGTAAATTACAGCAATTACTGTCAGTTCAACCAAAAAGGGGTTGTGGAGAATGCAAAGCCCTATTACAGCGAGATTTACCTACTCTATTACAGTAATAGAGAAAAGCTCGCTGTAATAGGGCTTTGCATTCTCCACAACCCCTTTTTGGTTGAACTGACAGTAATTGCTGCCACTATGATTTAAACAGTCAAGAAGGAAGATTGATTTTGGGGGGTGGGGGGGCTGTAGGCCTTCAGTATTTTGGATTGATCGATAACACAGAGCCTTCATTTAACTCACTGAGAGAACCTAAACCACCTGATTTAAGGGTTCGAAGCTGAATAAATGGGCCCCTCCCTCAGCTACATTAACTACACAAAGACCAACGACTTGTATTGAAACAGAATGCTGTTGTAATATCCCCCGGGCTTCCTGAAGCCTACTAGTAGGAAACTGATGTCACCCCATCATCATCATCATCATTAGCAACGTTCGGACAACATCTCTAACTCGCATCCATTCTCCTTCCCTGTCCTCCCTCCCTCACGCCTGTACTGTACCTGACCCATGTGTCCAGCAGACTGTCCTTTCTGTATAAGGATACATACCCTGTCTCTCCTCAGGCGGTGAGGTCCTTCCAGATGGCACTGCACCTGTGTCCATCAGAGCGCCCCCTGTGGTCGGAGGACCTGGCGTGGGCGCGCAAGCTGCAGCAGCAGCGGCGCGCGGCCCAGGAGAGGAGGCGCGCGGAGGAGGAGGCGCGTCAGGAGGTGCTCCAGGCCCCGGAGCTGCAGGAGGACTACGACTTCGAGTCGGAGGAGGTGCTGGCGGCGTGCACGGCGGTGGCGGAGCGACAGCGGCGTTACGAGGAGCTGAAGAGGACGGCGGTGGTCGTGGACGCCGAGGGGAACATCAAGGAGGTGTCCGCGGAGGAGGAGGAGGAGGAGGGGGGTCGGACAGGAGATACGTCCACCACCACCCCGTCCAAGGGGCAGCTTGTCAAAGCACGGGGACCGTGAGGGTCAGGGCTAGGCACGCTCTACCGACCTCTGGACTGGACTGAAATAGTGCTGTTTATTTGTGTCTATTACTAAGGCATGTCGTAAGGATTTTTGTATTATATGAGATAATTATGGAGAATGAATATAGTCTTTTGATGTTTTTGTGTTAATGTATGTTAATGCATTTGCGTTTGTTGGTCAATGAAGCTCTTTTTTGCCCTTTCAGACTGTTCAAAGACTGGGCTCGCAACATAGCAGAGGCAGCGAGCTATTCTCTGATCAGTCATTTATCTCCGTGAGAGGTCAATGAGCAATACCAGTGTCTCCATCTTGTCAAGTGATGATCCTGTGTCTTTGTAATATGTCAATGTAATATGTCAATCTGTCATGTTTATCACAAATGCATTTTGCATTTAACTGTCACTACGACAATTGTCAGAGCTGATGACCTGATGACCTGAAATAAATCCTTTCCGGTTTGATCCCACAGGAAGTCGCTGTTGGAAGTGCGGTTTTACAACGATCAACACATGGGTCTTGTCTGTATCTGAAACTTGGTCTCAATGGTTACTCAGAAAAACAAGGATAATTGAAAAAAATAATATTGCATGAGGATTCCCAGAAGTCCAGCAGAGATTCCCGGTGTACACGTCATGTGAAAACCCCGTGGGGAAAGAAGGGTGCTGCTAAAATAATAATCTCTACCTTGGTGTGGAACAGCCATGCTGAAACTCCCTAGTCTGGTAGAGTGACCACGCCGAAAGGCTACAGCTTGAACAGTCATTAGAGTTTGAGCGGCATCTTCCAATAGCAAATCGTTTTCATGGCATTTTAATAAAAATGGTTATGAGTTCTACAGGCAATCTGACTGAGGATTGAGATAGCCATCGACTGGACAGACGGTGAAAGCGGAGACGAGATTCATGTGCGCCTGCCTCCATTAAAATCAAATCAAGGAGACTGTAGCTGTGTTCGGAATCGCTCCCTATTCACTACATAGTGCACTATATAGGGCGTCAGCCATTTTGTTTGTAGTGTCCGAATTCTCCCCGGAATTTTCGTTCCCTATATAGTCCACTATTTATTACCCACAATTCACCTCGATTTCCAGGGAACAGTGCATGTACCCTACATTTTCTCCGTTCTCCGGTGAACCCCATATAGGGAATAGGGAGTGAGGGAACGAGGGAGCGATTCCGAACACAGCTTGTGTTATCGTTTATGTCTCAGGTACCCGGTGCAACTGTACACCTTCACCAGGCCACTCTGCCAGAGCTCAGGCTAGGGCCCCAATGAGACCCTCCCACACCTCCGGCGCAGATCGGACGTGGTGCGTTGTAGCAAGACTACTGATTTGCTTAGGCCACTCGTAGATATCATAATGCGAACGGACACACATTTTGAACTTGCGCTGACCTGGCAGGAATGGTGGCAGCTGTATAGAGAAGCACATATTTTCCCAATTACTCAAGGAGAGGGGGTTGGAGGGAAGCACTTTAAAGGATTCAAACAGAGCCCAGGCCTCGCCGGTAAAAGGGTGTTCTCAGAGAGTGGGCTGGAGACTACTGGGTGAAGCAGCCAGCAGTGTGGTATTAGATGCCATTAGGCAAGCAGCCAGGGAGAACAACGGATGACTTGAGCAGGTGGTGACCATACCATCTGAGCTGGTTAGGAATCTGGAGGATGTTATACACAACAGAACTATAGTAGGATGGTGATGGAAGTGAAGATGGTGCTGAAGTGTGCTAGTTAGAGCAAGGCCCTGAGGTTGTGTGTAGCAGGCCCTCATTCTCTCAACAGGTATACCAGAACAGCTACCTAGTCACACTCTGACAGAGCCAAGACCATAGCAGTAAAGTCACGCCAGACAGAATTATGTGAAACATAATTATTTGCACTGCTCTTCTGTAATGCATTGCAGGGTGGTTTCATGTTACAATGAGACCCTTGATGTATCGGCAGTCATTGCAGATATTATATTGCACATAGTGTCGATGGAGTCTAATTTGATCTTTTAATTTGGTGTATGAATATGAAATATACAGTATATTACTAAAATGTACACAATCAAATTCAAGAAATATTAACAGTTCAGTTTGTAGTTACTAGACTAAATGAATTCCCACTGCAGATGATGTGCAGTGAACTCGTGGTGAGGTCGATAGTCTTGATAGGTTCAGAGGCTTTTTACTTGTTTGGCATTTTTACATATAAACACTGAGCTGGCTGATTGATGATTAATGATCTGTGACCTTCATCCGATGCTCTAGTAATCAATATTGATGTGTCTTGATGGATTTTTCCAGGAGTCAGAATTGGCCTCTTCACATTCAGAGTCTGGGAAATTCTCTCTGTGAAGTGGTATAGTAGCATATTATATAGGTCTGAGTCCAGATACTATTGGAAGTAATTTTCAATACTTATCTGTGCCTGGCTTAATGGAACCAACGGGCTAGTCCCAAAATTCAAACCTCCAGCAACCTGACACTTATCTGTTTGTGCTTTGCTGCTTTGCGTCACGTTGTCTTGTATGCGTCTTATTGTTTTGTTTTATATTGCCTTGTATTTAAGTGCCTTTAGTTGCTTTGTAATTAATCTGTATGTGTTTTATTTATGTACAACACTTTGGTCGGCCTAGGCTGTTTTTAAATGTGCTTACAAATGAACTTGACTTTACTTGACTTAAGACAGACGCAGGCAAAGACCCGGAATTCTTGTACAGTTTGACCCAGGTCTGATATTACCCAGGACTGATATTACCCAGGTCTGATACAGTATTACCCAGGTCTGATATTACCCAGGTCTGATACTACCCAGGTCTGATATTACCCAGGTCTGATATTACCCAGGTCTGATATTACCCAGGTCTGATATTACCCAGGTCTGATACTACCCAGGTCTGATATTACCCAGGTCTGATATTACCCAGGTCTGATATTACCCAGGTCTGATATTACCCTGGTCTGATATTACCCAGGTCTGATACTACCCAGGTCTGATATAACCCAGGTCTGATATTACCCAGGTCTGATATTACCCAGGTCTGATACTACCCAGGTCTGATATTACCCAGGTCTGATACAGTATTACCCAGGTCTGATATTACCCAGGTCTGATACTACCCAGGTCTGATATTACCCAGGTCTGATATTACCCAGGTCTGATACAGTATTACCCAGGTCTGATATTACCCAGGTCTGATATTACCCAGGTCTGATATTACCCAGGTCTGATATTACCCAGGACTGATATTACCCAGGTCTGATATTACCCAGGTCTGATACAGTATTACCCAGGGCTGATACAGTATTACCCAGGTCTGATACAGTATTACCCAGGTCTGATATTACCCAGGTCTGATATTACCCAGGTCTGATACAGTATTACCCAGGTCTGATATTACCCAGGTCTGATATTACCCAGGTCTGATATTACCCAGGACTGATATTACCCAGGTCTGATATTACCCAGGTCTGATATTACCCAGGACTGATATTACCCAGGTCTGATATTACCCAGGTCTGATATTACCCAGGACTGATATTACCCAGGTCTGATATTACCCCGCCATAGCAGCTTCTTGCAATGCCAGCTGAATAGGTCTGTCAGTCACGACTGTTGTAGGCTGGAGATGCTGTAATGCTCAACTCGCTGATGAACTCTAAACAGCATGCCACTTTGTAAAAATAGGAAGATGATACTGAGATGAAAATGATTATTTCTTAGTTTTTATTCAGCTGAGTTTTTTGTGTAGTACATACAACAGATGTGTCCTGTTCTCAGATCACTAAGAATGGTGGGAACCGATACATTTATACAGAGGTGGTTGCCATAGAATAGACACAGTTTTATTTATGCCCCCTAGAGGGTTTAACAAGTGATGGGTCAATCCATGCAGGGAGAGAAACAAAACTGTGATGCACAGCGATGCAACTAATTTGACATGGGACAGTGGAAAGGTTCACTTCCTCCCATGCTTTGTGACTTTACAGTAACATTCTTACTTCCATTTTCGAAGTTATTAACGCCCAGCTAAGCATGATGGACACGTGAAGCAATTCTGTCTTTTGGAGAGAGCAGAAAAAAACTATGATCTGTGTTACCTTTATAGTTACTACACACTGCAGGGTACGTCTAAAACAGGGGTGTAGTGGTAAATACAGAGGTGGGTAAACTGTCTAGTGCAGAGTTTACACACCTCGTTTCTCCTCATCGATTAATACAGTTGATCAGAAAATATGTGAGTAAACTCTCAGCCTCATTTTAAAGAGGTGGGTTAACTGAGTTTACTTGGGTCTACCCTCCACTACACCCCTGGTTTAAAAGCTTAATACAGGGGACAAGATGAAATGCATATGGGATTATTATATACAGTAATTATATATTATCTATAGTGGTGCTTATAGGCATGGTTGTAGAGCTGCCAAGCCAACCATTATTTTGTTCAAATGTTCCAAAGGTAGCAGTTTCAGTCCATTTTATAATAATTTGAAATGGGCAGAGAGTAACTCAGCCTTCTCACAGAGAAGAGAAAATATATTTTTTCTTAAATAAATGGGACACACAATTCACATTGTAGCACCATGATTATATACAGTCTGCAGAATTTAAATTTCATTCTTAAGCTTAGGCCAACATGCTGAACAAGTATAGCCTAGTTCCAGTGACCTTGCAGTGGTTTTAACTTTTAAGTTTTAAAAAGTGCAAAGAAATCTCCATTAAAAATCACTCTCCAAAAATGCCATATGATTCTTAGAAGAATTAATTTCATCAAACCTGCTCTCGTGGTAAGAGAACTCCCCTCCATCTTAAAGCCACAACCTCCTAAGTGGTAAGCCATCTGTAGTCATGTGTTACTGTATGAGCTCCGTTGGCTACTAGCGTTCATGTCAGTCAGCTACCTGTCGCGTTCAACCACGTGTTCGCGACAGCAGGGATCCATTCTTCCGTTTTCTGTTTACTGCCCAGACTTCTGAGAGACGTTTCATTTTTTAGAGTTTAGCAAAGTCTCTCTGAAGTCCCTCTATGACCTCTGCCGTCGTTCCATCTCTGTAGCAGTGTCTGTATCCGTCAGATGCATTTCTCCTGTAAGTTCAGGGTCCCATCTGTGAAGATGGCATACACAGCTTTGTCTTTTACAGGCTCCAGGGGTAGCCCGTCCATGCCACCTGGCCTCCCCAATGTCTTGGCCTCCATGGTGCCCTGTGAGGGGTCCCTTTGCCTCCCTCCCCTTTGGAGGTCCTGGAGAAGAGGGCTCTGCATCCTGGGGGATGTAGCTCTGCCCTGGCCCCCTGCCCCGAAGCCCCCAGGTCCCCCATCCATGCTCTCCGGCAGGTAGAGGAAGGTCTGCGAGGTGCTGATGACCTCATTCTGCTCGCGGGACACCAGCGAGGGGGAGTCCCTGGAAACGGAAGAGTTGCGATGGCCGTCGACGCAATGGAACTGACCTCTGACCTGGCCCCGTCCTCGGCCGCACGTCCTGCAAAAACACTTGATCTTCTCCACCAGCTTCAGCACCACCGTCTTCCGCAGCAGGATGTAAATCCAGGGGTCCAGGATGGGGTTGACGGCGGCCATCCGCACGGCGTGCAGATCTGGGTTGTCCTCGATGGGGACGTCCACCTCGACGCGGTACAGCTGGTTCACAAAGATCCTCAGCTGTGGGGTGGAAGATACGGTACAGTGGACATTTATTTAATATTTTGAATGTAGTAGTGGCAATGATAGCATGTAGCGGCTGTGCTTCGCGTAGTGGCTATAATATAGGATATGTGGTGGTTACAGTATATGATATAACGTGGCTATAGGATCTGCAATTATACTTTATCCACCCAACTGACTGTAACACTAAAATCTATTTTGTATGTCCCCAATTGACTTGTATCTTCCGAGCACAGAAGAAGTGGCAAGGAGCCAATAAAAACCCAGCTACACCTCCACATTAGTCATCAGCAACCATAAGCATGTCTTTGGCTGTTGGCTATGACTAGAGGTGCAATCAGCAGCCATCTTGCGACTTGTAAACAACTAAACAACTGTCAGCTCCAGAGTGAGTGATGACAGGGGGATAGTGGGTGAAAAGAGGAGTTAATATCAAGTAAATGATGCAGCCTACTCTGTCGGCAGGCCCCTCTCATCCTAGTAAACAGTGTTGACTGAGTACTTAGACTACTACTAGAGATCAGAGCTACTGTAGTGGGAACTGTTTGAGACTGACTAAGCACGGATTGAGACCACTGGTCTTCAGATAAGACACATGTTAAGTTGGCTTGTAGCTTATTTGTATCTATATGGTTATCGCTGAGCACAGGGAATGAGGTGGACTCCTTGTATATACCTATATGATCCTTGTATCATACAGTGTAAGTCATCTTGACTTCAAGTGTGCTAACATACAGGCTATTCAGTTACTGTACCACAGTTCTACTGAGGAAGACACAGTGTAGGCTATAAGCTGCATAGCTTTTCAGGATGTGGTTACTGTAGATGTGTACAGACACACAAGGTATGTCTGTCTGTTATGCCTGTCTCTCTCAAATAACCTACAGTTGTTTAAATAGCAGCATATCAGTCAGTACTTTCCAAAATTAGACATCTCATGAAGGTATCTTTATTGATCTTATTTGTGTATTGCTTGACTCAACGAAACATTTGATTGTTTTTTGTAATAGGCTATTTGCTGCCCCTGTATTGGGTTGTTTGAATTTGCAGCTGAAGTTTTCTCCTCTGAATTAATATTTTTTTTAATTAAATGATACACTTTTAATAAAGATGTGTTACTTTAACACATCCCTATGTTTGAGGATAATATAACACATCTGTGTGTTTGGTAAGGACAATATAACACAACATATGTTGTTTTTAACACATTTTCTCTAAGAGTGATTACACATGGTAGTGTAACTAGGACATGCTTAATTTATTTTACATCATTAGGCTACTATGGTTTAAAAATATTTGAATTAGGCTATACTATGGCATAAAATGTCATAATATGACAAATCTTATTGACCCCCCAACAACCATAGGATACGATTAGGACATCAAGTAATCTATCCAACTTGAAACTGGTACTGTCCTAGAAATGTAAAACTGGTCTAATTTTTCATAATCCATTTTCTCTCCGAGCACAACCTTTTGGCGCTTTTGCGCAAAGCGGATAATTGGGCTTACGTAATCAACTTACCACTAAAGGTATGGAGCAGATGAGCACCACAGCAGAGGTGGCTATGAGCAGTATGACCATTTGGATCTCTGCGCCGGCCAAGCGCCTGAAACTCCGTCTGCGTCTCAGGTCCGCTATGCGCCCCTGGTCTGTGCCCAGCGACGTCCTGCGGATGAATCGTCTGTGCATCATGATTAGAGCCCCACAGACCATAATGTTGCATATGACCGTGGCCAGGACGAGGAACGAGTTCACCCCGGCATACAAAAAGGAGAACGCCGCGTGCATCGAGACGTTTGTCCGCCAATCTATGAAACACCAGGTGTCTGGAAATTGACGTCCCACCGTTCCAAGCCCCATACTGGGCAACGCGCAAAAGAGCACGTTTGAAATGTATATGCCCACGAGTGTCAGGGCTGCAAGTCTCTGGTCTACGTAATGGTTGTAGAAATAGGCATGATTGATGGCCAGGTATCTCTCGATGGACATTGCGAAGACAATGCTAAGCTGAACCAAGAAGAAGAAGAGGAGGATGAATCCAGAATACTGGCACAGGGGCTCTCCTCCCGGCCACGAGCCCTTCATGTAGGTTGCGATGGTGACGGGACTTGCCAGCAGCGTACCCAGAAGGTCTGTCACAGCGAGGCCACACACTAGCGTGTAGAAGGTGGTTTCTTTCTGTTCCTTCCGTGTTTTGCGGAGCACCACGATGGCGATGACATTCCCCACCACCCCGAATATGAACATGATAACGGGGATGGTGGGGGGCTTGTTGGGCCCACCGGACGACGTACCGTTATTCATGCCTGTCAAGTTATTATTCTTTTAATGTCTTGACTTGAATATTGTCATTTAATAAGTGCCATTCTATGCATTCGCATGCGCTTACACTTGCCGTTTGTGCGCGTTCTTCAAGTTGCGCACCAAAGCGCAAAGCCATACTTCCCCAATTTCCATTGTCTTTGTTGCCAACGTTGCGTATTTTAGTAAAACTCCAATAATGTATCCGTTCGTGTGTCTTGGGTAGACTTTCGGCTTGGTAGTTTCAAGGTTTCACTTGCTGAGTTCACTTGCTGATGTCTGCGCGCCCTTTCACGCCACTGTCCTTGCGCTCTCCACGGTCGTTCTATTAGTTGAACTAGTAATATTCCTCTGCGCTCGGAATCAACTCCTCCTCTCTCTCAACCCCAGTCACTGTAGACAAGTAGGTGTAGCCAGTCCTCGTTCATTCAGCAGAAGAGCCTATACCTGCTGCTTATGAGCATTGGTTCCAAACTCGATTATATTTTTTCCACATTGACTGTAGTGTTTTATCATTAAAGTTCAGCAACTCACGTCTTCGTCATATCACCATAAGTGAATGGGAGGAAGGATCACACATGTCAAGGTTCCCCCACACACACACACGTCAAGGTTCCTGTTTCCCATTAAATTAATTTAATGGGAAACAGAGGAACCTTGACATGTGTGATCCTTCATATTACTCCCAGTCCACGTTAATATACAGTCCACATTCATCTAATTTACTGTATTTCACTGTTCCGTATGTTTTTCCGTATGCTTTAATGAATCCGTTTTCATAACTTGTTTTTGAATATGAGGTGAAAGAAAAGGTCCTAAAAACATAGGGAAAAGTGAAATTCAGTACATTAAAATAAATGAGTTCTGTTTATTCTGGATTAGCGGCCATGCAAATGAGAATCAGATGTCCGGGGATATGTGCGGCAGACCTCCCCGGACATCTGATTCTCATTTGGCAATTATTTATTATGTTAATTATTTGCATTGAGTCTAACTGGAATGATAGCGTTATCATTATCTAACGTTAGAGGAAGACCTGATCGGACCGAGTTTGTTTACAGGAAATCGATGGAAAGCTGATGTAATTTCTGAACTATGAGTAATAATAGCAATGAGGGGAAATTCTGTTGCTGATTGGATCTCACCATGCGCTTTGAACCAGATGTGGCCACAAATCCAAGTTTAATTGTGTGTTTTTTTTCTTCAAATAGGCTATTTGATTATACTCTAGACAATGAGCGCAAAACGTTTTTTTCAACTTTGATTTATAGATTAATCTCGGTGATATTCGGTCAGAACTTACACTGATATTTATGAAAACATAGCCTATTTGTTCTCTGCGTTTTGGCCGCCCATCCACTCTTACACAGAGTTTTTGGTCACTGAAAACGGATATTTTTGAGGACGCCTTACAAGGTGGAGATCTGTAAAAACTCAGGTTTAAGTGGATTCGTGTGGAAGGGTAAACCGTCTGAGCAAAACAATGGCAGCTATATACAGGACTCTTTATATTTGGTCCTTTTTGCTAGGCTTGATTAATGCATTAGAAATCAACCTAGCTTTACTCCACCACTACACCGCTGAGAGGAGGCAAATAAATATACTGCGGCAAATTGTTTTTATTCCACCTCTCTGTAATGTTGCAAGGTCCAAAGTAGCCTAGGACTATGCTGCAAACTTCACTTCTGGACCAGGCCCAGCAGAAGCCTTTTTTATCTCTGTCCTTTTCCTTGTAGTGTTTTTCCTTGTGTAATTTTTTCAACCAGCCAACAGACAACAGACAACAACAGAAGACACAAGTTACAAAACTATATACAGATATTAAGTCCAGTGTTCATTCCTCTGGGGGGTAAAAAGGACGGACACTAGCCCTGTGTCCATGTCTCTGGGAGGGGTAGAGGGGCACTAGCCCAGTGTCCATGTCTCTGGGAGGGGTAGAAGGGCACTAGCCCAGTGTCCATGCCTCTGGGAGGGGTAGAGGGGCACTAGCCCAGTGTCCATGCCTCTGGGAGGGGTAGAGGGTCACTAGCCCAGTGTCCATGCCTCTGGGAGGGGTAGAGGGGCACTAGTTCAGTGTCCATGTTTCTTGGATGGGTTCTAAGTTGGCTTATGCTACATCCCTCCATTGAATTTCGTGAGAATTGTTCTGATAGTTTTTGTATAATCCTGCTATGTGACGAACGAATGAACGAACAAACAAATGAATGAATGAACAAAATAACACACGACTGAAAATATGCGGTGTTCACAGAGGAGCTCAATCACTTATCCCTCTCAATTTATCATATCAATATAGCAATATTTAAATGTTTCAAATCTTAACAAAATCATACATACTGCAGCTTTAAGAACATATTCGTGCTTTTTTAATAGCAATGATTTATTGTGCCAAGTTGTTATTCTGTGCATACACATACACACACACACACACACACACACACACATACATGTACATATGAACACACTCAAACACACACAGCAGGCTAGTTGCATAACCCATAATATCTGAGACAAAGTAAATGGAAATAAATACAGTATGTTGTCAACATCATGACTAAGCAAATAAAACAAGAAGTCGAAACACCCTTGTGACCTCTGACCTCCTATTGTCTAATCTGAGATGCCTGGATTGCAACTTGAAGAAGTTCAACTGCTCATTAAGTCATAGATGGATCGCTAGGTATTTACATCAAATACTATAAAATGACATGACCAATGCATTTGTAGACGTAGAACTGACTTATGCACCAAGACCATGAGAAGCACACAGACGGCCAAGTAGTAAAGCTGCCTTTGAGAAGCCTGAGAAAATGTACCGAAAAGCAGTCACTATGAAAAGCAAGTGTATAAAAAGTAACTGGAAGCGTGTTTGTTTTTCCCACTGCTGCCACCACAGCTTTTTGTGTCTAGCATAGCATTTTAACAGATGGATGAGACTTTCCCACTTGAGGCATTGCCTCTAAGTCAGACTTTAATGAATGGAGCTATGGAGCAGACAACTGTACATGCATCGTCTATGTAGAAGTTTGATGAACGTCTGTACAGTATCTGGCTCTCAGGAGAATGATACTGTAGCTTGGCAGAGGGGCTACAGTAGCAGGACGCAGAGCAGATCCCGAGGACCTGCAGACACCAACCATTCTCATTAGCTGCCATGTTGGGAATCAGTATGAGAGAAAAATAAGAGATCGGAAAAAAATAAAAGAGAAGAATAGATTGATTCAGCTACTGCTGAACGGAACAGCCTGAATCAGCTGCCTTCTGGGAAATGGTATCGCAGCCTCAAGGTCTGGACCTGCAGCTTCCGGGACAGCTTTGACAACCAGGCTCTTGGGCAATGGACACTAACTGCCTGTCGCCTGCCTGCTTGTGACAGACACATTCAGACTCAGACTGTGGGTAGACTCAGACTGTGCACAGACAAACATACTAACATGTAAACAATGCACATTTGCACTTTTCATGCACCTACACACACCATACTTTCACTGTTATTGTATTGTATAACACTGTTCTATTGTATTGCACTGTTCTTTCTTATTTTCTTCTTCTTCTTCTTCTTCTTCTTCTTCTTCTTATCATCATCATCATCATCTTGTAAATTATTATTCTGTTGTTTCAGTAAGGCTGGGAAGACAGAATTCTAGTATTTTACTCCCTTATACTTGTATGAAGGATGTGATAATGAAGAAATCTTGAATCTTGCTGGTTGTCCATATAATTGCTGCCGATTGATTTCGAGCCAACATAAACATGGATGATGGAACGTGGAAGTGTTCAGCAGAAAGACAAGACTGTAAGGGCAGAAATTATTTCCGAGAAAGTCAGATCCCAGCCTGGGAAACCCTGATAAATTGTTTCGGTCCTTGGAGAGTCTTTGGGAATCTCATTCTCACAGGTCCAGTTGGTGTGAGCCGGGACATGTCATTAGGGCGGCGACCCTTGTTTTTCAGCGCTTGTCTGATCTACATAGCTCCCAGGGAACTAATAAAAACACATTAATGATTAACAAGGGAATCTTATTGGCTGGTGGAAAATAGTCCATACCTTCCTCAATAATGCGCTCAGAATATTTAGTTTCTTTCCCTCAGACTGAGACAGCAGGATTATGATGGGAGCCTCAGGAGGGTAGTGGACCCATTTAGTTATGCACATCAAACACAGTCAGAAGGAATTAAGTTCAGTTTCAGTAAAGTGGCACTCAGGGTTGTGCGGGTGTGGGTGTGTGTGTGTGTGTGTGTGTGTGTGTGTGTGTGTGTGTGTGTGTGTGTGTGTGTGTGTGTGTGTGTGTGTGTGTGTGTGTGTGTGTGTGTGTGCACGCGCGCATGCATGCATGTGCGCTACTGTGCATGTGTGAGAGTGCATGAGAGTTTTAGGTGGGTGGCTGTGGCTCAGTGGTAGAGTGGGTCGTCCAATGATCGTAGGGTCGGCGGTTTGAATCCCGCCTCCTCCTGTCCACATATTGAAGACACTGAACCCCAAATTGCTCCCAATGAGCAGGCTAGTACCTCGCATGGCAGCTGCCACCATTGGTGTGTGAATGGGTGAATGAGAGGCCTTCATTGTAAAGCACTTTGGATAAAAGCACTATATAGGTGCAGTCCATTTACCTTTGCCATTTTAGTGGTAAGGTGTGTACATGATTTATTGTGTTTGCTGCGTATTCTTCTGACACGGTTGTTAAACTTAAGACCGCTCTTGTTCTCAATCCCCAAGATGTAAATCCAGATTTTGTACAGGCTCACCTTTTCAACTCCTGCATTCTTTCAATCACTAAAGTTAATGAATCCATAAAACACTAGTTCAGTCCTTACTGCTGAAATGATTCTGAGCAAAAAGGAAGACATACTGGTCCCAAGAGAGAGAGAGGGATCATTTCAACGAGAGGGACAAGGTGTGTGTGTGTGCGTGTGCATGCGTGCAATCGATTGTGTGTGTGTGTGTGTGTGTGTGTGTGTGTGTGTGTGATTGTGTGATTGTGTGTCTGTGTTAGGGCTGGGTATCGATTCGAATTTTAAGAATCGATTCGATTCCGATTCACAAGGTTCAGAATCAATTATCGTGATTTAATTCGATTCGATTCAATATCGATTTGGTTAGTGTTACTAAAACCTGTTTTTTTTTAGCTGTTATCTTAATTACATGACTGCCAAGTTATCTGCCAAGCCAATACGGCTGGGTATCGATACTGGTCTCCAAAAATGAATGAATGAATGAATCATTGAATGAATTAATGGACTATTTATTCCTTCATTTACTCATTCATTCATTCAGTAAAATCGATTTTTGGATTCATGAATCGATTCTGAATCATTTGATTCAGAATCGATTAATCTTTTTTTTTTAACCCAGCCCTAGTGTGTGTGTGTGCGTGTGTAAGTGCTGATGTGTACAGTACAAAATATCAGAAAGTCCTGGTTTTCCCTCCTACACATATTTCCACGCATCCGACTGTGGAGGAGGTCTTCTGGTGGGCTGGGGTTCGAGGACTCAGAGTTCTGGAACTCTCTAAGTTGGAACACTAGGGTTGGAGGTGAATGTAATTTTTTAGCCCCTTCAAAAATTATATTTAGATTCACATCTGCCGTGGGACCAGAGATAAAGATTGGGTAGCAAAGAACTTGAGGACACATGCAGGAATGCAATGGCCAAGCCGCCTGATATTACGGACACTTTGGATAGATTATATATATATATATACCTCAGAGTTCTGATTGTGTTTGTATTGCAAGGTCAAAGGTGGGTCAAACCCAGATAGCAAGTGGATCTGGGCCCTATACAGGCCAGATCTGACCCTTGTGGCTTAGTTCCGGCCCATATATGGCCCAGATCCGCTTGCTATCTGGGAAAGCACTTCCCCAACCATTGAGGTGCTCAAAAATGAAGTTGTCTCTCAGACAATGATTCAAAACCTTCACCTGACATCCTGACAGGCCAGGGCTTCACAGTAAGCGTAAGTATTGTAACACTGCATCCTCTGTGGTATCTATAGAATGGGGAAAGCTGCATTTTATCGCAGCTCACAGAGGATAGTTGACCTATTGAATGGGGGTCTCTGGTGTGTGTGTGTGTGTGTGTGTGTGTGTGTGTGTGTGTGTGTGTGTGTGTGTGTGAGGGGGGGGGTGGGGGGGTGGAGAGAGGTGTATCTCCGTGTGTTTGTGTGGAAATGCATGTGCTTTTGGAATGCTTTACTTTTTTTGGGACATTGTGTTTTAAACCGGGCCAAGTCTGGCTTAACCCTGCAACCGCTATAAAGAGCACGAGAGACGGTTATGACTGAAATTATGCTCATCATCTTTACTCTCTCTCGTGTGCGGTTTTAACATAAGCTTTAGAGGAGCAAGTCTCAACAGTAGCAAAATATTTCCCTCAGGCAGCTAGAGAACAAATAATGTGTTCAACATATCTCTCTGCTTTCCCAATGTGAGTGTGTGTGTGTGTGGGGGGGCAAGAAACCATTCATACAGAATGTTGTAGAAATAATCTTAACATTCAAAGAAAAACACAGATGCATAGTGCAGAAGTGGGCTGGTTTCTATTGATAATAGAACCCCAAAAGCGTGATTTTCTTAGATCAAGTCCCAAAGAGACCCTTCATTTCAAATATCTTACAACCCCAGAGCTGAACCCTGAAAAAAAGTCTCCATATGCCAGCTGGTCCCGAGAGTAATAAATCATGCAACAACAAACACATCATTCTCAGACCAGAACTGCTTCCCAAACGTTCCAAATCAAATTACCACTCAAAGCATGTTACCACTCAAATAATGTTTATTCTTATTCAAATATTGGGATGAAGAAATAAAAACACCAAACATACTAAGTACCTAAACTAGATGGCCCTAACAAAAAAGAGCATGAATTGGCTGAACATCTATCTCTCTACCGTCAGGGGTATAGAGCAAGACACAGCTCCTTAATAAGTACAGACCACTCTTTGGGTACATGATGCTGTGGTTACCTAAAAAAATATATAGTGTATGGTCACAGTATGACAGGTTGAGAGTGAGGTGTACTCAGAGAATCAGTTGCACTTTGAGAAATTGACCTTATTAGTACCAATAACTGAAAGATAAACTGGGTAAGAGCATGGGTAGCATTTGATCTGATTTCTTGTCTCTAGCTAAAGGTGTGCCCCAAGGCTCAGTGTTGGGTCCTGTCCTTTTCACCATCTATATTAATTATATTGTCTCTGCACTAGCTGGCTGTCATGCTAATCTATAATGCTGATGATACAGTTGTCTATTGTATTGCAGATACTGTTCAGGAAGCCATTGAGAACCTGCAGCTTTCTTTTAATATGCCGCAAGAAGCTCTCTCTCTCTCTAACCCAATCTGAAACTAGTCCTTAATACTGTAGGCTGCATGGGCCTGTTGAACCTAACCTTACTTTATTATTGGCATTCTTTCTTAGTATTATTGGCATTAAAACTTTTTTTTTTGATTTATGCTTTCTTACAGTACCTCTAAATTGCACATGCATGTATGCACACACACCCACCCACACACACACACACACACACACACACACACACACACACACACACACACACAGTCTTACTTGATTATATTAATATCTTGTATTACTGTTTACTGTTTATATTAATTGCACTCCTCTCTTTCCCTCTCTCTCTCTCTCTCTCTCTCTCTCTCCATCTTGTCTTACCATTCAGGTAAGGGGAAGTAGACCCTGGGGCTGATCTTAACACAGCTGGGAGTAAATCAAAACAAAATAACAAACCAGCACCCGACAAGGATACAGTTACACTATTGTCCACATGAAGAAGTAAAGACATATCTGTGTGCCAGCTGTCTCATTAAACGTAATTGTTGCAATTTTAGCTTTTCCCACCATTTGCTTCAGGCTTGTCTTTTACACACATTCATTATCCTGAAAAATATCTGCTTGTACAGGTTCATCTTCATTTAGAATGGAATTGGCCTTAGCGTTGGTGCGCACTGTGTTCTGGAGAGAGAAGATGAATGAGGCAGGGGACTTAGCTCTAGTCCACACCCCGGACCACACCCTGGACCACACCCTGGATCACACCCCGGACCACACACTGGATCTAACCCCGGACCACACACTGGACCACACCCTGGATCACACCCTGGACCACACCCTGGACCACACCCTGGATCACACCCCGGACCACACACTGGACTACACCCTGGACCCAAACCCTGGACCCACCCCAGGGACCACACCCTGGACCACACTCCGGACCCACACTCCGGACCAGAACCTGTACCATACCCCGGACCAGACCCTTTACCACACCCTGGACCACACCCTGGACCCTGGAGATCAGAGAAATGCATGGTCCCTGATAGGGCGTAAGGGAGAGATCAGAGAAATGCATGGTCCCTGATAGGGCGTAAGGGAGAGATCCTGCCTCACTAATACCCTGGACCAGAGCTACAGAGGACTGAGCATGTCACGTCTATCACCGCCAGAGGATGAGAAAGAGATAGCAGAACAATGCTCTGTCTTAGCAAGATTAGAAAGGCAAGACTGAGTGACTGTGTCGGTTTCTTCTACCAAACGGAACATGTGCTTGTCCCTCAAAGTAAACTTTGGGGGTTTCAGTTTGTATTAGAGGCACTTGTTTGCAAAGTGACAATATGGATTCCTGGGTGTTTTAAAAACAGTATAGAGAGGGAGATCCGTTCCTGCTGTCTTATCTGGCTTCTATGGAAACTTCACTGATATAGTGTGTGGATGTTACATACAATATGCCCTTAAAGGGAAGCGGTACCTGAATGATGGGACATTACAGCACACACAGGAATGGAGAGGTTTGGAAGTGGGTCCCAAAGCAGTCTAAAGGCACTTCTTGCTTTTCTCTCAATTCTATCTACTGAGTAATATGTTGACGACCATGGTATTGAAATTGTGACAAACATCTTTGCTTGATGGTGTTGTAAAAGTAGTGGATGGTTTGTAAAAACGAATCTAATCACGATCATTACATTTAATCCCATTTTATTTATACTTTTGATAACAGACAATTTGATTAAATAGCCATTCTACAATAAATTGAACATTTTCATTACTTTGGACTATCGGTTTACATACAGCTAGGATGGGGAATGTAATTTGAAACATTACCAGAGTTACTCATCCAGGATTAATGGTTTTATTTTACCTGGCAATTTCCCTCAACATACAGTACTGTAACACTCTACCTAGTCATATGATAACCAGTTCACACAGTGTGTGTGTGTGTGTGTGTGTGTGTGTGTGTGCGTGTGTGTGTGTGTGTGTGTGTGTGGGTGTGAGTTTGTGCGTGCGTGCATGCGTGCGTGTGTGCATGTGTGCGTGTGTGTGTGTGTGTGTGTGTGTGTGTGTGTGTGTGTGTGTGTATGCAGTACTGGGGGCTGTGGGGTGGTGGATTACATTTTGCTGTGTTCTCTCCACAGGTTTTTGAAGTCTTGTTTGCCCAGTCAGAGAGGGAAAGTTCTGCCCCATTCCCTCTATAACACACTGACCTCATTTCCTGTAGACACAGGTGAGCTTCCTGTCCTCTGAGCAAATACAAAGCTTGACATCCTCTCAGAACGTTTCTCTCTGGACGTCCATCTTTCACAAGCCAATAAAAGAGGTGTCTCTGTAGCGACGCTCATTGATGTAGTGTTCTACAGTGTAGCTGTGAACAACAAAGACATAAACCTCTCCATGTACAGTGAGAGAGAGAGAGAGAGAGAGAGAGAGAGAGAGAGAGAGGTAGAATGAGGTAGAAAAAAGATCTAGAGAGCGGCAGAAGAAGGCCGGATTCATAGTCGACGTAAACAACATAAGCGCAAGCAACGCAAGCTTCACAAGGCCACGCAAGATATCGTTGCGTCCTTGCGTGTGCATGCTGAAATTTGTCCCTTGACGCAAGCAATAGTGCAATTCCTTGTGTTTCCACAAAACAAAACACAGAACGCAAGCTCTCGAGTCATGTTGGAGCTTGCGTTCACAACGTAGCTTGCGTTGTTTACGTCGACTACGAATCAGGCCTAAGAAACACGGAAATAGACAGGGAGCTGAGCAGTGAATGGCAGAGACTAATTCTGACTCTCTTCACATATCTGTGTGACGTAAACTGAGCTTTGTGGAAAAAAAGCCAGAGAGAAAGAATTGACTTTGGACCGAAGAGAAAAAATTGCTCAAGCAGCAGTGTGTTGATATACCACACGCCTCTGGATCTGCTGTGGGGATGTTAAAGAGCCAGTAGCAATGGCTCCATGCCCCTGTGGGGGTGTTAAAGGGCCAGTACCAATGGCTGCATGCCCCTCTGGTCTTATCCAGTACTGCCCTATCACCAGAACCATAACATAGGGCTACAGTATGTAACCCACGTTAAGGGCTTGCCCAGAACGGGATTCGAACCCATGTTCGACAAGTTCCCCCGCTTGTTAGGCGGACACGCTGACAGTTGCGTCTCTTGTAGGGACTGTCAGCGCTCCTTTGAGGACTGAGTTTCACCAGTTACTCCACGTTTCACTCGGATACACCTACAGCAGTAGGCTATCACTCAGGGAAGTTATGAAAACATGTTTCTCTCTGCTTTGTGTGTGTGTGTGTGTGTGTGTGTGTGTGTGTGTGTGTGTGTGTGTGTGTGTGTGTGTGTGTGTGTGTGTGTGTGTGTGTGTGTGTGTGTGTGTGTGTGCGTGCACGCCTAACATGCTATGCTAGTGGTCATAATGGCTTGCAGAGTGATGAAATAGTTTCAAAGAGAAACAAAGCACTTCCTGTTTAAGTGAGGCTGCATGTGCCGACAGCTTCCTGTGTGTCGGAGCAGGTTGTCGAGGGCCTCAGTGTGGGTTGACAGAAACATGACGCCAGCACAGGAAAACGGCGAGGACAAGGGGACATGGTCTGGGGTCCCATAGCAAATCTTAGCCATCTTTGTTAAAAGGAATCAGACGACGGGGCTAGAAGAACAAGCATTTATTCATAAAAACAAATGGATATTCTGGTTTTGGTGCTTGGTGATTGGTGTGCTCTTTCCCAGATTGCAAGCGGATGTGTAATAATTCTGGGCCATATATGGGCAGGAACTAAGCCACAAGGGCCAGATCTGGCCTGTATATGGCCCAGATCCGCTTGCTATCTGGGTTCTCTCTCTATCTCTCACCAACTTGATATTGCACCCATTCTCTCTCTCTCTCTCTCTCTCTCTCTCGTCACACACTGGGCAGCCGTGTGTGTCCAGGGCTGGCTGCTCATGTCTCATGCTCCATTACGCTCTGTGTGATGATTTCAACACACGTCTCAGCCTGCCATTGCGTCAGATGAGGGTAAACATTTTCGCTTAATTGCAGGTGGCCTTTTATCAGTCTTCCAATCTCAACAGTACGTGCAGAAGCTGTTGTCACTCGTTGAAGTTGACTTTAACTGTTGGGAATGGGAGGTAACATGTGGGAAACAAGCCTAACAGCTCTGGTCCAGATCCTAGCCCAGATCCACAGTCCTCGGTCTCACCCAGACCACCTGGCGCTTCGCGTGTCTTTTCCCACCTTATCAGTGCACCAGTCCTACAGTCTGAAAGCACTGGACAGTTAACAGATGGTATTATTTTAACAAGCAGGTTAACCCTTAAACATGATGGTGTAATAATATACACACAAGCAGGCACATACACACAAACACACACAAACACACACACATACTGCCTTTGTGTTTCGTTGATGGGACAGTGGTTCATTTACACAATTTCTATTGGAAGAGAACTTCAGCGTGATCTGCAGGTCAAGGTTCAGGGGTCAAGGCTCAGGTTCAGGGTTGGTCTTCCAGGATTCCCAGGCTTGGGAATTGAGGTTGAGAGTTGCACAACACAAAGTCCAGTGTCTCTCGGCAAATAGCCCCATGTCTACGTCTCTGATCTCTGCTTTAAAAACACACAACCACGACCACCCACTGACCACCCACTGACCACCTACTGACCACCCACTGACCACCCACTGACCACCTACTGACCACCCACTGACCACCTACTGACCACCCACTGACCACCCACTGACCATCCACTGACCACCCACTGACCACCTACTGACCACCCACTGACCACCCACTGACCACCTACTGACCACCCACTGACCACCCACTGACCACCCACTGACCACCTACTGACCACCCACTGACCACCCACTGACCACCTACTGACCACCCACTGACCACCTACTGACCACCCACTGACCACCTACTGACCACCCACTGACCACCCACTGACCACCGACTGACCACCCACTGACCAGCCACTTATAGAGCTCATTGTCCCTTTGTCTGTGTTTGACCTAGACCTTAAGCGACCTTGGGTTTCATGAAAGGCGCTATATAAATTTAAATTTAAGTTATTATTTGTGTTTGCTGGTGCATTGTCCCTGCTTATCAACAAATGTATTGTGGAAAGAATTAATCTAGCAAAGCACAATGAAGAGATCAATTTCATTAGTCAGGGTACACACACAAAAAAGGAACATTACTTTGATTATGTGTAGATTGCAATACCTTAGCATATTCTTGTTCATTAGTCTGGAATAAATGAGATGCCAATACTGTATCTCGTATCAAGCAGGATTTACTGGCCGGAAAATTGCTTTGTGACAATATCATTAAAAAGGGTAATGAAAGAAGTTTGACACATTATGTAGCCTGCTTTAACTCACAAACCCTCTCACACATACGGGCGCACGCACACACGCACACACACACACGCACACATCGCACAGTATTATTCCATGACTCATTGTGGAGATACGCTATGCCTTTATTGATTGAACGAATGGATTTGATTTGTTTGATTTGCGACATGGTGAGCACTGTGTGTACGAGTCACCTCTTTGAAGAGGCCGAAAAGGTGGAGAATGCACACTACAGCAGACATGAGTATGCTACTGTATGAATGGTATGGAAAGTAGCAGTAGCAGGAAAGTATGCAAATAGACAAGGGGAAAAAACTGAACGTTGAATTCACCACATTCATCTTTCAGGGAACCTTAAAAAAACACCCTGTGTTTTACAGCCTGATTGGATGACAGGAGCGTGGTCTGTTTCTTGGAGGCCCAATAGAGAGGGAGAAAACTGATGTCTTTCTATTTACATCCAGTCACTGTGATGATAGACATCACCACCCTCACATCGAAAAACTCTCTAGGTCTGATGCAGAGAGTTCTGTTCCATGAATTTAAATCACATTCTGATATTGCTAGAATCTTGCGCTGCTTCCCAGGCAGACAGATAAGAAGTATCAAAGACCACAAAAACCGTTGAAACTTTTTTTTCTTATAGAAGAACTTCCAGAACTCCTCCAAGACTCGCGCGCGTAGAAAATCTCCTTGCTCTCCTTCCCCTTCTCACTTCTCCCCGTCTCTGCCCTCTAACCTTGTATATTAGCGCCTTGTGACTCGCAATGAGGTCAGATGATGAAATATCAGGAGTCCCCTGGCTGAACTTTGGTATACCAATTGCTGGGGTTTTTTGCAGTAGGAGGATGATATGAATGGTTTACTGTCTGACCTCATCCTGGACCCTCATTCCAATTTTAGGACGGTGCTGCAGCTGTGTATGGACATCTGCTAGAGTAGACATATCAGAGACTGTTGTTGGGTTTGGGAAGAGCGGTAGAGGTCCCGCCAGTTCACTTCCATTGTTTCTTTTAGGGATGCCCGATATATCGGAAATCATATCGGTATCGGCCGATGTTAGTCATTTTTTAATATATCAGTATTGGTCCGATGTGCAAAACAGGGCCGATGTGAAAAGCAGATAATTATTTCTGTCTAGCTGCTGTTGTGTGTGTTGTGTAATCTTTGATTTATCAGCTTTTCCAAATGTTCGGGAGATAGAGATAGTGTTTACAGGTGTTTTTCAGTATGTTTAACATTTGATTATCATAGAAATTTGTTTTTATACAGATCATATCGACATCGGTGAATAGCGGTCGATCGGCGATGACAGCATGTTAATATCTGTTATCGGTATCGGCCAAAATGTTCATATCGGTGCATCCCTAGTTTCTTTGTTCCAGAAAAGTATTCCTGTTCCTCTGTGCCATTCTGTTTGGCAGGAAGGAAGAGACTGCATGCTCAGATCCACGGCATGGGTAGGTACAGTAGGGAGCAGGCACTGTCATGATTTAGTCCCAGGTCACCGCCAGAGACACCAGGAGCTGCCAGCCAGCGAACTGGTGCTGTGGGAGCCGACGCACGGGCATCAGTCACGAGGGCGTCCCACACTAACATACGTTGACGTAGTCAAGAAAGATGCAGGAGCGGAAAGTACCGGTGAGCTAGCCATACGTACGGAGGATCGGCATGACGAAGCACTGATGGAAGGCTCTTCCTAGGATGACCTAAGCTGTGTTCGGAATCGCTCCCTCGTTCCCTCACTCCCTATTCCTTATATAGGGTTCACCATGTAGTGAACTACCTAGGGAACGGAGAAAATGTAGGGTACATGCACTGTTCCCTGGAAATCAAGGTGAATTCTGGGTAATAAATAGTGGACTATATAGGGAACAAAAATTCTGTGGAGAATTCGGACACGCAAACAAAATGGCTGATGTCCTATATAGTGCACTATGTAGTGAATAGGGAGCGATTCAGAACACAGCTCTAGAGAGTCTGCCAGGAGTGTCGGGTTGTTGGGTGAGGGTTTGAACTTTCGAGACTATTAGCCCATTGGTTCCGTTCTGCCAGGCAAGATCAGTCGAGCATAGATACAGTACAAGGTGCCAACGTTGTTCACTGTGACGAGAAGGGAGCCTCCCTACAGAACCTTGGAGACTGCAAGGTGCGGCTTTGCTCCTCGCTGATGACACAACCCTGCAGACTCATAGTTTTCGTTTTTATTACGACACTTCACATGCTATCATATTGAAGGCCAGCCACTGCAGTGGCATGCGTGTGTGCTTGTTTTCTGTTTTTTGTACTGTAATAATCGATAAATCCCGCAAGGGATATGTGTGTGTGTGTGTGTGTGTGTGTGTGTGTGTGTGTGTGTGTGTGCGCGTGCGTGCACGCGTGTGTGTGTCTGTCTGTGTGTGTTTCCCACATCTGTCTCCAGCCCTCTACAGTTGTCACTGGCGACATGCCAGCACGACCTCCGACCTCCCTGTCATACTTTCACATTTCATCTGTCGTGCTTCTACTCCCTGCCCTCACTTGTGGCCTCACAGCCAATCAACATGATTTTAATGTGATTTTCGATGTGCACCTATCACTTATATGTTTCTAACCTCTTCAAACTCAGAGCTCACTGGAGTCATTTTTACTGCCTCTGTTACAGCAGTGTGACACACTTATTTGCTCTGGCTGTGT
Organism: Borostomias antarcticus; assembly: GCF_949987555.1. Taxonomy (NCBI): domain Eukaryota; kingdom Metazoa; phylum Chordata; class Actinopteri; order Stomiiformes; family Stomiidae; genus Borostomias; species Borostomias antarcticus. The sequence goes on along the minus strand of NC_140241.1, from coordinate 24,259,939 downwards.
GAGACTGTTCTTGTCCAGCTCTAGAGGTGGCAGGGCTCTGTTCCCGCCAGACAATGTTTCTCTTTATCGTAAATATCCTTGTGGATATCCCCACCTGAATACACAACTGCACTGTGTCAATAGTTTTAGAGCTTCTGCGAACTCAGGTTAAGATGTCCATAACACAAGTGCTGTGGTATTGAAAGAAAGATAGTCTGTGACCATTCAGTACCCAAGATTTAAATCTCACTGTCCAACATTGCACTGTTACCATGTACAGTATGTGAATCAAATGAGTTGTTATGTAAAAGATAAATGTGCTTCACATGCCGTGAAAGCGAAATGCCAAGGCTTGGGGACTG
>NC_140241.1:24102098-24252098 GCF_949987555.1 Borostomias antarcticus | reverse complement strand
TGTACTGTGCACATGGGAATGACCCACAACTTCAAATCTTAATAGCCAGTCTAACTGGAAGGCTGATACAATCACCAGATTCATTGGACAAAAGTTTATAAACATTACCCCAATAACTACTGAGCCAGTGTAACAGTAAAGAAGTTTAATTCCTTTGGTGTTTGCAAAAAAAGAAGAAACAATTTGCATCTCTCAGATGACAAAATGGAAAAAACAAAACAACACTAAAAGAGTGCTAGTCCTTGACACAGTGAGATTAAAATTACACAATGGACATTTAAAAACGGTTAAGATAATAAATCAAAATACTAAAGCAACCATTTTTTATCATGTTTAGAGTGAGTTAGAGGACAATTATAGAGAAAAGGCAGAGGCATACACACATGATAACATTCCCAAAGCCATGATCCTGGCCTGGAGGGAAGAAGGTAGATGAAGTGTGTTTTAGACAAAATATTAAATAACCTACAGGGTGAGATAGGAATGGCATCATGGACAAGCAGGTAAAGAAAAATCAGGGAAACAAAACGATAATACCAACAGTGAGAACCAGCCTGAAATGGTGCACTACTGGGATGGGGGATGTTACAGGAATGTTAGGACATTAAAAAAATCACACAATGGTGAGCTACAGAAGACTTCCACTGAAACGCCATAAATTGGATCTCTCCCTCTAAATGATCCATTTTAGGGGGGTAAAAGGCAGAACTCTCACCCTTAAAACAGGACCAATATGTTTGTCTTGTCCTACTGCATGTTCAATCTCACTTCTGATGTGAGCCATTGTGTGGGCTGAGATGTCCTGCTGCCTTTAGACAAAATAGGAAGGTTCAGTGAGAAGAGAAATGAATCAGGGATTGGCTTCACATCTTTTCAATGTTGGTTGATCACTGCTCTCCATTCACTACTGTAGCTCTCTAACGACCCCCCATGTATACTGCTGTACGTAGAGACCCCTCTACTCAGATTAGTGTCCACTTAAAAATAATCCCAACACAAACAAATATGATTCAACAAACACCTTAAAACTATCTTCCCAAATGCCAAAGAACATAATTTCAGTGAACTTGTGAGGGAGGTAGTAACGGAACACCTCCTTCCCCTCGACTGTCTTCTAGGGGTCTGTCCGAGTTCTGTCCACGTGTAGGCACTTGGAAAGCATGAGATTACAACCTACAGTATTATGGCGAGTTTTCAGTGTGAACACCTGTGCCTTGAAACCGATCTTTCCAAAACCAACATGTGTTAAACCCCAAGAGACCGCTAGTACAGGTAAGTGTGAGTGTTTTGTTTTCTGATAGGGGAATGTGTGTTATTCTTCAACACAGCCAACTCCAACCCCTTTCAACTCCAATCCTAATTCTAATCCCAGCTCTAAACCACCTCAACACCGCAGTACTGGGGCGGGAAAGTAATCTTTATCACCTGGGGTGCGTTCAAATTCAGCGAACATGGCTAACGTTCGCGAACATTTGCAAGCTATTTTAAACTTTGTTCAGTTAGCTTTGTGTGTGCGGCAAATGTTCGCAAACATAAGCGAACAGTCTGAGAAGGTAGTCAATAGACGCCGGACTGTGGGAATGTTGAATGATTGAATTAATTAATTGAATACCTGAGGCCCTTTTACATCTAACAAACATTAAATTCGCTTGAACTAGCGCGACTGCATTCAAAATATATAATCCAGAAAATCATTGTTGATCACAGAACGTCTCTCCGTTCAAATGTCAAACATGTTCGCCTCCGTTCGCTGAATTCGAACGCAGCCCTGATCTAAAAAGAGACGATGAGCAGGCGGAGCCTGGCAAGATGCCATGTGACATCATCACTGATAACCATGTAAAAATATCCATGTAACATTATGACATCACAGAAAAATGTTTAAAACTATCTGGGCAACAATGTGCTCTTTTTTGTGCTTCTGTGCTTCATCATTAGCATGCTAGTGTGCAGGGTTAGAGGGAGGGAGACCAGGGGTAAAGCGAGGGAGGGAGCATGGAAGACGGGATTGCTGGGTAATGAGCTGGGTTTTAAGTTTTCCCTAAGCAGGTCAAAGCAAACAAAACCCATGTCCCCTTAAACCACAAACCCTCACTACTCATCACGCAACTCACATTGGTTCAACTACCAATGCTTATAGTCCCGATTAAAAATAAAACCACTGATAAGATTCATTCACAATAAAATACCACACTTCGTAACAAGGTGAGGTTCGTGTACACTTGCACAATCACTCGGGACATCACAGAACTCCGTCACAACCACTCATATTCACAGAACAACTCGACAACGCCACGGGTAAACGCATCGCCATGGTTATGGGTCCCGAACGCCAATTACAAATACTTCACTTCCTCATTACCGTATAAATATATACATGTGTGTACGGGTAATTCAAAAAGCTAATCTGTCGTTACGTCCTCACAGCAAATATAGAACAGACGGAGTCTTCCACCCCTCCTCTGGTGTCTTTCGGAGGTAGGACATCTGGGGGACACCTGCTGAGGTGTTCCTGGAGTCCTGAGGTGAGACTCTTGGTAAGGCTATGTACACAATGTCCCTCCCTCCCTCTCTGAGGACCCTGATGGCGCTGCTGTCCTGGAGCTCGCCTGTGCCCCCTGGAGGTCTGGAGGTCTACCCCCCCCCATCTACGGTTTATGGTAGGCTGGCGATGTCCCGCTTGGGAGGGGGGCCGTCCGGCTTACAGTTGGCACCGTTAGCCTTGTCCTCAAAGATCATCACCCTGAGGAGAGAGAGAAAGGGGGGGGGGGGGGAGAGAGAGAAAGGGCAGGGGAGATGGGGGGAGGGGGGAGAGAGAGAGAGAGAAAGTGCAGGGGAGACGGGAGGGGGAGAGAGAGAGAGAGAGAGAGAGAAAGGGCAGGGGAGATGGGGGGGGGGGGGGGGGGGGAGAGAGAGAGAATGAGGTCAATGATGATCTGCTAACATAATTGCAGCTGTGTCAGTTGGCCCAGGCAATCACTGTCACTGATGAAGTGTGTTCTATGCAGACCGTGATCAGTTTCTATGACAGCATCGGAAGCATTAGTGGCGCCAGACAGGTGTGTGTGTGAGAGAGAGAGAAAGAGAGAGTGAGACACAGAGAGGGTGAGAGAGAGACAGAGGATTGAGGTCATACGCAGCAGAGAGGGGGTGACGAGCGCTGGTTGCCAACAGGAAGTAGCTCTGTCGGCTCAGTGTGTCAGAGCCCTGTTTCAGTTTCAGAGTGAGGCAGGATTAAGGCTGAGGTGTGCACTCAGTGTCCAGAGAGACCGGTCAGCGCAGGGCAGATAGACACTCCGCTGGGTTCAACAAGGGGCTTATGCTCCTAAGCGGGACAGTGATCTGCACTGACAGAAGAGGACAGGGAGGAAGGGATCCTGAGGGGGGATTTGGGTACGGCCACCTCTCACATAGATGAAAATAGGTGGATGGAGAGCAAGACAAATGTTTAGGGGCAATAGGACTAAAGGAGAGAGAGAGAGAGAGAGAGATGGATGGTATGGAGAGGGGATAGAGAGAGAGAGAGAGAGAGAGAGAGAGAGAGAGATAGATAGATAGATGGATACAAGCCCTGAGTCATGCAGAATAAACAATGCCTATTCAGGCTTTGTGCTGTGGATTCGAGACACATGCTTTTAGATAGAAGATGGGTAGAGAGAGCGAGAGAGAGACAGAGAGAGAGAATAAGAGAGACAGAGACAGACTTGCAGCTAGCAGGGCTGCAGAGACTAGGGGAGGACCGGCGGGAGTGGACAGAGATGACGGGTCTATTCAGAGCCAGAGTCTTTACTTTCCTTTCTTAGTTAACCTCGTCAAAGCTCCCTAAACCCTTAATGAGTCCTGATCCCATGGGAGGCCAGACAGCACCACGCCTCCCCCGGCGCAACCGCTCCCATTCTGCTCCTCACTACATTACCCAGAGTTCTATTCTGCGGGACCGATCAGCTGCTGCCATGTCTCCCTGGTGCGGAGTGCTGCAGTGCATGCATGCGGTGTGTACTGACGCTGGTGGAGCAATGGTGGTCAAACAGTAAAAGATAAACAGAGTGTTCTCTGATCTCCGTAGCGGAATGCGCCACGGCTCCCCTGAAAAGTGGAGGAGTAGTACTGCGTTCCAGCTGACTTTCCAAGTTCCCCAGCAAAAATGTAATCTGCAACGTTCCCTGAAATGGGATTTCCACCGTGTCAACTCAATTCAAGAGGCTGCTCTGTGCATAAACAATACGTGAAAGCTGTAGTAAGACTGTTTATTAGCGCTCCTGTCTTATTTGTGTCTAATTAAACCAGCCGTATGACACAGTACTGTCCAACTTCTATCAGTGGGCAATGTGTGTGTGTGGTGTGTGTGTGTGTGTGTGAGGGTGAGAGTATTGTTTAGTCTGCAGCACTGGCACTCAAATGGCAGACCCAGGAAATAAAAGAGCCAGAACTTGGCCTCACACGGCCCGCCGTGAGAGTGACCCAAATTATTTTCCTGTAATTACGACAAAATCAATTGTCCCTCTGCCAAAACCTGAATAGCAGTTGCTCACAAGCCCCTCGCTCTCCCTCCACCTCTCCCTCCATCCCAGAAGATAAACAACGCAAGACAAGAGAGCCTCTGTTGGCCTCTGTGAGCTGGCTGGGGGGCTTTGCCACTGATGCATACATTAAAGACTGCCGGGAGGGGGGCAGCAGTTACATCTACTTTCTCCTCTCTCTCTGAGCTTGTAAATAAGGTCTCATCTAATATCTAATTCACTCTAAATAGAACTAGAGACAGAGACAGAGGAGGGAAGTTGTGTTTGTTTGTAAAGACAGTGGCAGATGGCAGAGAGAGGAAAGTTGTTCCTATCAGTGGCAGGGATTGAGAGAGAGGGAGAAAGAGAGAGAGAGCAAGAGAGAGAGAGCAAGAGAGAGAGAGTTGTGTTTGTTCCAAACTGCCAATACATGTATTAGGAATTATGAAGAGATGTGTCTGGTTATGGGTCTGGGCCGGTGTGCACAGCCTTAACCTCCCCAAAGGTTCCCTAACCCAACCATTCCCAAAGGTTCCCTAACCCTAACATTCCAGAAGGTTCCCTAACCACAACATTCCCAAAGGTTCCCTAGCCCTAACCTTACCAAAGGTTTAAGTAGCTTACAGACACTTAGACCCTACATGGTACAGAACAACTCCCTTACTACTGTATAACCCCATCCATGTTCTGCAGCTCCTCTCCACATGAAGATAAGAAACACTCACACAAGACCGAAATATATATAAAACCACATTTGAACTCATTCTCACCCCCCCCCCCCCCCACTCCACACACACACACACACACACACACACACACACACACACAGAGAGGACTGACTCACAGTTTGAGGACAGCAGAGCGCTTTCCCAGCATCATCCTGACGAAGTCCCTGTAGTTGATGGTGTCACTGCTGCCTCCAGTCACCTCAGAGATCATCTTCTTCATCTCCAGGTGAGTCTTAGGAACGCCCAGCTTCTCCATCATTCTCTTCAGCCCCATCATATCTGATCACACACACACACACACACACACACAACTGTTAACACACTGGAACACAAAACACTATATCAAAGGCACTACACTAAAGACTAACTGTATTTTTATACATTCCACTTTATTCTACATGTCAGTAGGTTGGACTAAGTTGAGGTGATATTATGACATGCTAATACATGTTCTACTGTAGACCAGAAGGCTACTAAGCCAGGACTAGGTGGAACAGCTGATCTAATGGTCTGTAGGTTACCAGGCCAGGGATACTGTAGGTGGAGGTGATACAGCTGTTCTAGTAGGCTACTAAGCCAGGGATACTGTAGGTGGAGGTGATACAGCTGTTCTAGTAGACTACTAAGCTAGGTCATGGTGGAGGTGATACAGCTGTTCTAGTAGACTATTAAGCCAGGGATACTGTAGGTGGAGGTGATACAGCTGTTCTAGTAGACTATTAAGCCAGGGATACTGTAGGTGGAGGTGATACAGCTGTTCTAGTAGGCTACTAAGCCAGGTCATGGTGGAGGTGATACAGCTGTTCTAGTGCCCAGTAGGCCACTAAGCCAGGGATATTGGAGATGGAGGTGATATACTTTACTGCAGGTGTTCTAGCAGGCTATTAAGCCAGGGATACTGTAGGTGGAGGTGATACAGCTGTTCTAGTAGACTATTAAGCCAGGGATACTGTAGGTGGAGGTGATACAGCTGTTCTAGTAGGCTACTAAGCCAGGTCATGGTGGAGGTGATACAGCTGTTCTAGCAGGCTATTAAGCCAGGGATACTATAGGGGGAGGTGATACAGCTGTTCTAGTAGACTATTAAGCCAGGGATACTGTAGGTGGAGGTGATACAGCTGTTCTAGCAGGCTACTAAGCCAGGTCAAGGTGGAGGTGTCATGCCAAAATGTGTCCGGGCTGCCAAACAGTGTCTGGGTAAAAAGTCTGATTGTATAATAACATTTTGTGACCATTTTTTTGTTGCTAGCTTGCTAACCAACTTGTCACGGATGTCAGTAAACATACAGTATAATATCAACGTTTGTAATTGATTTGAATGAAAAAGACATATACAAAATTTAAAGTTGGTAATTAACTAGCTAGCTGGCTTGCTAGACCAGCTAAACCAAGCTCCCAACTAGCTAACGCTTGTGGATAGGAGTTGATATATTTATAGACATCAGTGACAAGTAAGCTAGTGAGCTAGCAACAAAACAAAAGGTCACAAAATGTTGTTAGACAATCAGATTTTTGTTACAGAGACTACTGGCAGCCCAGGCACATTTTGGCATGAAAGAGGCGATACTGGATCATCTTTCACTGAGACACAACAGTGTCACTTGATGCTGCTCAGGGCCTGAGGTCACCTCCTACACTGCAGACACACAGTCCTAAACACAGCTCTCACACATGGCAGACGGACACCTGAGCCTTAACTACAGTAGGTACCTCGCAGGCAAACACACACACACACACACACACACACACACACACACACACACACACACACACACACACACACACACACACACACACACACACACACACACACACACACACACACACACACACACACACACACACACACACACGTAAAAGGAGACTTGTTTTGACTGAGGTGCTGTTGAGCTCCTGGTGTTCCAGCGAGGGACAATGACTCACCAATCTCTCCCTGGTCGTTCAAGTCGAACTCAGCGTATTTGTCTGCGAACACAGATCGGCACGAGACCGTCATTAGTGTGGTTGACGGACAGGGCTGAAAATGAGGAGGTACGGTGCCGAGTCTCGCCTCTCCAGCGCTCTCCGTTATAAATAACCCCTCGTACACGGCAGTCAGACATAACACGTCATCAGCATGTTTGTAAACAGATGGTCACCCTTAAAGAAGTCACACACAATTCAGTCACCTCACAACTCACAAGTTAACGCGCGCGCGCACACACACACACACACACACACACACACATGCACACACACGGCACACACACACACAGCTGACTGTGGCAGGTGTCAGCCAGCCTAGGGTCAGTCGTGGGGCAGCTGAGAGGGCTTGAACGAGGGAGAGGGAGGGGGAGGAATGGAGGGATGAGGAGGAGCAGGAAGCAGGGAGCTTAGAGTGGGGAGAATTTCCACAGGGACCCAGAGAAGCAGCCAGCTGCAGCCAGACTGCACACTCAGAATAGGCAGGAAGTGCCTATGGAACTGGATGCACTGGTTCAGTAGCACTTTGTGGATGACGTGACAAAACGTACTCTTACTGCCAGACTGACTATGGCGGTGTTCACATCCTCTCTCCCTCCCTACTTTTCGCCATTCTTTCTCTCTCTCCTTCCCTCTCTGTCTGTGTATAACAGAGGATCTCTTTAGTTAGTCAGATCCCTGGATTACGCCTTGCAGTTTCACAATGGGGCCTGTGTGTGTGTGTGTGTGTGTGTGTGTGTGTGTGTGTGTGTGTGTGTGTGTTAGCGCGCGAGAGAGAGAGAGGCCTTGAGCTCTGGAACTATGTCGCTGTGTGTGTGTGAACCCTGGTAGTGTGGGAAGAGACAACACTGACCCTGTTCATGACCTTAGGCCTGTGAGGATTGGGCCACAACACGCCCACGCCGCTCTGAGCGGGCCTCGTCGCTAGTGAAGCTGTCTGTCGGTCATCCATCTCATCTCAACGTGTGATGTCCTCTTCCTGCCTGCCGGTATCTGCATTCCTCCGACGTACAGGTCAACAAGCCGTTATTCACCTACCAATAGACCGTTACCACCTCCCCCCCCCCCCCATCCCGGATCATGTTCTGCCCCGGAAGGCCCGGTTCCAGAGTGATGATGAACAGACACTCTCTGTCCCGTCCACCCTCTTCTGCTCAGCTGCTCTGACACGCATCAGAGACACATCCCCTCAGCCTGAGGACGGGACAGCTTGAGGCCGAAGTTGAGGGAGGGGTGAGTAGGAGGAGGGGCCTTCTGTCATTCGCTCTCTGAACAGCAGCCCCCGTCCTCAGGGACCAGAACTTCTGCTCACAACATCCTGCTCCGGGGTTCAGATCAAACTTGACGCATATTTGACACATTTTTAGAATGGAATCTGCATTTTTGGGACGGCTTCCTAGACTGGAGTTGTTAAGATTCGACATGTGAAATCGTATGCACGGATCTAGATGGAGACTGAAGGTCTAAAAACTGCGTCTCGTCTCCTCAGACTGGACCACAGAATAGAAAGGTAATGCTTTGATGTGACGTAAAAACAGAGATGAACCGTCAACTCTTCTCCAGAGCGTCCTGGAGCAGAAGTCCTTGAGAGAGTAACCAGGAAACTAGCTCTGATCACAGACCAATCAGAAGAGAAGTGGGCTCGGGGGCAAAGGTCAGGGATCACTGAGCCTTGGGACAGGAGGTCAAAGCTCACAGGGGACACTATGGAGCGAGAAGCAGAGGCAGCATGCCTCTCATGATGAGAACCCTGTCTGTTTCACCACATCTTTCAGAATATGTAGGCCGTCATCCACAATCTGGTTTAGAATATTTAAGACCCGCAACTAATATATTCAAACTCAACTGTCTCACGGCTCAGTACTTCAATAAATAGGCCCGCCACACACTCTCTCTAACCACAAACGGCGAATAGCAGTGGAATCTGGGGGAGACTTTATGGCCAGCCCTTATTATTATCTGCCTATGCTGTGAGCGTAGGCCTAATCTCCTCCTGGTAGCTATCTGTTATTGTACGGAGTAACTCCCTGAAACCACAGGCTCTGCAGATATTACAACAACAACCAGAAGAGGCTCCAGCACATTCCTGACTGGCCACTGTGGACTAGACCCACTTAAAAAAAAAAAACAGGACATTCTCTCTCTTTCAAACTCACAAACTCTCTCCCTCACTCTCTCACACACACACACACAATGATGGAATCCAATATTAAACCGAAATGTGCACGAGAAGACAACACTGACATAACCAGATTGTATGAGACATATGGTCTAATATAGCCTGCAGCCAGCTACACCATTACTGACACACACACACACACACACTCACACACTCACACTCACACACCCTCTCTGGAATTCCGAGGTATTGAGGGATACTAATACATCAGAGAATTCAGGGCAGGTCTTCCTGGAATAGTTCCTTACTTTTAAAGGAATCCAGTTTTTCTGGCAGGTCATCCTCGTCTCGGTATTTCTGATCTTCCATGTACTCCTGCAGGGGACAGGGGAAGAACAAAACTGATTTTCAATCAGGGAAACGGCCATACCCACAGAGACTGAAGTGGAATCCGAGAAGTAGAGGATCACAACTCACAAAACCATTCAAATGTGCCCGGGCGGGTACACAAATTTATTCATCACATGCTTAACAATAAACCTGACTCAACCCTCAACCCTTCTGACAAAGCAGTTTCATCTGACCCCCCCCCCCTCTCTCTCTCTCTCTCTGAAATAAGACACCCAGAGCCCACAAATGTCCACTCAGGCTGGTTTCAATAGTCTTCATCAGAGAGAGAGGAGTGTCAGTATCTAATCGAGTACATCTGATAGTATCAAAACCGTGTCAGGAACTTAAGAGTTCATAAATAACAAGAAAATCAACCTGATTTTCTCACCTCACACAGAGTCAGATTTATTTGTCACACACTACATCATACAGGTATGAGCGGTTAAATGTCCTTCTGTCAGCTCCTAGGTTGTGCACACACTTAAGCAATAATATAGTGAGGTAAAAAAGAAATGAGAAAGTGTGTTTTGACATGAAGGGTTGGGGCATGGGGGGAGTAGGTGAGGTTGTGCCGTCGAGTTAGATAGGAAGGAAGTATGGGTACTGTGTGTATATTTATATATCTATCTATTTATGTATCTGTATATGTATATTCACAATAACAGAATGTAGATTATTTATACCCGTTAGAATATACATTTAGTGCAGTTGTGCTGAGTGTAGCTACTGAGTTTAGTCCAGTTCCACAGGCAGTCTCTTCATTCAGGATCCTGATGGTCGAGTTGGTTTTGAGTATGCGGTACCTCCTCCCCGACCTGAGCAGAGATAAGAGGCTGTTATCCTGGTGAGCGGGGTCCTTCAGGATCGTTCTGCGCCGCCTTGTGTACAGTAGATGTCCTGGAGATGCAGGAGAGTCACCCCTCCGTGATACAGTAGGTTCTGCTGACCGTATCGCTCTCCGCAGTGCCTTCCACCTGGAATGTCCCGTCTCTTGCATGGTGCCATTCCTCTACCAGGGGGTGATGTTGCCAGTCAGGATGCTCTCAACTCGAGTATCAAGGAAGACGCTCGGAATTTCCTCACATGCCTGAGGTGGGACAGCCTCTGCCTTGAATTCCTCACCACAATGTCCGTATTTTTTTAGTCCATGTTCAGTCTCGCATAGCCAGACCTACAGTGCCTCCACACCTCATTTACACTGTGCCAGCGCTGGAGAACGGTCTGGCTGGTTTCATTACCATTCGGATAGGGGGGGGGGGGGGGAGAATCAGTATTTCTTTCGTTTAAGCCAATCACAACGGTCTTGGGCAGGGCGGTTGCTAGGTTGTTATTGTGTCACATAGTGAAGGGGACCTTGAAAACAGAAACACGCAGATAGCAGAAGGGGAGGAGTCTGGACTGAATCTGATTGGCCGGGAGAATCTCCGTCGCCACTGATTGGGCAGCTCCAAAACCAAAGTCCGGTGAGTCAGACTAGTCCATGTGAGATCCTTGGTGATCTGGACACCCAAGACACTTGAAGTTGTCCACCCTCTCAATATGGGTTCCGTTGATGTTACGGGGGCTGTAGATCCTCTCCTGCTTCTTCTGCCCTCTTCAGAGAATCTCATTTGGTCTCATTGTAAACTGGAGCAGACCATTAGGGATGTAGGAGGGAGCCACAATGTCCAGCAAGCATGAAAACATTATGGAACAGTCTGCCCTGGGGGACACATTACTTCTGTCCCTGGAATTGACATGATTCTGGGCCAGGGAGTATCACTTATTCCTGGACAATCTCTGATTAAATAAATATGTTGTATTCCCCATCCTGGCTACACAGTTCATTTAACACATGGGACACAATCAGCCTGGCCAAGTCAGCAACATGGCTGAATGACTAGGTGCCGTCAAGGGAAGGATGCAGATGGCTGACGTGTGTGTGTGTGTGTGTGTTTGTGCGTGTGTGTGGTGTAAGGGAACGAATATGAGAATCAGCTTTACTCGCCCTTTATACAGGACAGCAGGATTCAGCTGGCCTGACTCATCACCACAACAACCCTCCATCCCTCCTCTCACACTGTTTAAGAGAGGGTATTACCGGGCAGTCTGCTCTAAAACTAGGCCTTGTCATGGGAATGTCAAATAAAGGGTGCTTCAGATGAAAATTGGATTGCTGAGGCGTCCATCTGTAATAATCACCTCTTTAGACTCGGTATCACATGAGGTTAGTAAAGATGTTCTACCGGTAGGCTATATCAAGTGGGTAAATGGTGTTGTGCTCTTCAAGGGAAGCACCCCAGACCAGTGGAAGGCTTTAGCAAAGGTATTTAGTCTGTTTTTGTGTTTTTTATTATTATTAAATAGCCTAAATACTATAGGCTTCCTTTCTTAAAACAGTGTGCTCATTTACCACCTCTTTAGACTGTTAAACAGCCGCCATGTATGTTTACTTTAGCGATATTGAACACTCCACGCACAATCTCACACAGGCAGCCCTAAATGCTCCCGACTGCCCTCTTGCCGCGACCTGATTTTCGCAGTGGTTTTAGGTTTTCTAGGTTTTCGTAGGGACTAGGCCAGGCGTTCTTGACAGGCTGCCAGCCAGCAGAGAGAGGGGGAGAGGGGGAGGGAGGTAAAAAGACACAGAAGGAGTGTGAGAACTGCCACAAAGGCTGTCTGCTGCTGAGATGCCGCACGCCTGTTCCAGCCCGCTGTCCCTGCACCCACCAAGACAAAGAGCTGATTCAGCCCGCCGCCCCGACACCTGTTTACCGTCTATAGCCTACACTGGATAGAGGCTCCCGGGGGACAGAAAGAGGCACAACGGAAAAGACTAACTCTTACTCTATATACGTTACCATGTTTGGAAATATTAAACATGAGATAGATTGCTGTTATTCTCACTATTTGAGATATCCCTCTGGTTGGACACTCCCTGACCAAAATACTTGGTTTTGGCGCCGCGTAGCACGCAACAAGTGTGGCCATCTCATTTATGACTGCGACGGGTCGGGCATGCGTATTCCACCCCCGCTCAGTGATAAGATAAGACAGATTTTATCACACGAAATTGAAAGAATATCAATGCATTTTATCTAATCAGGCTAACGGCTTATGGCTGGCGAGGTTTGTTCGGACCCTTACTGAATGAGCTGGCGTTCAAGGGTCACGGCCAAGTCCTTGAGCCAAACTAACATTGTTACACCGACACAAGCGAGCTACCAAATAAATAACAAAAATAACCAACCTTGTTTATTTCGTCCAACCTCTCCCTTTGCTGGGCTTTTAACAGTCCGAAGGTTTTCCCCCCTGCAAATAGAAAATAGCCTGTTAGTGTTAACCTAATTCCATCATCTGTGCCATGCTACCTTCCTCGCATGCTCCTCTGATAGGAACGCGCTTAACGTTAGCTAGCCTAGCCAGCGTTCCAAAACCCAGGACATTTTTCCAAGCAAGACATTAAAATATTAGTCCGTTGTTTGTAATTACCTTGAAGATTCTGGTTTGAAGGCATATCGGAATGTGCGTATGATATGGTTAGCACTTCACAACGAGGGATAAATCGCCGATGTGGCTGGCTACTTCAGTCCTCTTCCCTTCGCGAGACGGCGAGGACGTTTGTGGCGAGCCGACCAGCCGACAGTGAAGTCCAGCAGCAAGTGGAGTGATGCTCTCTGGCTCGCCAGGAATGCTAAGCTCTCGGCCTCCTTCGTGTGGTGGAACTTGGGAAAACAACCGGGTTTTTTCAGCCTGATAGCACACAGCCAGCTAGAGGTACCTGTAGGCCACTGATGGACCAGTTTCTCAATCACTCTCCCTGCCTCGCACCTTGCACCTTGTCTAGACAACAACTGACTCTGTACTACTGTATACCCGATCACCTGAACCAACACTTGAACAATTGAACTCCTTGCCTTTTAGACAACTAACTCTGTACAGCTTTACTTTTAATGCCATTTAATTGTACTGCCTATATCAAGGATACAGTCACCAATGATTGGATGGGATATGTAGATGAGGATCAAATTAATAGAATTGACAAACTGCTAGACTAGTCTAGCTACATATCTAGGACTGGAATGGGGAACTGATTAATGCTGATAAGTTACTGTAAGGACAAGCAATGACAAGAATTCCAGTGTACCTGTGCCTGTACTGGTTATACATGGCAATGACACTTTTCTATTCAATGTAGGTCAGCAGAATATATTTATATAGACATATAATCTGACAACAGGCCTATCTGCAGAGAATAAACTGAATTAAACTGGAATTTGAGGAGGAACGCAACAAAACAGTTTTAATGTGCCCGGGCCGGCTATACTGGTTAAACCAATTTAATTCCCTCTGTCAGTTTCATCTGATATAATCTGCTGTTGTGAAAAACGTGGTATTCAGAGTTGAGAATTTGTGCAGCTGTCATGACATTTAAATGGGAATAATCCCTATCATGTTAATTGCCAATGAGAAACCCATTTAATTCTTCTAATGAAAATCCCATACGATTTCCATTGGAGACCAAGAGGAATCCATTGATTGTCGTCGTCGTCATCATCGTCATCATCGTCATCATCATTATCATCTGCGGAATTTTGAGCACATCGATTCTCTGATCTTTTGATCTGATTGGACGTCAAATGTATTCGCATCCTCCCTCTTCATACACGATAGGTCAGAAATCGAACTATGTCCTCGATGTTCTCACCTCTCATTGGCAAATACTAGCAGTCACCGCCCGAAAGCCAAAAGCATGCTAGTGTGTGAAATGCGGCTCGGACAGTGGCATAGCGATGTCCTTCCCTCCTTCCTACCTACACTGGGGTGCTCAGCATGTTGTGAGTGGAGATTATTCTCTCTACAGTAGCTAGCGATTAAACTAGATTTTAGTGATGATGAAGGCTTTGATATAAATGCCAATTTGGTGAAATAGTATTGATCCCAATGCTTTTACGAGTGGCCCGCCAGGAGTCAGAGAAATGCTGTCAGGTCAGATAGCAAGCTTTTCTGGGTAGACCCAGTGGTGCTAGCTAGCCAAACAGCTAGCTACTCTCTAGTAAGGTCGAGCAGTAAAATGATAGCTAGGTTTGTCATTTATCTTTCTGTGATAAAACATGTTGTCATACATTATGTTGGAGATATCATCTGATTGCCATCCAGCTGGAGGTAACAGCTAGCTAGCATGATAGCTATTTAGCTAGCTGTGGCAGGTCGGTAGCTAGCTACTGTACATGCATGCACCATTAGTAGCTGGCTCGGCTGATTTGTACGGGATTTTATCAGCTGCTCTTGTCTAGCTACTGCTATATTGTCCGTTTTGGACTGGATTGGAGCCTCGTCCAGCTGTTCCTTCTGTGGCCACCTATAGCTAGCTACAGTCAGACAGCTTTAGCTGAAAGCTTTCTGGCCGCTGCAACGTTAGAGGCAGTCTGATTGATTAGCTGGCATACTGTTAAAGACAGCTCCTGTGACCTCCATAGTGGCAATGCCATTCATTTGTCAGGGTTTATTACGCAGGCAGAGCTATCCTAAACCTTTTGTGCCGAGTTCAGATTATAGGAACAGATTATGACAATACACACCATGTCCCAATTACAGGTTCCATGTCTGACAGTCTGAGCATCCTGGTCTTGTTGGAGAAGTGAAGAGGAGCTCAAACCTGAACTGTTCTACCCCCTGAGCCGAGATCATCTCAACCCTGCCTCTGAAGCTACTCTACAGTCTGAAGCTGGACCAGAGTGGGAGCCAGACTCCGAAGTGGATGACCACAGGCTGTCTAGCACCAAGCCCTGTGCTGGCTGGCCTCAGAGCAGAGAGGAGCCCCAGTAGGAGGTGGATGTGAGGGTGGAGGGGCTCTGAGAGCCCTAGGCATTCTCTGCTTGAGATGTCGATGAAACGAGTGGACGGGATGTCCATGGCCCAGGCCTTGGCCATGACTGTGGCTGAGATACCTGTGTTCCTCTACTCAACATTTGGACAGGTAAAAACACCCTTCGCGACATTCACCCTATCCCAGTACACCTTTCATTCAGCTGGGTATGTCATTTCGAACAGCAGTCCTCAACCACTGGGCCGCACAGAAAGGGTAAATAACATGCTCACCAACTACGCAAAGCACGACTCATGCCCGCAATGATGGGATTTACGAGTTTTCATAATAGCCACTCATCATTTCACTATTTCACAGCACAAACGCCCACTTGCTTAGCTATGGGGCTTACAGTAACATAACCATTATGCTAAAATGACCCCAAAAATCATTAAACTACTGGCTTCCAGGCTATCGCCATTGCATACATCTAAAATTCACCCATCTAAAAGTCACCTCACCAACTCCGTAGCCTACTCATCCTCATCTCCCTTTCTCCCCGACTCCCAAGTTCTACGAGTCATATTCCTCTTCTCATTCCTTTGAATACATCCATGCTGGCAATGCTTTTGCTACCCGCGCTGTACGTTGAAATGACTTTGGCCTGCCCTTAGGGATCCAACTGGTTGGAAGAAATGAAATACATTTGACTGTCTTTTTGACATTTTACCACGATGTAGCCTACATCAAAACTTACTCAAAACTCCCACATTTGCACGTGAAGCCAGTGTGACCTGAGTTATTGACATCTGTCACTTCCCTGTCATGCATCCAAAATAGGCAAGGAAGCCATTTACAAGTAACTTCAAAGGGAAATAAAAGAATGACAGAACAGATACCATTAAATATTACACACATTTTTGGGGGACAGTTAATTAATAAACAAGGTGCCGGGTCCAATCAAATGGGTCCTGTCCAAATTTCGGCACAAATTAAGCTCTGCGCCCCCCACCCCACCCCACCCCAAAGGCTGGGGACTGCTGATTTAGATCATTTTGTAAGCTGTTCTTAATGTAATCATTTAGCTATCATGTAGCCACCATCAGGCATGTTATTAACCTAGCTGCTTCTCTCTCGTCCTGCCAGTCCATATTCTCCCAACTGCGCCTGTCTCCGAGCCTGAAGAAGGTGCTGTTCGCCACGGCACTGGGCAGCGTAGCGCTGGCCCTCACAGCGCATCACCTGAAGAGACGGGGCAGGAAGAGGAAACAGGTGACCGCTGCCAAAGACAGCCAGAAGGCTGTGGGTATACCTGAAGCGCTGCTGAGGACAGGGAGGCCTTCATCACTAAAGAGAAGTGTGTTTCTCTCTCTCTCTCTCTCTCCCTCTCTCTCTTTCTCTCTCTCTATTTCTCTCCTCATATTCTATACAAATATGCTATATAAATAAAGTTTAATTTGATTTTATATTATCACACACTCTAAGTATCTTAGGTGCATCTTGATTCAGTGTGATTAAGCTGTGAAAAATATTGATTGAATTGAATATTGCATTTTTCTGTCAAATGATGTGACGGTGTGAATGAAACACAGCAAGATCTTGGTGGAGAAAAAGTACTTTACAACCAATAACAAGCTTTGCTTTGTTTTTTCTGCCCCAGGTTCGTTTCCAGGGCGGCAGATGATGAGCCCCAGCACACGGAGCAATGACGCCATGAGTGGTGTCTCCTCCCTGGCCCCCAGCAAGCACTCCAGCTCCTCACACAGCCTGGCCTCTGTATGACCTCTCTCTCTCTCTCTCTCTCTCTCTCTCTCTCTCTCTGTCTCTGTCTCTGTCTCTCTCTCCTCTCCATACCACCCATCTCTCTCTCTCTGTCTCTGTCTCTCTCTCTCTCTCCTCTTCATACCACCCATCTCTCTCTCTCCTCTCCATACCATCTCTCTCTCTCCTCTCCATACCATACATAACCTCCCCACACTCCCTCACTCTTGCTACCTCCCTCCCATTTATACCCCCTCCCTCATGCATTCCTTCCTCTCTCTCTCTCTCTCTATCTCTCTCTCTCTCTCTCTCTCTCTCTCTCTCTCTCTCTTCTCTCCCTCCCTCTAGCTCTCTTCACTTTCATATGTCTCCTATTCTGTACTACTCTGCGTTCTACTTATTTCCGACAAACGGTGCAGCTGTCGTTCACAAATCAATGACTTCCTCTCATTCGTGATGTCATTGGATGTGTTTTGGGTGCGATAGACGCGAGTCCCATCCTCCCCGAACCAATCGGCGAATCCGTCGACGCCCTGGGAGGCGGAGCCGGTGGAGGAGGAGCCTGGCACAGGGGAAGACGCCAACGCCGAGAACCTCTACATCCTAGGTATGGACTTTGTCTGTCATTCCGCCTGTATCACACGTGTCTTCTTTCTGTAACCAAGTACTGTATTGAGAGGCCTGGAATGTACTCACTGTCCCATGACGGTGTTTCATATATGTACTTTCAGGTTAACTGCAGCTAATCTATCTCCTTTTGTGGTTCATGTAACATGTAAATGTTGGTTCCAACTTCCATTTAGCTTTACCCTCCCGTCTCCCCCTCATGTCCTCCTGTTCTCGTTTCCTCTTTACCTTGGCCTTGCTCTTTCTTCTCCTCTCCTCTTCCGCTGTCTTTGTCTCTCCTCGTGTTCTCCACTTCCTATCGTCTCCCCTCCCCTTCTCTCTCTCTCTCTCTCTCTCTCTCTCTCTCTCTCCTCCGGCCAGGGATGGAGCTGTTTGAGGAGGCCCTGCAGAAGTGGGAGCAAGCCCTGACCATTCGCCATCACTCCCACTCGAACGCCTCTTCCAGTTCCAGCCTCGTCCTGCTGGGGGCAGCCTGCGGTGACATGCCTATGGTACCCACCACCTCTCAAATCATAGAAACAGAACCATAGATTCTAGAGGGTAAAGGCTAGCTCCCAGAAACACAGGGGCTGTTTAGGGTTGAGGTTAGGGTTGAGCTAAGGTTAGGCTTTGGGTTAGGGTTAGGCTTAGGTATAGAGCTGGGTTAAGGTTAGGGTTAAGTTTAGGGTTGGGGTTATGGTTGGACCTGTTTCTGCATTCATGGGAACTAGCCACTACTGATTATATGGAGGCTTTGCAGTTGCATTCTAAACCACCTAGCATCCGCACCATGTTGGAAGACCACTGACAAAATGTAGAAGCACATTCTAGAGTTCTATAGGGTATAAAGCCAATTTCTGTTCAATTTTCTCGTGCAATAACAAAATAAAGACATTGTAGTGCTATTCGCACTGATTGAAAGTAGCCAGTACCTTGATATGTGCAATGAAATTGTACTGTAGACAACCAAGAGAAGGTGTTCAATAAATGCAAATGAGCATGAAATACAAGGAACACTGCTTTACTATGATAAATACATTTGTTGTCACATTTTGCTGCAGTTTGGCGAAATGTATTTCTGTCTTGTATTTATATGATATTGGTGTAAGCAGTGTCAGCAGCATAGAGGCACAGTCACTTAACATCTAAGCACCTGTGTTTCAACCCATCAAATTCGATACATGGCTATAGCATAGTCATACATCAGCTACATAGTGGCTATGGTGCCTGGTTTCTTGTCATCTTGAGCAGGTTGTCTGGGGTCTCCTCAGTCTTCACTGCAGCTGCTGTGACAGTGGTGGCTTCCCCAGCGCACAGGTGTAGCTCCTACTGTCGCCTAATTAGCTCAGCTCCTTAGATACTCCACCTGGCATGGCTGAGGCAATAGGGGATGGTGACATGGTCAATTACCCTGGGTCTACTGCTTTGCACTCCCACATGAACTGGCATTAAACCAGATAGCCTGTTAAGACACACTCAGGTTGGGGGATTTATTTTCTCGCTGTGTAGATAAACTTGTGGGCTAGATCGCCCCGCCTTATTTTCTAACTTAAGCGTATCAGAATCAACACACCGCATAAAATGTGAAACGTCATCCATCCCAAGCTGACTGAACTTCATGGCAGCCCTACCTTTGGTGTTCCTAATGCTAAACTTGCTTGTCTTCCAGCAGTGGTCCTCCAACATGTCTGCACATACAGAAACGTGAAAGACCTGTCATAGAATGTATCACATACATGGTGTGTGGCTGATAGCAGTTGAAGTTGGGGCCAATATTAAATCCATACATTCTCATCATTCTCATTCTTGTGTTTTTATTTCCATGGTGTCAGGCGGAGACTCGTAACAAGGTGTTTGCGGAGAAGCTGGAGACCCTCCTCCACCGAGCGTACCACCTACAGGAAGACTTCGGAACCACCATCCCTCCCGACAGCCTTCTGGCAGACTTTGGTAAGTAGCATCTAGAGCCGTCTCTCTGTTCCAGCAGTTAACATTAGCGTCTTGCTAGCGCCGTTCTAGTCAGCAGTTTGTATGGTGGACAGTAGTCAGCATTAGCTTTAGCTATGCAGGGACATCTGGCTGCGTAGCTATAGCTATTAGCGCTTAGCTTCCTGCTTCGAAGGGGTGTCTAACAGGTGTGGTTCCTGTTTTGTGACTGCTGGGTCGTTCTACCAGAGAGCGAGGGGACGCTCATTCTGCCAGACGTAGCGAGCGCTCACCGACTGAGAGATGACGATGCCACCACCATCACCTCGGACGACTCCTTCTTCTCAGCAGCAGAGGTTAGTCTCTCTTTCTCTCTCTCTCTCTCTCTCTCTCTCTCTCTCTCTCTCTCTCTCTCTCGTGTCTCTCCCTCACTCACACATGCCGTAGTACATAGCCACCTCTCTCTGTCTCACTCATATCGTGTATGAACAAGTATCTGAACTGAGGGATGAACAATGTCTCCCTCCTGCAGCTGTTTGATTCCCTGGAGGAGGTGTACCAGCCAGCGAAGTCCGCTGTTCTCTATGAAAATGCTCTGAGCCTGGTCCGGGAGGGACAGGTGGTCTGTCGGTCCCACAGGTAAGACCTCATACTCGCACGCCCCCAATAATCGTCTATCCATTTGTTGACAACTCGATGGATTGGTTCCTTATACTACGCTCTTCCTACCCTAGGACTGAGTTGCTAGAATGCTATGGTGACCAAGACTTCCTTGCCAAGCTCCATTGTGTGAGGCAAGCATTTCAGGTCCGTACACAGTCAACTATGGGCTCAAAATGTACTTTGCAAGATATGTTTTTTTTTATTCATGATTTTGCTGAAAGTCAAGATAACATTCAAGTCAGCAGTGTTAAGTTGTTTATTGTTTTCTCCAGGTTCTGTTGCTTGACGAGTCTCACCGGACATTCTTCATGGAGACAGGGAAGCAAATGATCGTAGGACTCATGGTCAAGGCCGGCAAGGTGACCACACATCCTCTACTCTCCACCTGTCCCCGTAACACCCGGGAGAGCTTCATATTTTTCTTGTATATATTTGCGGTCGTGGTGCAATTGAGCGTGTTGTTGTATTCCCAGACCGCAGAGGTTGTCTAATCAGGAGGAGTTTTTTTTTTTCCTGTTCCTTGACTGCAGAGCCCCAAGGCCTTCCTGGAGAGCTATTCCGACATGCTCCACTACACCCAGAGAGAGGAGACTTGGCCTGTCACCAAGATGGAGCTGGAGGGACGAGGGGTGAGGATGATTCCATCGCCTGTGTCTCTCTCTCTTAGCTCTTCTGATGCCGGTATCTCTGTTTTTCCTCAGAGATGGGATAAGAGAGGGACCTGAAATGTATTCTGCATCAAGATATAGCAGTACAGTACAATGCTAACAGTAGCTAGCGGAAAATAGCCCTCTCCATCGAACGCTGTGTCCATGGATCCTCCCCCTGACCTTTGACCCCTGACTCTTTGCAGGTGGTATGTATGAACTTCTTCGACATCGTTCTGGACTTCATCCTGATGGACGCCTTCGAGGACCTGGAGAGCCCGCCGTCATCTGTGGTGGCCGTTCTTCGGAACCGATGGCTCTCCGACAGCTTCAAGGAGACGGTGAATACACACAGAGACGCACACACACACACACACAAACACATGCTGTGCACACACATATACTGTAGTACATTCTCCTTATATGTATATTCTCTTCGTATATTTAACTTATTTATATGTGTCTGTCTCAGGCCCTAGCTACTGCATGCTGGTCCGTTCTGAAAGCCAAGAGACGTCTACTCATGGTGAGTCTGAGAGAACAACATCCATAGCGTTGCACTTCGTCTGAAATACGTGTCATTCTTCAGACTTTGTCCTTCTTGATGCGGCTGAGATCATGTCCTTTTTTTCTCCTGATGTGTTTTATTCCATGGTTCCTTTGTTCTGTAGGTTCCAGATGGGTTCATCTCTCACTTCTATGCCATATCAGAACACGTGAGCCCGGTTCTAGCCTTTGGGTTCCTTGGCCCCAGACAGCACCTCACTGAGGTGTGCACCATCTTCAAGGTGAGGGCCTCACATGTAGTATTTACAGATGGTTAGGATCTTTGCTGTACTGTCACAACTTAGACTCTCACTGTCCTGGGGTATAACTGTCCGTGTTATTTGTCCTTCTCTCTCACTGAGAACACATGGGGTCTTAATCAGTGAGCTGCACTATGCTTTAAAGGGGTAGTTCAGAATTTGAAAACAAAAAAGCATACGAGTGCGCACAACTATTAATCTGGAGCAGTCACGGGTGCCAGGTCAAGTGCTATAATAAATGAAGGAAAGCACCGACACTCATTAGCATGCCGCTAACACCAGAAAAAGAGACAGCATGGAATGATTAAATGTTTTCCATCAATCAACAACATTATGGGTAAGTCGTTAATGAGGCTCCATGTCCAAAATCCTGAACTACCCCTTTAATCTCTGATGCTCTAATACTTTAGTCTAATCTATACTGTAACAGAATCCCTGAGATATAATTATTTGACGGCTACCCTAAATTCAGACAGATTCTAGCAACATAGATGACACAAACCTCAGAGGGGTTAGAGGTTAATCCCCCTCTCGGCATCAAAGCTCTACTGAGCACATCTCAGTAAACACACCTACTGATCTTCCTGTCCTTCTTCTCTCCGTTCCAGCAACAAATTGTGCAGTACCTGAAGGACATGTTTGACCATGACAAGGTGCGCTTCACCTCGTCCCAGTCCCTGGCCGAGGACATCCTGAACCTGTCCCACCGGCGAAGTGAGATATTACTGGGCTACCTGGGCATTGAAAGCCTGCTGGAGCTCAATGGAACTCTGCCCAGGGTCAATGGCAGTTCCACAGGGCCCAACTAAAACCAGGGACCTACAGTACTTAACTGAAGAATATCAACACAGATCCTCGATCTGGAACTCGGTATACTGTAGGAAGCATCGAACCATCACATTGGATTGAAACAGGCAAAGCTATACACAGATACAGTAAGACCAGCACAACAGTCTGATTAATTAGTTTTGCTCACCAGACAGACACAACCTTACAAGCATGACTTCCACCGTACCCAATAGTGATTGGACCTCACAAGGAGGAAGGAGAAATTCTATTTGATATGATGCCATCTCTCCACTCTCATTGGATGATCACCTCTTGACTATCAGTCTTTTATGATTCTTGTTTGTCTTTGGAAGGCAGTGAAAGACCCGAATGTGTATATGTGTCTGTCATGTTATTTCTATACTTTGGGGTAGTGGGATAGAGTATCCACTTTGACAAACAAACCAACACCCTTGGCCAAATGAAGACTTGCACTAAGTGATGTCTGCTGTTGCTTTCACCTCCTCACTGTTTAATTTATTGTTTATTAATTTTACATATTTATTCCGATGTGATAGTAGTCAGATAAACGTACATATCTACATACGTATGTGTCACTTATCCAAGGGAATTAATGTTAAATATGGAAAGTCGGGGCATTGGAGTAACCTCAATGTTGTAAATAGAAGGTGCACTTATGAACCCAATTCATCCTCCTAGTCACAGTACAGTAGTGTTGTTGAAGCATTGAGGTAATACTGGGGACTCAAAGATGCCAAGCAACCGGGAGATGCCCTCTGAAACCCTAATATTGATTATCTCTATGGATGGCTCTTACCTCAGCTGAAAACTGACCTGCAGTGCACTACAGACTGTTCTGTTTTCTTTGAATGATAGCAGACACCATTACTAGCTAGATATCAGCCTTGAGATATAGGAGAGGATAAATTATGCATATTTTTGGTCAAAAAGTGTATGGGTGTGCGTGCTTGCGTTTGTGATCGATGAGAGGAATTCTTGTCATATGTAATCACTTATTCATTTATTGTTTGTAATTACAACAGTAGAACTGGTATGTTGGGTCCAGTATCATCCCCCTAACGACTGAACCTTAAATCTAAATCTGATATATTTGTGGAAATCCTGAATGGTCTGCTTTTCGCAAGTCATATTCGCATCACTGCGCCACAGGCCTCATATAGACAGTAATAACAGACAGGACCCAAAGCTATGTTTGAATATCTTTGAAAATTACAGCTACCCTTTTTCACAATTCAGCCCTGAAAATTTTGTTGAAATTGTGCTGTATTGTTGAGTATTTAGACATTTTTGTGTGCAGCTGTCAGTATTGAGGACATGCATCCATATCTGAGGTAAAACATTGTAGCTGTTATTTCTGAATATGTTCTATGTGGTCAGTTATCCTGCATCTGTTTTGGTCATACTTGAAACTTTAAGTACCTTCTGTAAACGGGGCCTTCTTTACCCGGAGTTCAGCTTTATATCCTGTGTTCCGCCACATGAAAGATCTGCCTTGGTTTGTCTTTTTTGCACTTTATAAAAAAAAAGAAAAGATGAACAAAATGCAAGTGCTTTTCTAACCCTACAGTATTTTTAACCAAGAATAGTCGGATAGCGACTGAGGCATAATGCCATTTTAGTTACTGGATGTGTAAAGTTCATAAAAGTTAGGGTTAGTGGTAGAAACTCTACATCTGAACTATTTGATTGAATATACAATATAGACTAACAAATCTTATTGTTATACTCATAACTTATGAAAGAAACCCCTGTTGTCTTTACCATTTTCCAAAATGACAAAGAATTTGACTTTGGTTGCTTGTTTGGTTGCTTGTTTTTCAAGTTTAAGTTTTACTTGTGCTATTCCTATCTCGAGTCCAGTTACTGTAAAATGTAAATGAATAGTCTGATCCAATTGATATGTATCACATTGATAAATGCAATGTTTTATCCTATTCCCAAACTGCTGCTTTTAGACTGAGATTAGTTTGCCTCTTTACCTCTTACCCTTTAGCCAAATACTGACTGACAGATTTAGGTCAGAGAATCATACTATATATCTTAAAGTTGATATAGATAACATTTTTATGTAGACAAATCATAAAAAGAAAAAAAAACTAACAAGGCTTGTGAGCCAATAGTAGCCGACTCCTAATTACTCTGATGTGTGGTACCAACATCATAATACTATTGGCTCATGAGCCTTGTTAGAGGTGGGAACCAAACCTCAGAGATGAAAACAATATTTATTTTGGACCAGTCAACAGTTTTAAAATGATAAATTCATAACCAATCATTTTCTGGGGGGAAAAGCAATACTTGTATGCAGGACCCTTTCAAAAGCTCTGGATGATTTTATTTTTTATGATTCTACAGACAGAGTTTGTGACTTTTTTTAATTATTTTTTTTAGATTATCACACTGCTTCTTTTTGGATTGCATAGATTTTGTGACATGCTGCCTTTTGAAGTTCTGACCCCTGCATAACTCTGTTTCTGTATAGGTGCCAATAAATTAACATGGTTTCAATAGGAGTATTTGAAATCAGTAAAATAAATTACTGATTAAAATAGCAACTATTGAGTTGTTTTAGCTTCTTACTGTATATTCTGTTTTAAACCTCAGTAGTACATGAGCTAAGGTGACAATCTTTAGCGACTCAATGTTATATATTGATTCATTCAAGGCCAAAAAAGGAGTACAATGTGTAAATGACATGCTGTAAACACTAGTGTCCTATTGACGCATTTTATTTAGTTGTGTTTTTTCTTGTGGAAATTACAATGCCAACACATACTTAAAGGGGTAGTGTGCTATTTTGTACTTTTAGCCCTATATGTGGTCTGTCAACCATGAACCTGAAACATAGAGACCATAATTTCGCTGATCATTCTAGTATTGAGCTAGCTGCAGTTTTTCTGCAGGCTCTCACTGGGCTACAATGGAAGTCAATGGGGCACCCGTGAATGCGCTGGAAAAACTATGATAAATGTGCTTTTCCGAGACGGGAAGCTCAAGGTGTAATCTTACCAGTCTCAGTATGCTCTCCTGTGAAATGTATCGCAATCTGAATATTTTTAGGTGTTTGGCATGCACATAGTGCTCCATAGGAGCGGTGAAAACAAGCGCCAGATTAATGCTTATGGCCAAGCCATGCCAAACATATAAAAACATTCGGATTGCGATTGCGAGACCACAAATAGGGCTGTCCAAAACAGCACACTATCCCTTTAAAACATTTCTGCCCAATGTGGTTGTTGTTTTTTTCCTAATAAAATATGTTAATTTGCCTTTACCCAACATAAGACATATTTGGTTTTTAAAAATGAACTTCAGTGTGTGCCGTTGAGATAGCAAATTGAACTGGGGAAGTGAATGTAGAAGTATTGCATTATCCTCGCAGGCTTATTTGACTTGATTGATGTTTGTAATTTTTCACTCACTAATTTCTCCCCCTATGAATAAATAAAATGCTGTAGAAATTATTATGATTGGATGTTTGGATAGGAGTTATGCCATGGAAGTGTGCTCATTGGTCGATTACTCTTATACATTCTTTGCATTTTTTTTTTATTAGCGGGGGACAATTGTGAATGGCTGATTTTCATAGAAGGGTTCAGTTTACT
This sequence comes from Borostomias antarcticus, assembly GCF_949987555.1. Classification (NCBI taxonomy): domain Eukaryota; kingdom Metazoa; phylum Chordata; class Actinopteri; order Stomiiformes; family Stomiidae; genus Borostomias; species Borostomias antarcticus. The sequence goes on along the minus strand of NC_140241.1, from coordinate 24,225,788 downwards.
ATTGGTGGACATAGGTGGGCGTTTCATTGTGATTTGTCAGTGCATATTGCCCGGTGTCCGGGTAAGATGGCGTCGGAAGAGCAGTGCTCGGCACCACCTCGATGGCGGTCAATATCTTTAACCCACGTAGAGTTCCCTGCCGGTAAGTGCTCATACCGAAACTTGTTTTTGGTTTGCATTTGTCCATTGTGTGCTTGCATATTTGATATTCCTCCAAATGGTACTACCTTATGCTAATGAATGGACACGATCGTCGGTATTTGCCAAATAGTGAGACATGAAAAGGCGCATAGGCATACAGCGCCCCGTAGAGAACGTATGAAGAACTGCCAAATGGTGAGACATAGCCGCATGCGCAGATAGCAAAGGCGTCCACAATGCCTAGCTAACTAGCTCACATTGCTACATTGATATTTAGACGTTTAGAATAACCATATTCGCATATTACACGTAACAAAATGTAGCCAGCTAAGCTAACAGTTTGTAGTCTTAGCTTTTAGCATTATATATGCAGCTAATAGCCATTGTGTAATCAACGTCAGCACCCACTTAGCTAGCTGCTAGCTGTTAGCTAGCTAACATGGTTGGCAAGCTGGTGATATGGTTGACAGATCGTTGGCTAGCAAGCTAATGACAACGAATTACATGATTCAACTAACTCAAATCACTTCTCCGCCAGTTAACGTCACAACACTGTAGTTGAAGAAACCCTTTTTTATTATAACTTAATTAAGGAAGTCCACCTGAGCAGCAGAGGGGCTGCTACACCCTGTAGTTATGTTGCACATGCAGAAATCATCCCTGCCCTAGATTCCTAGCTATTTGATTGTATTATGGTGATAGGACAGAGTAGGCCTACAGAATATGGAGTTTGTGCTGTGTCTCACAACAGCTATCTTCGTGTGTTCACAGATGACCTGACTGGACAAGTGTTGGCCTACACCAGCCTCCTGCCCATGGCCATTCTGGTGGGTTTTGTTACCCTTATAGTGTTCAAGCGAGAACTGCACACGGTAAGATCCAAGTCCAGGGGCATGGGTTGGCTAAAGGCAAAGGCCTGAACTATGTAGGTAGTCATAGCAGGTTAATACTGATAAACTAAGGAGTTATAAGTAGAACTATTATTATCGTTCATCTGCTGCTATAGCAAATGTTGGGAACATCCGCTCCCTTTTAAATTAATGTGTCCACATTCATGATGGACCAAACCTGTTGATAGATTTTTGCTCCTCTACCCGACCGTCTCCTGTTTGATAGATCTCCTTCTTTGGTGGGCTGGTGCTGAATGAGGGGCTGAACTGGCTACTGAAGCACATTCTAAGGGAGCCACGCCCTTGTGGAGGTGAGCAAAAGAGACAAACTGGACACAGCTAAGATGATAGGAGAGTACTGGAGTTCACAGATCATCTAAAAAAAAAAGTTTTATTCGGCGCACTCAGTGAGTGATCTGTGCACTGAATAAAAGTTGTTTTTTAAAAGATGACCCTTGTGCTCCAGTACTCTTGATGCTCCTGGTTCTTAACTGTGAGCACCGGTCCTCTAACCTGACGCTTGCTTCGCACAACCAACTGGGAACTCTCCATTGGAAACTGAAACCATCTGGAAAAAATGCTAAAAGGTCTATGACGCGGAACCGCTCCTCGCGTTAATAAACCCGCCCAGCATAGCTGTTTTTATTTCAATTTTCTCAGAACCAACGCTCAAAATGTTTTCTATCGAGACTTATTCGTGAGTAACAACGTGAGCTTGCGACATCAGAATGGTCTCACGAGGCTTCCGGTCCTCATCGCTATAAGCAGGTTTTAGCGCATGGCCTCTTACAAAATTACAGCTATGATGGCGTGAGAAACTGAGAACATATTCAGTGCATCAGTTGTCCTTGTCGTACAGCAGATGTACACATTGTGTAGGCCTAGTACTTCAAGTTACTGTTGTGGTCAGCCTCTTGTCTTAGTCCCACTCCATGCAGGACTTGTCTGTCGTCATCCCTGAATTGTGTTCCCTTGTCTCCGTCTCAGCAGGGGCTCACACTGGCCTGACCACGGAGTATGGGATGCCTTCCAGTCATTCTCAATTCATCTGGTTCTTTGTCGTTTACTTCTTTCTTTTCCTTTATTTAAGGTGACTCGCAAATGTTTGGTCTTTCAGAGTTTAAAAAAGCGAATGTGTTTGGCTGGTTAAATTTGCCTCCGTATTTACTGCACGGTGCCTATCCTCTTACATCTCCACAAATGAACTGGAGTCTAGGGTTTAATAACCTGGAGGCTATAGCGTAAGGGTTGATTCAGGATGGTACAGAATGATGATTGCTGATGTACTCTCCTTCGGCTGTTTAGAATGCATCAGACGAACAATGCGCGGTGTGTGGAGCTTCTGTGGAGACACATACTGTCCTTCGTCTTGTTGGGCATGGCCTTATCAGTGTCATACAGCAGGTAAGAGAGGAGGAGTAGTAGTTTGTGAAGTCATAAATAGTTGTCATTTTCATAGGTCATTTGAGTACAGCTATCTAGTTGGACCAATCTTGTCAAATGATTTGACGTTGTGAGTAACAATTGAGCCAAGAAGAAATGTGAGTGTGATTATTCGATTTTTGGTACCCTCAGGGTTTATCTGCTGTACCACACCTGGGGTCAGGTTTTCTACGGAGGAGTGGCCGGCAGCACCATTGGTATCGTCTGGTTCTTCTTCACACAGGAGGTGCTGACACCACTATTCCCCAAGATGGCAGCATGGTGAGGAATGGGGACGCATCTTTGGGGGTGCACACCGTCTGAGCAGGATGTTAATGGTCCATGCCTGCCACTTATTCTTTCAGCATGTAGCTTTGCTGTCATGGTTTCTCTGCTCCTACTAATGTCAAGCACCATGTTTTCCCATTGCTGTACTTTCTTCTCTGACCGAGTCTCATCTCATGTCCTCTCCAACCCAGGCCGATATCAGAGTTCTTTCTGGTGCGAGACACAAGCCTGATCCCCAATATCCTCTGGTTTGAGTACACCGTGACCAGATCAGAAGCAAGGTAAAACATTCTATATACTTATGGATGTGGGTTTATGACACCATATTCCACATTTATAGTTATGTTCTCAAACATTACCTGTAGCATATATTTTTATGACTTTCTTTTTTTTTTTGCTACAGAAACAGACAACGAAAGCTTGGAACGAAACTTCAGTGATGTCAGTAGTTCCATGGTGAAACTGAAAGTTAAAGGACCACACACAGAAACACACTCAAGAAAACACACTGGAGAACCACCATCTTCTGGACTGTCCTGGTTGCAATGAATAAAAGGGCCAAACCGTTTACAGGTGGACCAAAAGAGAGTGCCTGGACCTGGCCAGGAGCCAGCAACCAGACCAAGTCCATCCATATGCCTCTCCTTCTTGTACAGCTTGCCCAAAATGCTCCCCAATGCATGCAAGACCGTGCAAGAAGCATACTATTTAATGACAAATTAATATATATTTTAACTGTAAACGCACGCTGACAGTAACAGTGTACTGTAAGAGATTTAAGAAGCCGAAGGAGAGTGCTCTGTCAAGTAACAAACATTGGGCTGGTATTATTACAGCATGTAATTAGGATTTTTATTACAGACTCATGGGAAGCTAGTGGGGTTAGTTTGAGGGTGGTTGGTTGGGTGTAGGCTAGAAGGATTGTGTTGGGGGAACAGGGATTTGGTTATGGATAGGGTCTGAAATGAGTTATATAACAAAAATGTTTTTTTTTTTTTTTTAAATTGGTGTGTAATATAAATTAAAATTTGCACTGTGAAAATGGCTAAGGAAAAAAACCTAACAAACACTAGTTACATGTTATTAGAGATCCCCCTTGTTTTTTCCCTTAAGTACCCTCTAGCAACTGTGTGTGTATAATGTCAGCCTTTTGTATTTCGTTCCACAACTGACTTGCAAGCATTTAGGCCCTCACATGCAGTATAAAGCTAATGTACCTTATGTACAACTTGAGCATCGAAGGACTTTGTTGTTTAGTTTCAGAGAATATTGAGGCAGAATAACTAGCAGCCACAACAAGAATTTGTGTTTTGTTTTTCGTTGTTCCTCCATCAAGAGACTGAGGGAGTGTTCTCTGCCTGCCTGCCTGGGAATAGCAGTTTCCTTGGAAATGTGTTTTTGGTTATTTTCTATTTTTCTGAAGTTGTAGAGAACATGAATGGTGGTGAACCACTTGTTTTTCCAACATTTATTTTTACCTGCCTTTCTAAGACAACATTCCATATCATCTGGTGATAAAAGGAACGATTTGCCGAGGGGAAAATGCTTTGTATAAAAAATAAATAAAAAAGAAAAACACCTCAGGTCAATCGTAGCATGTGTTTATGCTGTTCTTCGCTATCAGGACAGCTGTACTGGTGAGGGGCTGAAGCAGATTTCAAACTGTCATATCATTGGCTCCACAAAGGGAAGTAGTTCTATTAGATAACTTTTTTTTCCATGTGTAACCCATATCAGGCTGAATAAAGAAATTGTGTTTATGTACAGCTATGGTGTTTGTGTCCATTTCTTACTTTGTTCTTTGATTAAAAGTCAGATTAGAGAAAGATGTCTACAATGATGGAGAAGCAGAATAGCCTATGCATGAACTAATTTCAATGGCTCGTCAGAGTTTGTGAGCTTTCTGCCAGTCCAAACCCTGTGTCTCTGACCTTCCCATGCCATGATGTGGCAGTTTCAATCCCTTGCACCCTCTAGTGGCTAGGCAGTGAAGTGTATGGTCAACCCTACAGACGCTTTGTCTAATCATAGTATAAAAGTAGTCTGGTGCCATTCACTTTTCACTTTGCTTTTTGTGCGTGGCTGTAAGCCCGCACCTAGGATAGCGTTTGTCTGGTTGTCACTCCCTCCCTCACTCCGGTCAGTGTTGACCTGCATTTCTCTGATGGCACCACAAGAGACAGTAGTCCCCAGTGGCGTTTCTACCTTATATGCCACCCTGGGCGAACCCCCCGCTACGGCACCCCCCCCACTCTGTCACCCCCTGGGGCTGACTGGGGAAATAATGAGCCGACGCGGTGAGATAGAACAATGGTAGTCCCAGCACACTAAAATAAAGGACACCAAAATCAACTTGCTGATCTCCACTTCACAAGTAGAGTAACGGTGAAAGTATTGGTCATCCATCTGGGAGATCGGGGACCCGATGGGGATGATTTTATGGGACTATACCCCAAACCTCCACATGTTCATCCTTTCACTCCAACCTTTTCTCAGATAGCACACAGATATCGGTCCTCCATCGGAATCAGAGTGACAATCTGCTGGAGTCTTTCTACTGGGGGGTGTCTAGAGGGGCACCGTTGTTAAAGGAGTAGCAAAGGGAAAATGCATGTTTAGCCCTGTTTTAAGGTTACTTATGATCATATACAATGGTTCAGATCAAAACGTTAACAAAACTAGCACTTTTGAGAAAGTCTGATAATTGCTCTACCACCGTTTTGGTCATACAATGGATGTGGGTGGGCACCTTGAAAAATCATTCAAAAAACATGTTAAACTCTCAATTTCAAAGACGAGAAACTCACCGAGGTGTTAGTTGGCGTTCTGACATATAATTCACCATAAAGTAAGATTCTAGTTCATCTGGAAAGGCTTTTTAAAATATTTAGCATAGAACTATTTAGTCGCAGCACATACGTGTGTAAACTTCCGAAAACTAGGTAGCCTAGCAACATAAACAATAACATTGGGTGCGTTAAGTAGCTGAGCGCTCACTCTTAGAATGCTCACATTGAGCGCTGAGCGGTTTTTAAAACCACCTAACGGTCTGCTCTAATGAGCGCCGAGTTGCTAGGAGATGAGAACTTTTCACGTTGTCAATCATGTGTGATTAGCGAGCAGCGTCCCAACAATTCCCAAGCCAAAACGCGCCCCTTGTTTTTTTTGCTCAGGTGATGATGTTTGGCTCAAACAGATCATAGTTCAAAACTGCTCACTTGTGCTCTGAGCAGATCAGTCTGAGCGTAACTGAGCAACCCGTTAAGTGAATTCTGATCACTGATCGCTGACTGAGCGCTCAGCTACTTAACGCACCCAATAGCTACCGTAAGTATAGGCCTAGTTCCGCTTCAGAATCCCCTCTGTGGATTGATCTACACATCTACAACGGTCGCTTCAATACAAGTCAATGGATTTCATAAAATGATCAATAAAACCCTACAGTATTCATTACTTTGCGGCGAATTTCAGAATGTCAGAACACCAACTGACACCAATTCACTCGGTGAGCTTCTTGTCTTTGCGCTCTCTCTGTCAGAGCAGTGCCATTTGATTTAGACCTCTGTTCGTGCTCACAGCTCAGAGGTCAACTCCTCAGTGTCAACTCACACACACATTCCCTTTCAACCTCCCTCTCCGGAGGAAAGGCCCAGGCCAGACCCTCTTTAGTCAGCCTGGGCTGGCGGACCCAATCACCCTGGTGTAAGACCTTTTAGCTAAATCTCAATCTTTAATCCAATGACCCTAGCAAGATATATCAATACTCACCAAACCAATCAAGGTGAGGAGAAAATATCTGATACAAGAGTAAAAATCTTTATATAAAATTTGGTGAAGTTATACAGATAATCCAGTTACATGAAAAATACAGGTTACAAGAAAACGTAAAAGAGAATAGCTTCTAGGTCTTCAGCTGCTGACTTCTTCCACTCCTCTGTTGATGGAAAAAAGCCTCATCTCCATCCTCACAAGCTGTTTTTGAACCTCCTTCCAGGAGGGCAGGGTGTTGACGTCACGTCTCTTTGGATGAACACAGTCCTTCTATCCTCCCTGGCAGATTAACAATCCCTACATTCAACATCTTATCTCTCTCTCACCCAAAGCAGGACATCACAGAATAAATGTCTAATTAACAGCTTATCAAGTATTCTACTTTAAGCATTACCCATATACTCAAGCAATTGATACATGGATACATCCTCCAATCGTTACATTGTCATTACGGTCTCACAAGCATACAAGGTTACATAATTGATCTTGACTAAGAACAGATACATGAGTTATAAATGTCTACTTCGACTTTAAGTGATTCAATTTCCAATAAATGATATTCAACTCTAAGCAGTGTTACTACTGTAATTGATTACATCCGCTACTTTTAACGCCTGTCATTCGCATCATCACACGATTACTAAAGGTTGTTGTTGTCTCAGGCAGCCCTCCTAACACTGCTCCTTTTGTGTTAATCCACTTCATTTCTGATAAGCTACAGACCTTGGCCGGATGGGGGGGGGGCACATAGAGGTTTCTTCTCACTTTCCCAGAGCTAGCCGGGCCCTTATCAGTTCTCTGCGTGTGGAGCATTCATTAATCATCCATCCATCCTTGACTTAGTGGGATCTGCCTATAATATTTATTACCACCTTCCTCTGGTGTGCGGGGGGGACCTCCACTGTGGAACATCTCTCTCTCTTTCTGCATCATCGTTGTACCACCGTACCTCATGAGCCAATTCTCTGGCCGTTTCGCTTTCGCCCCGCGTTTCTCTGTGCCATCTTTCTGCCCCCCCCCGATCCCATCCAGAGGGGGAATATGCTCTCTCATGTTCTCTTGATCTGTGTCTGTAAAACCTCCCTCTCCCCCTTCTAGGCCTGTACCAGGTGCTTGGGCCGGGTCTGCCCCTGTATGCCTCTCGCCTCTCACGGCTGATTCTTGGGGCTCTCGAGGGGTCACTCCTCGTTTCAGAAGGGGCCCTTTGTGCACTTGACAATCCACCTTGTTCCTGACTGGTGGTGGGGATTACTACAGGTCTGTCTGCAGTGTGGGGGGGGGATACAGAGCGGGGACGCTGTGGAGGTGAGGAGCCCCTGGGCTGGGTAGTCAGGGCAGGGACTGTGGTGCGCCGATGGCTGATGGGGACATGCCTGGGTCCTGCAGAGGCAGGGGGGCGGTCCGAGGAAGGGAAGATCCGTTTTTTTAAGATCATCCTGCTGTCCACCTTGAAGTTCTTCTCTTCTGTTTGGGTGATGGTGCCCCTATTAGAGGCGTCGACAATCAGAGAACCCCAGTCCTTGTCTGACTGCACATGTGTGTGAGGCCAGGGAACCAAGGGAAGTCAAAGGGAAGTCAGAGTTACACCTGGTCAGAATCAACATAATCTGCACCAGCAAACTAAATCTATGGAGTAATGAGGCACAAGCCACAACAGACAGAAGACACACACACAATCACACACACAAGTAAAGAATCACAGAGATATTAGAGTCTTAAATGACAGGAGGAATATAACTGACCTTGAGTGTGCACAGGTGTCCCAGGATGAACAGACTATACTTGGCTCGTGTGATGGTCACGTTCATCCTAGTTTTGCTCCGAAGCAATCTGTAGGATCAGAGGCAAAGGACCCAGTCTTAGAGCTCACCTGACCTTCACCCACACAGACAGGGTTACTGCTTGTTTTTTCCTCGGTTATCTAAGGCTGTCCTGCTGATTAACCTACACTCCAACATTATTATGAAGCCTGGTTAGTTGGCACATATAACTAGTATGAAGTCAGGTTAGTTGACGCGTAGAACTAGAATGAAGCCTGGTTAGTTGATGCGTATAAGTAGTATGAAGCCTGGTTAGTTGACGCGTATAACTAGTATGAAGTCAGGTTAGTTCACGCATATAACTAGTATGAAGTCAGGTTAGTTGACGAGTATAACTAGTATGAAGCCTGGTTAGTTGACGAGTATAACTAGTATGAAGCCTGGTTAGTTGATGCGTATAACTAGTATGAAGCCTGGTTAGTTGACGCATATAACTAGTATGAAGTCAGGTTAGTTCACGCATATAACTAGTATGAAGTCAGGTTAGTTGATGCGTATAACTAGTATGAAGTCTGGTTAGTTGACACGTATAACTAGTATGAAGACCGGCTAGTTCACACGTATAACTAGTATGAAGTCAGGTTAGTTGATGCATATAACTAGTATGAAGCCTGGTTAGTTGACACGTATAACTAGTATGGTTAGTTGACACGTATAACTAGTATGAAGCCTGGTTAGTTGACAAGTATAACTAGTATGGTTAGTTGACACGTATAACTAGAATGAAGCCTGGTTAGTTGACACGTATAACTAGTATGAAGTCTGGTTAGTTGACGCATATAACTAGTATGAAGCCTGGTTAGTTGACACGTATAACTAGTATGAAGTCTGGTTAGTTGACACGTATAACTAGAATGAAGCCTGGTTAGTTGACACGTATAACTAGTATGAAGTCTGGTTAGTTGACGCATATAACTAGAATGAAGCCTGGTTAGTTGACACATATAACTAGTATGAAGTCTGGTTAGTTGACGCGTATAACTAGAATGAAGCCTGGTTAGTTGACACGTATAACTAGTATGAAGCCTGGTTAGTTGACACATATAACTAGTATGGTTAGTTGACACATATAACTAGTATGAAGCCTGGTTAGTTAACGCGTATAATTAGTATGAAGCCTGGTTAGTTGACGCGTATAACTTGCGTTGACATGAGCTCCTTGCCTCCCCTCTACTCACCCGACAACCCCCTCGTGGTTGGCTCTGACACAGGACACGATGATGCAGTCCATCTCCCGGCCCTGGAAGCCATCCACCGTGTCCACCTTCACCCTGGGCCAACACAGAGGATCACTAAATGCACTGCGATTCCAGGCGAATTTCGCGTGGCGGTGTCCAATCGGAACAAGATATAACGTGGAAGTGGAGAATAGAACCTGGCCAGCGATCTCCACAAACGTGGAAGTCAGGGCTTATTTCGATAAACTGACCACACATAGAGAATCTACATGGTTACTTTCTTGACTGAAATTACATTAAAACATAATAAAGTGACATATTAACAGTCCTACAGACGCATTTTGAGTAAACTCAAAATGGTGGTGAGTGAGAGGAAGTGAAACCGAGTGGGAGAGCTTAAGCAATCCAATCGCGGAAGACATGCAATCACACAATTTCATTCACTGGCTAGTGGACATGACCTGTAAAAGGCATGACACACTACTAAAGCTTGATAACGAGAGGCCTCAACTATTACTAGTCTCTCTGCTATTTCACAAATTAGACAGCACACCACAAACACAAAGGGGCAGATGTACTGTACTAACATGCTTGCGCCCGTTTATGGGCGTTATTTCGTCGCACCATTCCCTTACGAGGGAAAGGTGGGTGTGAATGCGCACAAAACGGGGAGGAGATGCGCAAGGAGAGACTGTGGGGTAAAGTGCATGTCTGTTTTGCGGTGAAATTTCTCCGCCTTTGAAAAGCAGGTGTAATCCAGGTGCGCGTAACCCATCAGCCTACACATAACCATATCCCCTGTTAATTATGAACATTATGATTTATAAACTGCATGCATGGGGGAAGCAATTATTATTCAATATTTTTGATAATCCGATATTCGTGCAACATTGTCGCATAGCCCACTAACCAAATTGGTCTCAGGTCAATTTAATATGTCTCGATGTATTAAGGCCTGAAATGACTAAAATGCAGTAAATGATGAATATAACGTGGTTTAAAACTGGAACCTTCACAATGCAGATATTCACTGATTACAATTGGCACCATTCAGGGCTACAAGGTTTTGTAAACAATTTAGAAAATGAATAGATGCCAGGGATAGCCTACAATGCACTTGCAAATAAGATACATGGCCGATGTGATCATTGCTTTAAACCATCAACAGCAATGACCAGCCTAAAGATAGCCTACCACGTCAATCCTCATAATTTAAAGCAGTCAATTACACAGAGGTAGCCTAATTATGGACAAAGCAAGACTGCGTACTGCAAGTCGCTATATTTCCCCCACGCACATTACGGTTTGAGGGCGGTGACATGCGCTGATAAGGCATTGTACATCCACTGCAAACTGAAGATGCACAGCACGCGCTTTCTGCGAACTGCCCAAGGTGCTGTTTATGCTGCAGTCGCAAACGTTAGTACATCTGCCCCAAAGACTATTTGAACTGACTGCTATGTATGGGTGTGTGTGTGTGTGTGTGTGTGTTTGGGGTGGGCGGTGGTGTAGGCTCACTGCAGGTGTTTGTTCTCCTCCCGGGCCATCTCTCTGTTGATGCGCTCCTTCTGGGCGGTGTAGGGGGTGATGACCCCCACCTTTCCCTGCTGCTTCCCAGAGATCAGCTTGAGTAGCAGCATCACCAGACGCACCTCCTTGTCATTACGGTAGGAGCTGGCCCAACAGAGAGTCAGTCAAACAACCTATATACCCCTCCTTCAATCAATGTATGCATGTATATAGTGAGTTTGTTTGCTTCCCTCCTTCATCTATTCATATGAAGCACCCTGGCGTTCTCCTTACTCTCTCTCCTTGACCTCTCGTCCGTCCTTCACGTCAAACAGCCAGTAGGACTGGAAGGGCCAGCTGACAGCACACCTCTTCTGTGCGGTATCACTGGAGGTGCACACACACACAGAGAAACGCACGCACACACACGCGCACACACACACACAGAGACACCCACGCACACACGCGCACGCACGCACGCACGCACGCACACACACACAGACACACACAGACACACACAGACAGACAGACTTTGAAGTGCAAATTCTTCAAATTAAAGCCCGTAAAACAACAACTACTCAATTGAAAGGGTAGATGCCCCCTACCAGTCGGTCTTGAGCTGATTCTTGTAGATGTACTTGGAGGGGAATTCACAGATGTCAGGGTGCATGCGGTACTGTCTGCTGAGGAAGATGACTGGGCTGAGCTCTCCAGCGATGTCCCGCAGACACTTACACAGACGAGCCATCAGAGACTGGCCATAGTTCAGCTCCTTCGCTTTCTGAGAGAGGGAGGGAGAGAGAGAAAGATGGAAATGGTGACGTCAAGGAGACCGGGATAGAGGTACAGTATAGGGGAAAAGGGAAGAGAAAGATGGGGACAGAGAGAAAGAGGGGAAGTTGATCAATATAAAAATATGCATTCTAAATGACATTAGAATGGACCACATGGACAGTTCTAAAAAGCATACCAGTGCAGTCAGAGTTGCAGAGATGTAACGGTATGAAAATTTCATACCGCGATTATAGTGACCAAAATATTTCACGGCTATCAGTATTATTTGTGGTATTGTTAAAATGTGCTGAACATGTTCAAAGGCTACTGAGACACGCACTGAAATAATTTAATAATAAGTTTTATATTTAAAACTACAAATAAAATTAGCAGCACTATGCTCCTTTTTTTGCATAAACATTAATATAATGCGTCTTGGAGACTGTTGCTAACTTTGGTTGATGCTGGACAGTATTTACAGTGATTCTTTCAAAGCGCCATAATCAGTTTTAATGATGATTGTATAGCGATAATTTTAATCTGATTTTATCATATTTAACATTATACCAGTTATTTTTACATCCACAGCTGCAGTACCTTTGAGATGACAGTAGGGGGCAGCTGTTCCGGGTCTCCTACCAGTACCAGGGATCTGCAGCGGTTCATCATTGGAATCAGGGTCTCCGTCTCTGTGGCCTGGCCTGCCTGTGCAACACAGTGAGCAGACACACACAGGGAACACACAGACAGGGTTTCAGTCTAAAGAAGAGTCACTCTGAGTGAGACACTAGTTACAGGATGCCTCTCAACTGGTTTTAAGCATGTTTCTCTCCTTTTGTCTTTTGTCAACTGGTTTTAAGTGCTGTCCTTTCCTCATCTTTTGTTAGGTGAAAGAACTTGATTGGGGTAAGGACATCGTTCATATGACTCTCCACCAAGTTTCTTGCAATTTTATCTACACTATCTCTTCAGATGGGGGGAATAAAACCAGGGACACGAGAGGAGACCACTTTAATAAAACAATCCAGATGCCTATAACCCTCGCCGAGGAGCTACCCTAGCGGTGTTCTGACCGACCTCGTCCACGATGATGCAGCTGAAGGGCTCGTGTCCGAGGTTTCGGCAGGCGGACTCTAGGACCATGCTGCCACTGGTGCTGAGGGTGCAACATATGATGTGAGCGTCATGGAGAACCTTGGTCTGAGTCGCTTGCCTCTTCTGTCTGTCTTCTCTGTGAAACTGGGATGGAAGGATGGGGAGGAGGGTGGGAAAAAGTGAGAATGTGAGAGGAGTGAAAGAAAAAGAGAGAACTATGCAAAGAGTAAGATTAGACAATTCTAGATGTCAGTGTCTCTGCTAAAGGAGTTTGCTGGTGTATAGTGATATGAAAGTAGCATGGGGTGGGTCTCACCAGTTTGAGCACATTGCTGAGGGCCTGTCTCTCACTAGCCAGTCTGGCCTTCTGCTCCATCAACTGCTTGTACTGCACACACACAAGGAAGTACAACTTAAGCAGTGACATACAACTCTTAAGAAAATACTACAACTCCCATCATTCTTGTAACTATGTATGTCCCACATGGAGTAGATACAGTATTCATGGAATTGTGGGGAACAGAGTTGGTATGTTCTGGTCTCTGGCGGCCTCTGCTGGTGGGAAAGGCAGAATGCGTTTGTGTGTGTGTGTGTGTGTGTGTGTGTGTGTGTGATTTGTATAGTGCATCTATCCGTCTACCTGTGTTTATATGAATGTGTGGGTATGTGTGAGTGTGTACCTCCACAGCGTCCTTCCTCACGCTGCTGATTTTTCTAGAGATCATGTCGAGGCTGTTCTCCAGCTGAGTTCTGCGTTGGTGGATGTCAGGGTTGTGTGACATGGCTCTCTCTACAGGGGGAGGAAGGAAAGGTCAACAGTCTGTCCTGCAGGAGAAGCTGATGGTGTCCTTCTGCCGCTGCTCCATGTAGAGTGTGCTGACATACTGCATCTCCGCATGGTATGCCAGCTGCTCAGCAGTGAACTGAAGGGCCCTTCAGAGGGCCATCAACACCTCCCAGAAGATCATCGTGCTCACTGCCCTCCCTGGAGGGCCTATTTACTTCTCGCTGCCTCAGTAGAGCAGCATCCTGAAGGACCCATCTCACCCTGGACATCATCTGTTTGACCTGCTGCCTTTCTGTGACTCTACCCTAGAGTCATACAAGAACTGAACACTGTCAAACTCCAACAGTAACAGTGAGCGAGGCAGACACTTTCTCGTTGGTGCGATTAACCACCGTAAGGGAAGCAAAGTCTGCCAACTGAGGGCCACCACCCGTGCTGGTGCTTGGCTGCCACAGGCGGGGAGGGTTGCTGGCGGAGCTTGCTCAGGGGAGGAGTGGGGAGACCCACTGCATAACAGCAGATAAGCTAGTTCTCCCAAATTTTGCTCTAGCTGGGCTATCCTAAGCAGGAAGCATGGCCTTGCTATGTTCGTCCATCAAAGGTTGAATTGGGCTTTCGCCAACCTATCCCCGACTGGCTTGGAGATTGAGTGGTTGTGCGTAGACGTTGCCGGCTTTAAAATCGTCAACGTCTACAAACTTCCGCCCTCGTGAATCACACCAGCGTATCTCCCAGTCTTCCCCCATCCCTGCCTCGATGCTGGCGACTTCCAACTGTCAGCATGAGGACTGGGGGTACAGCACCAATACATCTGAGGGAGAGAACCTGGCTGTTTGGGCAGCTAACAACAGCCTGGCCCTGTTGTACGATCCCAAGGGCGCGAGGGGGCGAACATCGACCATCGCTGATAACCATGCCTAAACTCGTGGACCTCGTCCCGAGCGATCCGGTGAAGCAATGGAACTTCCGAAAGGCCAACTGGAAATGCTACCGCCTCCTTACCCATAGATCCACAAGGTGCCTCCCACCACCTATCACCAACAATGTGGACGAGGCGTACCAGGAAGTCTGCGGTAAACTGGTGAAAGCGGGCAAAAAATCCAGCCCACGCGGATGTCGCAATAGCTACAAACCGTGCTGGGATGTAAAGTGCGAGAGTCTCTACTGTGCTTTCCTCCGGGCCCACCCAGGAGCTGAGTCAGACAGGCTTGCTTCTTCAGCCCTGCTGTCAAGACTCAGCCGAAGGAGACAAGAGCGCTGGGAGGAGGCCATTAACTCCATCAACTTCTCACACTCCAGCCACAAGGCATGGAGCATCCTTAAAGTCGCACTGAAATGAAAAAAGCATTCTGTCCCATTTTGGGATAGTGTTCACATATTCAACGATGTATGCCAAAAAAAATTCAAAAATCTACTTTTGTTGTAATCTTATATCAAAGTATATAATTTCTTACTTCCTGGAAAACGGTAGGTCACGTGCAATGACGACAACGGGTACCTTAGATTTTAGGCCAATAATCTCACGACATCCACCCGTCAATAAACGCTATCCTTCTATCGAATCTGTCTAAAGTTCTTAAAACCCGTCCACTTGTCAATGTTCCAATCAAATTCCTCTAAACGTATGTCCCACCCTCATAGCTTGTTTGCGTCGGAAATGCGTCAAACTACAGAAGTTAGATGATCTCAAACGTCCGTTTCTGTGCGACTTTAACAACCTCACTGGTAGGTCCAGACACTCCCCCCGTCACTGCCCCATCTCTGCAAACAAAATCGAATCACAATTTGTGAAAAGTGGGACATACGGGGGCAAAGATCGTCCCGTCTCGTGGCAAAAGAAGTGTCTGACCTCTGGAAGGCCACAACTCCCAGCAGCAGTAACATCTCCAGTGAATTAACACCGGAGGGGTTCGCTGCTATCTGCCCGGAGCTTATACTCCATGCTGCGCCTGCCTTGAAATCCTGGTTAAGATTATTCCTCTCTTTCTGCTTGTGCCAACTCAAGATCCCCAAAATCTGGAGAAGAGCCCTAGTTGTCACGATCCCTAAGCCAAATAAGCCTGAAGGGGACCCCCAGAGTTACCGCCTCATCTCTCTGCTATGTATCCCTCTCAAGATCCTCGAGCGCCTCATCTATGCCCACGTCGAACCAATCATCGACCCGCTGCTCCCACAGGAGCAGGCCGGGTTCCGACATGGGAAATTGACTGTAGATCAAGTCACTCTGATGACTCAAGACATTTAGGACAGCTTTTCGGCCAAAAGAAGGCCGGAGCTGTCTTTATAGACCTGACGGCTGCCTACGACACCGTATGTCACCGCGGCCTCACCTGCAAGCTGCTCCGCCTGCTGCCGGACAGGCACATGGTCAGCATGATCATGGAGCTTGTCCGAAATCGCAGCTTTACCCTCACCACGGACAGCGAAGCAGGTTGCGATGCCTTAAGAACGGCATCCCCCAGGGATCTGTCCTGGCCCCCCTCCTTTATAACATCTACACCTACGACCTGCCGAACACAGTCTCCAGGAAGTATACATACACAGACAACCTTGCACTGGTGTACTCAGCTGGAGACTGGCAGGCCGTGGAGGAGACCCTGAGCCAGGACATGCAGACACTAGCGGTATACCTCCGGAAATGGAGATTGAAGCTCAGTGAGGCAAAGACGGTGTTGGCAGCCTTCCACCTTAACAATAAGGAAGCCAAACGTGAGCTCCGAATTAGGTAGGTATTAGTAGGTGTGCGTTAAACGGTTTTAAGGCACGACGTGGAGGCGAAGAACCACCCGACGCGCAGCGTTTCAATCAATCAATCAATCAACTTTTATTATGCAGACTCATAATAAAAAGACGCAGCGTTTAACGCACACCAGTTGATTATCCCGCTTATACCATGGCCTCACATGCCAAAGACAAATAAATATGTGCCATTTACTCGCATTTTCTACATTAAAATATAAAGAAATGTTATTTATGTGTTGCTCATTGCTGAGTGCCCTAACTGCTAAATCACATTGCTATGTGGAATTACAAATTGAATATCATATTTCTTGGAGGAACAGCGATGACATCCAATAGTTAACATGGGTTTGGAACCATAAGTGAAATGGAAAGTGTCCGTTAACTTTTATTTCAGCAATGTCTCTCAACCCTGGATACGACCTAGCAACCAAACAATGAGCCTAGCAACCCAAACTAGCTAATTCCATAGCCTACTGTACCCATATATCTATAACTGTAGCTACCTGGTATTGCTAGATAGCAAAAGTGTAGGCTACTGCATATTTGCTGTGCAACATATAAATCGTCCAGCTTTCAAACCTAGTTGCCAACAAACTATGTATGATAGCCAGATTGTCCTCAACTCCAAAAGTATTGTTTTCATGTCGTGGTATATCACTGTCAGTCGTATCTTACATTCATTGCAAGTTGATTTGCGAGGACGGGCTGTCATATCATTATGTGAAGCAACAGGGTATTAGAATCCAGCAATTGCCTCTTCACACTGTGATATATTTGGATGCTGTATATACTTAAGCAATAAACCAAGAGAGGCCGTGTGTTATAGTGATTTTATAACAGCTAGGGGGCGTTGTTAGGCACGATGCGAAGCGGAGTGTGGCAACTGGTCCGATCAGGCTGGGGCGCCGGATATATAGCCCGGGTGACCCCCTCACCCAGGCTCGGGGTGGTAAAAGCCCTGGGGGGAGAGGACGAACCAACCTTAGAAAAAGATGCAAACACGCACATCCACGCCTGAGTAGGGCAGGTGCTGAGCTAAAAAGTATACAAACTATAAAGAAGAAACAAGCTCGCACACTGCAGGGCTCCTTTTTCAATATTTATTGCACCACAAAAAGTGCTGGTGACGTTTCGAGCTCACTGCTCTTCATCAGACTGTGACGAACCAACCTTACCCAAACAACGGAGAAGAAGACCAACAGTAACTGCTCCAGTAGAACTGTTTACACACACTGAACACTGTTTACATTTGGCACTGCACATTGTGTGTGCCATTCAGACTCACGAGTTATTTTCTTGGTCAGAGAGTCTAGGCTGAAGGCTGCAACACTCTTAGAAAAGGCTCTCTCATTCCCTAGTCCCACCAGGTTGATGTCACCACAGTTACCTGCAAATAAACACACCAAGATAAACATTAACACCCATTTTATCATTAACTTTCTGAGTGCATGCAGGAATGTGTGAGTGAATGTATGAGTCAGTGAGAGTGTGTGTGTAAATGATAGAGGTTCCATACCCTGAGGGCTGTTGATGTCCTGGCACCTCTCTATGAACACGGGGATGACTTTGTTCATCAGGTTGTCGACAGCAGCATCGGAGGGAGCACACAGCAGCACTCTCAGACAACGAGGCTTGCGGTTGGTGGGTAGAGGAGCCATACTGTGGGCACCCTGGAAGTGATAATAATAATAATAATAATAATAATAAATATAGCTACAAGCAGCAATAACGGGGGCGCAACAAACACATCAAATGCAACAAGTGAAACACGCCATAGCCACATTTGAGCCATGTGGTCATTGATATCAATGAAAATACAATAAAAGGGTGTTGTGTTGAATGGAGTGTTTTTCCATGAAAACGCTAATATCAACATCAAAATTTAATCTGACGATTCTGTGTCCAATTAGTAAGTTGTAGAGCATTCCATGACCTACTCAGAAGTAGTATGAACCCCATTTGGCCTCGGACTACAGCAATCGATTGCATTTTTGCCACTTTTAAGCATTTTTACTTGTTATAGCGCCACCTTGTGGCCAATCAGTTTCAACTTTCTCCAGTGACCATCAGGCATTGCCCATCACTGTGCAAAGTTTCTAAAAATCAGCAGAGCGTTTAGGCCTAAACAGAAAATGAGCTCTCTAGCGCCCCCATTTTGTTTGATTCAGCCAATGATGGAGGGTTAACCTCTGTTTATGGGTGGTGATATGCTTACAAAGTTTTGTGGTGTTCTGTCAAACCATTCAGAAGTCATACACCTCTCTGCATTGCTGCAGGAGATCCCGTGCGGCAGGCACAAAAGGGTGTCTCGACTTGAGACGCCAGGGAGGCTCCGCTATTACAGTGAACCTGTCGTGGAGCAGGTAGTTAGGCTCCACCGCCCGGCAGGCAAGACGTGCTGTGGTTCCTGTGCGGCAGAGGCCAGCGGGCTGGATGGGAAGGTTGTCCACAGGAATGGGACGCAGGCGCCCTGTCACAATGCGCAAGGCTTCGTTGATAGGTGGGTCGATGAAGCGGGTGTGAGCGCTGCAACACCAGACCGGTGCACTATATTCACTGGTCGAGTAGACCAGGGCTAGGGCTGCTGTACGCATTGTCTTTGCGGTGGCGCCCCAGCCTGATCGGACCAGTCACCTCATCAATGCCACATAAGCTGTTAACTGCTTGTGCAGTGACTCGAGGTGTCGGCGGAACGTGAGCGACCTGTCCAATGTCACGCTGAGAGAAATTGGTTCGACGCTGTATGGCAGGAGTGTTCCGTCGACATACACTTGGAACTCACGTTTGGCTTCCTTGTTGTTAAGGTGGAAGGCCGCCGTCACCGTCTTTTCCTCGCTGAGCTTCAATCTCCATTTCTGGAGGTATGCCGCTATGTCCTGGCTCAGTGTCTCTTCCACGGCCTGCCAGTCTCCAGCTGACTACACCAGCGCAAGGTCGTCTGCATAGGCATACTTCATGGAGACTGTGTTCGGCAGGTCGTAGCTGTTGATGTTATAAAGAAGGGGGGCCAGGACAGATCCCTGAAAAACACCGTTCTTAAGGCATCGCAACCTGCTTCGCTGTCTGCTACTGGTGGTGAGGGTGAAGCTGTGGTTTCGGACAAGCTCCATGATAATGCTGACCATGTGCCTGTCCAGCAGCAGGCGGACCAGCTTGCAGGTGAGGCCGCGGTGCCATACGGTGTCGTAGGCAGCCGTCAGGTCAATAAAGATGGCTCCGGCCTTCTTTTTAGCCAAAAAGCTGTCCTCGATGTCTTAAGTCATCAGAGTGACTTGATCTATGGTTGATCTCCCGCATCGGAACCCGGCCTGCTCCTGTGGAAGCAGCCGGTCAATGATTGGTTCGACGCGGGCGTAGGTGAGACGCTCGAGGGTCTTGAAGGGGATACATAACAGAGAGATGGGGCGGTAACTCAAGGAGCTTGTTTGGCTAAGGGATCAAATCAAATGATTGACTGAATTGATTATCACCCTGGGCATGAACGTATGTTACACCAAGGACAAGTCATGATCTTTCTTGAGCTACCTGCCAAGTGAGAAGCCATGGATTGTTTCACACTATGACAAGCAATCAAAGGTTTCATGTGAATGTCACAGTTGTATGTAACATGGAGGTTTCATCAGCTTCATCAGGGACACCGCACAGCTACAGCAAATAATGAACAGGCGCAATTTCCATCAGGTGTAAGTTAGGGGGGCTCTAGGGAAGAAAGGTTGGGAAGCCCTGCACTATAGGATTGTGGGTAGTGTATTTTTTCCTGTATGAACAGCAGCAGTTTGAGGAGACAAGATGAGGACAGACTTCAAGATACTGTCAAAAATTCAGTTTTTGAGATAAAATTCAGAAAAATCTACCATGTCAAATATAAAAAATAAAAATAAATATTGAGCATTTGAAATAGCTGCATACAGTGCTGTTTGCGGTAAAACATTTCGATGCTCTGTGGGCTCAATTTTTGATATTTCAAAAATCTGTGAAGATTGTTTGTGGTGAACAGTCTGAAGATGAAGTGTAGCAATTGGGGTGTCAATTGACCCCAAAATATGGGAGGAGTAGGGTTTGATAGGTTTTACAGTTTTTGAGAAAAATGGAGTGATAGATGTCATAATTCCTGCCAGCTCGAAGCATATGGACGTTTCTGCTCACTTTGGCCGACGTTTTGGTGGTGGTTGCAAAGTGATAGCACTACAGCTGATTACCTCCACCCCAGCGACAGCGCAGGGCGAGAGGTAATGTTTTTGGTGGCGTGTGCATGCATCTATTAGCAGGATTACGTAAAAACTACTAGACCGATCTCGGTGGAGGGGTGTAGCATGGGCCAACTTACAGTACAACCCTTTACATTTTGGAGCCGATACGAATCACGGGTCGGGTCCATGGGCCGCCCAAAAACAGCCGGACTGCCCATTCACTTCCATTAATGTTTTGGACTTTGATTACACAAAAACTATCAAACCGATTTTTATGAAACTTGATGAAGGGGTTGTAGCATGGGTCACCTTAGAACTCAAAACTTCTAACTACAATTTTGGAGCCGATCCGAATCACGGGCCGGATGCACGAATTAACTAATTACGATCGAGGAGGACGTAAAATCACTTTTGGGACGAATTTGAGAGGAGAGTTGGGAGAAAAAAAACCTGCTAATGTTATAAAGACACAGAAAAGCTAACAACTTGATGGCGGTATTTATACTGAGGAATGAGTTCAACCAATTCAAGCTCTGTTAGATAGCCACCATAACATAATGTACCTCGGAGAAGAGTTCCGTTAGCAGGTCTACAATGGCCTTGCTCTTGCCTGTCCCTGGGGGTCCGTGGATCAGGGAGATCTTGGTACTCCTGGTCTGGTTCTGGACAGCAGACACACCATTCCTCACAGCCTTCATCTGATCTGAGTTACAGCCCTGGGAACAGCACAAAGTAGAGACATTCAGTCACAACATACTAGGGTTGCGATGTGCGCATGTGCAAGCCACATCGCAGGACACCCAATTTTTTGGGGACATGCGATAGCAAGTAAGATAAATTAACTCAAACATGTCACACTACAACCTTTTTTGCTGCTTGACACAAAAGGAAAACTATTATTAGAGGGGGGGGGGGGGGGGGGGGCAAGCACTGAAGGTGCAACGGAACCCTATTGTAATTGTAGGCTTTTCTATTATTAGGGGGCCAAGCATCGAAGGTAGGCTTTATTATTGTTTAGTCTGCAATGATGGTCTATGGCAGCCCATAGAAATGTATGGTCAAAAGTAGTGAAAATTGACACTCATTTGGGACAGTCCCATGACCCTCGTCACCAAGTCTCATGTCAACACCTCAAACACTCTAGCGCCACCAGCGTGACAGGAAACATCTTTGTGGATATTTATCCCTTCTCCTGCACTTCAACAAGAATACATGGGCCTCTGTCAGTATAGAACAGAGGCCTAACTAGAAGAGTACATCAGTGATACAATTGCATAAATGAGTTCATACATTTCCCTTACACCTTTGATGCGATCGTTGTGCTTAATGCATGGTCCCCGTATCGCTGCTTGCAGCTATATAATGTGAATGCTGAGTTTCAGCATGGATTGTCAAATGGTCATACCTCGAAAATTAAAAGTCCTTCAACTTAGATACTTACATTGTATGCATCATTGCAATTGTGTGAACATTTAGAAAGTTTGTTTTGCAGTCAAGTGCTATTTTAGAGCACTACACCACGAAGACAACTCACAAGCAGGTTGAGGGTGGGGACAGCGCCCTCGCTGCAGGTGAAGTAGGAGACGTGAGGAGCCAGAAGGGGCCTGTTCATGGGGCTGTTGTACAGACTGACCAGGGCCCTGAACTCCCTCAGTGTGTTACTCAACGAGCCCACCACCTTACAGTGTACCGGCTTCTGGTTCACTGATGTGACATTTCCATGAGTCTTTATTATCAGACTGAGGGTAGTGGACAGGTCTGGGGGGAAGAGAGATACAAGTAAACATAAACATTGACAGGTAGAGGACAGAGGGGGATAAAACAGACTACATCATCATAGACAAGAAGCATGAAAGAAACATGTCAAAATTGAACGACTTCCTTTAATTATGTGTTTTTCTTATTTATCCCTCCCCTCCATTCCATCATAACATTCTCAACAATCCTGCACTTATCCACACCTCTGCTTAAGATGCAGGACTTGTGGACCCAGCCGAAGTGCTTGGTCTGCAGGTCCTGCTGCTCGTATTCAGAGTAAGTTCCAGTGTTCTGGGGCAGCGTCAGGATCACCAGGTCGTCCTCCTTAGGGTACAGCTGATGAGACTCCTCATGGGGCGTGATGCCCGCTGAGAGGAGCAGGTTTGGGTTATGGTGGAGCAGCATTGGGACCAAGATGGACACACCAACAATTGTCCTAGTAGTCTCAAGTCATAATCTGGCATTTGAGCAACTGACCCCAGTAATTGCGGATAGTGGTAGGTAGACAACAAGAGGTGCTTTCTAATGACAACAATGCACATTGCTTAAGGTATTTTAGTTAACAGAGCTAACCCAGAGCTAGCTAGCTGGGGCTGCGTTGTACAGTTTAACCAGCAGCAAAATATGGCTTTAATGAGTATCGACCCCTGGTATGAGCTTTGTACAACTACATGGACTTGATTTCTTCACAAATCTGAACCAATACAGTAATTCAAAATCATTAGTTGGTTTCTTTACAAAGCTTACCTTCAAAACTGACGTTCCATGTGTTTTTGCTGAAACCATTTCCAATCACTCTCAAGTTTGTATTTGTCCCTTTTCCTGATTGTTCGTTCTTCAGCCATTCACCCACAAGCTGTTGAGAGAGATACATGGATTAAGACAGAGATACAGGGATTAAGCATCAGTTCTAATAGACAATTTACTTTTTACTTACTTACTCTAAGAGACATGTCTCCAAAATGTTGCATATCAAAACTAATTGCCAACAAATCCAGCTATTTTTCCAAATACATGTGATGCTTATTTGATATGTTATATTGGTCTACCTGTGCCTGCTAGTCACCAAGAGTGACAGACTAAGATAGCTTGTTTGCTGTGAACAGTATTGTAGGCAAGTTCAATTGTAATAATCAAAAGTACACAGTCAGCGGTGTAGTGATACTCTATTAAAGGTGATTTATCCCTTCTTAACTGTTCGTATTATGGATATAAGCATGGTTCAGAATGCCTCTCTCCCAATCACAATGCATGATTGGAATTACCCATTGTATGAAGAAAACTAATTCACAAACAAATCAGATTACAATAACCATAATTTCCTACATAATACACATCATCACCTACCTCCTCAAAGGTATTGATAAGCAATAAAGGGTAGAAGGTCTTGAAGTACTCAGCAAACGACTTAAAACTGCTGCCTACTTGCACCGGAGGGAAGGCACACAGGTCTAAAGGCACTCCGTATTGCTCATAGTTTGAGAACATGTCATAGGTCCATTTCAGGATATTCTGGATTAGAGTGGAACGGTCCAACATGGTTTTGACGTCGCTTAGAGGTGCCGGTTTGGCTTGAATGCAGGAACTGTTGGACCCAGGCTGGACTGGGGCTGAGGGAAGGGCCCTGGGGTTCTGAGATAATCCATTTCCTGGCTGTTGGGGTGAGGTTAATCTCGGTGCAATGTCTGGTGGTAGAGGGTGTCTAGCAGCTGTCTGTGTTGGTGCCAGTGATATAGGTGGGGGAGGTTTTGGTGGGGGAGGAGAGTCTGGCTGAGGGAGCGGTGGAGCTTTGAGTGCACCAGGTTTTCGTACAGGCAGCATTGGTCGGCCAGAGCGACCCCTCCCAGCAGCGAAACTAACTGCAGCTGAAAACTTTGTAGTCTTCTCCATCTCCTGCACCAGGGACGCACTCCTGGAACTGGAGGGAGCGTAGATCTTGGTGGTGGATGGCTTGGCCTTCTTCAGGATTCCTTTAGACATTCCAGATTTAACAAACAAGCAGTTGTCATTTTGAGTTGGTGTAGCGGTGTGAGGAAGTGTGGAGGGTTTCTTAAAACCTTCATTTTGATCCGCCTGTAGAGGGCTTGTCTTGTCCGACGGTTCTGCACCCTCTGTGGACTTCTGGCCATTTGAGTCAATGTCCATGTCTACCGGGTCTCGCTGTGTGTAGAGACGTTCCCTGTCCTCCTCACCTCCTCCAACAGTCTGACCAGACCTGCTAGAAATGACTTCATTCTCCTGGCAGTATTTCGATGTTTGCCTGTCCGTGCTGAACAAAACGGAAGTCAATGTGGTGGGGGAGGCTGGTTTGGTGCCATTAGACTTTTCTAGAGAGCTATGACCAACATTCCTCTCAGGATCTTCTTGGGAGCAAGGCAGTGGTTCATCATCATCATCATCCTCCTCATCTGTAAGTGGAAGGGCCCTTGGTTTCACTCTCCTCTTTGGCTCAAATTCTCTGTTCTCCACTGGCTCAGGTTCTCTGTTCTCCGGTGGCTGTGCTGAGGTCCCTGCTCCTGCCCCCTGCTGCTTAGCTCGACTCTGCCTGAGGAACTGGAGGTACTGGGAGGACAGGAGCTTCTTCTTACTCCCCAGCATGACAATGTTCTCACGGGAGATCTTGGACTTTTTGGCCAATTTGGTGTACTTCTTCTTCACTCCCTGCTCCACCTGGACTCCCTGGCCGTGACTTCTCAGCTTGTCAACCGAGGCCCGGGATCTCTGGGAGAGGTCAAAGGCCTTGCGTTCCTTCTTCTTCAGGCCCAGCCTCTCTGCACTGGACTGGGGCTCTACAGCCTTACGAATCTTTCTGGGGGGCACAATGGCTGGGGTGGAGGTAGAGGGGTCGGGCCTAGAGAAGGCTGAGGCTTGGGCCTCTCTCTCAGCCCTAGAGGTGGAGGAGGGTCGGGCCTCCCTCTCTATCCAGATTGAGTTGGACTCAGGAAGTGCGTTCTTGGGGAGTGGCATGGTGAATTTAGGGGCTTCCGTTTCAGATTTTTTAGGTTTCTTGCTTCGTACTTTGATTGGAAGTGGTTTTGCTTCCACTAAAACGTCCCTGAAATTTCTTTTTTGGACAACTTTAGCAGATTTTAGACCTTGTGCCATCTTCTTTTGCTTTGGTATCCCTTCCTCCGCCTGCTGTAAGGCTCTCTCTATATTCTCACTAGAGGTGGGTTGTGTATCATAGTCCCAACTGGTCGAGGGTTCACTTAAAGCTGGCCTGACAGGAAAATCCTCTCTAGTATCATTCTCCGGACATGGGTTGACACAAGCAGATACCACGTCTTCCTCCGTTTCAAACTCAAACACCTGTGATTCACTAAGGTCTCCTTTGTAATCAGACAAAGGACTGTGGTTCAGGTTGAAGGGTTCAGGGGGTTCACTCTTCATTAGCTCTTTTTTGGCTGGTCTGCAATCATCATCATCCTCTGATAATATGACATCCTCCTTAGTTCTTAAACTCTCCACTCTCGATATGTTGAGACATCCTGTCTCTTCTATACCCAAACCCTCAGTACCCACACTGCTCTCTGCACTTGACCTCTCAGATTTAATTTGACTGAGTTTGGATTTGATAACCTGCAATTTTCCAAGATCTGGCTTCAAAGAGGACAACTGGAAAGGTGACCTAGAATCCACAGCTGATGCACCAGTGTTCTCTGTAGCATCAAGAGGGTCATTTTTTGCATCCACTTCGACTGGACTACAACTCCTGCTATCATGAGTATTGGACTCACAGGGTACTTCCTCCAATTCATTACTGCGAGATTCAGAGGTTTCAGGGCATGTTTGAGGTGGTGGCGATGGTCCCACATCCAAGGATTCGGCCGGCAGGTTATTTGTACTGGAAGGCCTGTCCATCAGCTGCTTCACCACCTGTTGCAGACAGGTCTGCAGATCCTCAACCTCTGACCCCGTCAGGTTCCACTGCCTCTGAGGGCCGTCTCTGATCTGCTTGTTGAGGAGATTCAGGAAGTGGGAGTACTTAGAAGTGCTCTTAGTGGTCAGCCGGCTGCCTTCCTTCAGCAGAGAGCCGATGAGGGGAATGCAGACCTGAGAAAGTGCTCTGTTTGAAGCCGACATGAGAGTCCCTGTGAACCTCGAGGAGGATGTGGAGGAGATCGAATGAGTGCCTGATCCGTCCAAGCTCTGGAAATTATTGCCAGGAAGGGTGGCACACTTCACTACCACCTCCACCCACTGGAGGGCACAGTAATAGAGCCTTTCCAAGCATCCACTCTTCAGGTGCAGATCGATGATGTAGACGAGAATGCGGATGAAGATTTCCGTGATCTTGTCACAAGTACGGACCCGCTGGTTTAGAAAGTCACGTTTGATCTCTCCGCACAGGTAACTAATGAAATCATGGATGTATATGAGGTCGTCCAGGTCCATCACAGATTTGGCGAAGGGGATGAACCACAGGAAGGTGCTGTTGTGGACACGCATGGCCTGGCCCAGGTCAGACTGCAGGACGTTCACCAGTGACTGCATCTCCTCATAGACCATGCTGCCATCAACACCATGGGAGCGTCGCACATTCTTGTCCTTCAGAAGAAAAAACAATGGATTTTTAAAACAATAGTTCAGTGTGTGTGTGTAACCCATACATTTCTAGCTAGCTAGAAAAGCTAGCTCTTCATTGGCGCTGGTGGACAGTTTTATACTGGGGAGTGAGTTTAACCAACAACTCACTACCTACTAAAGGACTCACAAAAACCCAGTTTCACTTGGTTACATGTGTACCATATACGTATATCCATACACATATATACAGTGAGGGAAATAATTATTTGATCCCCTGCTGATTTTGTACGGTTGCCCACTGACAAAGAAATGATCAGTCTATATATTTTCTTTTTCAACTTTATGTTTAGTGGGCAGGATCAAGCAAACACATAAGGACACTTGTGGTTACACCCTTTGCCTATACATTGTACATTGTGCCTGTACATTGTTGTAAGAAACTTTACTACCCCGTAACAACATTCACACAAAAAAAGCAACACCAACAAGAGGTAAATAACCTACACACCATGAATCGTACAAAAAACATCACTGACAGCCACAATTTCCCACCTCTTCTCCAGTAAGGCACTCACAAAAAAAAGTACTCCACATTCCCACTCATGTCTGGCTCTCTGCTTCCTCCATCACCGCCAGCCAAGGCAACCATCGGTCTGAAAATTGCGTTTTGCAATCTCAACATAAATGTTATTTTTTCCATTGTGTATATTCTTTTAATTATCGACTGCCACGTGTCATCAATCAAAGCTTTATTTGTATAGCGCATTTCATACCCAGAGGCAACACAATGCACTTCACAGAGAACAAGGGAGGTGGGCATACGTCCCACCCCTACATATTCCAGAGGGAAGCAAAAAAACAGTATCACCCGGGGGCCAGATAAGTGAGCTGTAAAAATTCTTCCCTGACCCCTCTCAACAAGGCGATCGAGCAAGCTCCTGGAGTATGTTTGTCTACCAATGGGTCATGGGTTGTTTGTTTTTTTAAAGCTAGGATGTGAGGGGTTCTAAAATATCTGATGACTACTGAGGAAAATAGCTGTATTTTCAGAGAAATATTAGTTTAATCTGATCCTGTTAGCTGTTAGCTAATTACCCCTGACTATGGCTGTCGGCTGGAGTTTTCTGTAAGAAGCGGTGTCTCTCTTCCATAGACTGATGAGATAAAGATGACATTCTTAGGGCTGGTACATTCTGTGCCAAACAGCAATTGTTGTGGTTAGAGTGCGAGCTGGGCACCGAAGTTTATCTTGACCTTGCAAGGCCAGAAGCCACATGAGAGACCAGACCAGTCCAGACTAGGGTTGCAAAATTCCGGGAATATTCAAAGTTGGAAACTTTCCATGGGAATTAATGGGAATTTATGGGAATTAACAGGAATTTATGGGAATTAACTGGGAATTTGGAGGTTATTACTAACTGTATTTATCTTGTCGTAAACGGACATAAATATAAACATTTTGCTTTGTCATAAGCAGACATGCAGGCAAACATTTCTAATAAAATTTTTGAAAATTACATTTTTTGCTTAATCTATTTGTGAGTAGAACTTTAATGGATTCTAAAGCCCTCTTAGTGTGCAGGATGCTAGGAATTAGCTGCACATGTGATGGATGAATGCACAGTATAGGGTTGAAATTCAACTGAATTTGCATTAAATCAGATTGTTTTAACCAAGATCATGCTGCAAGATCTAGAATTGCATTTTATGTTTTTTCTCCAACTAGGCTACATTTAAGTTCCCTATTATAGGGGTGTGCGGTGGTATAATAGCGGTCTAATGCATCGTGTTCCGGTGCAGCTGCCCACCGGGAACCGGTGGTCTCGCCAGATCCGAGTATGGCCCGATCCCAGAGGGAGTGGCCTATTGGGCCGCCGCTCCCTGAGGGTGGTATAATCTCTGTCTGAGAGTTTGTCACACAACAGCAACCCTGTCTGGTGTTGGAATTATGGTTGCGAGCTGAGATAGTCATGGAGTTGTCTCCCTTTCGCATTGCCAACCGGCCGGGTTGTGTGATGAATCCTCGGGGTATGATTTATTTATTCAGTATGATTTTATCACAGTGACCTAACCAACATGCTTCCCTAGAATGTATATATACACACACGCCGGTGACACTCTAACTAAAGCAATCACCACCAAGGTCAAGAGAGTAGAGGAGAAAGCTAGAGCTCCACAGATCCCATTCAGAGCTAGGGATGAAAAACGAGAGCGCTGTCATTTTTTGTGGGAGCAGAGGCTCAGAGAACAGCTTTCAACTTCACACGGCTCCCCATTAGGGCTATCAGTAGCTGCTGCCGCTCCGCGTCCGAGGCCGCCCTGTTACAAAAGCCAGAAGGCCTGTGTGTAACAACCACCTTGAACAGACGGCAAAACATAGAGTTCCTCCTTGATGCGAGGGGGGGGTGGCTACAGTCACTCCTCATCGCTGTCTAGAGGGAACTGACACCAAAATGAGAGAGCGAAAGCAAGGCATGCATGGTGCATTGGTGAAGGGGGGTGGAGCCTATTTTGGGTGAGAAAAACCAGGACATTCCTGCTGGAATTGGGACCTGTGTCTCTCACGACCTCTGTGTGGGTGGGACCGGTAGGACAACCCCTACTGGGTTTTGATATGTTGACAAATAGATTCATCCCTTCAGTTCCAACAAGGGAAAGTCAAATGGAGTCTGAGTCGGGTAAACAAACCTGACTTAGCAGAGTTGCCAATCTGGGCAATAGACACAAGTGGACTCAGACTGAAAGAATGAACCGTGTCATCAAGGAGAGACTCACAAAGTCATCAGGAGGGCGTGCTTTGTCCCGACGCTTTGAGTCTGGTGCTTTGCTCCATTCGAGCAACACACAATCAGGAGATGGGCCATAGCCCTTTCGAGGTCATCTGTGGCAAGCAGATGTTCATCTCACTAGTGAGGCGTTGAGTGGTTACTGTGAGGAATTGAGCATGGCTGTGGCCAGGGCCCACAAACAGGTGCTGGCAGCATGGAGCGAGATCCCCGAGGGGGGATATGCTCTAATCCCAGGCCAGTGCATGATGATAAAGAAGTTTTCAAGAGAGACATTAGATGCAAAGTGGGAGGAGCCTGATCAGATCTGGCTCATCACCAACACAGCAGTTAATGTAGTAGGGAAACCCAACTGGAGCCAAGCTAGTTAATGTAAGGGAGTCGCGACACCTGACACAGATTAAGCTGAGTAAGCCTCAAAGTAAACGTATTCTCATAGATTGGATAACTAGTAGAGCCAACCATTCCAGACTCAAAACATTGTGGTAGAATAGCGTCCAGGCTTAGCACCCCAAAACTAGGGACAGCCGTGGCAGCTGTTGTTCGAGCAGAGTCCTTGAGCTAAAGATCCATACGTCTAGGATGGGGGCCCACTCAGGATGAAGACAGCAAATTGAAGAACTACGTCCCGTAATGTTTCAATTTGTTCCCACTGTTTGGATGACTGTAGTGCTGCTAAAGGGCTAGAGAGAATGGGTGCTAAGACCCTAGGCAGGTTTAGAACGGACCTTCCCAAAAGGTTGAAGTCTGGAATCACGGTGGCTCTTTTAAGAAATGAAACAATACAGATTTTGCGAAACAATAATCTCTAGATCTGATAGATCTGATAGATCTGAGAGAGAGAGAGAGAGAGAGAGAGAGAGAGATGAGAAATGCTCTCACAATCAAAGTCGTGGAATGAATAATGCTGTCGCAGTTTTCTTGTGTTTTTCTGTGCTAACAGGTGGAGTTGGAGAAAAGGACGTCCGGGTTGACTTGCGACACGGTGTACAACGTGTGCTGGAGTTCAACAGGGAAGACACTACTCCGGGTGGAGATGTCGACGACCAAGATGGGACATTTTAATTTCACACCACACAATAACCTTTTCATCCTCCATTCACAGCTTGCTGGTCAGGGACACGAAGTCGATGACAGTGATTGTGGAGGGTGTGTGGGTCATTGTCATACTGTGAATAAAACTCCAGGTTGCACTTGAGATATACTCATTAAAACGGGGACAGGGGTATTGTGAAGGGTATTTTGTTAAAAAGGTTCTGTATCTCTGGGCTGGGGACACTCGGATTTGGAGTAATTTTCCTTTCGCAGCAGAAATTCACACAGCAATACATGAAGTGATCTGATAGATATAGATTTTTGCTTTGCTTTAGAATTGTAATCATGCTAGAGGAAGGTATGCTTATGTTATGGTTTAGACATAAACCTGTTTTAGCTTAGGCATGTTTCCCATGTTGGCTTCTTTTTTTTCTGCATAATGGCTGACATAATGGGTGACAGGACAACACCGCATCAAAGGGAAGATAGACGGGGCCATGTACCGTCAAATCTTTGGTGAGAACATTCCCTCAGTCAGGGCATTGAAAATGGGTCGTGGATGGGTATTCCAGCATGACAATGACCCAAAACACACATCCAAGGCAACAAAGGAGTAGCTCAAGAAGAAGCACATTAAGGTCCTGGGGTGGCCTAGCCAGTCTCCAGACCTTAATCCCATAGAAAATCTGTGCAGGGAGCTGAAGCTTCGAGTTGACAAATGTCAGCCTCGAAACCTTAATGACTTGGAGAGGATCTGCAAAGAGGAGTGGGACAAAACCCTCCTGAGATGTGGCCAACTACAAGAAACGTCTGACCTCTGTGATTGCCAACAAGGGTTTGCCACCAAGTACTAAGTCATATTTTGCGAAGGGGTCAAATACTTATTTCACTCATTAAAATGCAAATCAATTTAACTTTTTTTTGTTTTAGTTATTCTGTCTCACTGTTAAAATAACCCTACATAAACCTACCATTAAAGTTGCACAGAAATGGACGTTTGAGATCATTTAAATGACTGACTGTAATGTAATGTAATGTAATGTAATGTAATGTAATCATCTAACTTCCGTAGTTTGACGTATTTCCGACGCAAACAAGCTATGAGGGTGGGACATAATGTTTAGAGGAATTGGACAAGTGGATGGGTTTTAAGTAGCCTCGCGTCACCAGTCTCTCCTCGGGGAGGAGAGCCTGGTATCTATTTACTTCACTGCCTTAAGCCCGCCCCATCATCCGGCTCGAGCCTGTAGAGCCCGCCTCCAACATCCACCTGCTTTATTTTTCCTTAACCGGTAGTTCTCCTCGCATCTTCTTTTACAAATTTCATCGGTGTTATGCCTGGTGATGCTATCGCAAATGTTATCTACTCGAAACTTCACCATGTGCAGCCTACAGTAAAAACATTACAACATCTGTTCGTCTTCCGGTCCAGACTGGATGATTATGCGATGTGTCATCGCGCTTCCGCTCTAGACCGGCGAAACAACACTGAACGAGAAAGGCCCCAGACTAGGTTTTAAGAACTTTAGACAGATTCGATAGAAGGATAGCATTGATTGACGGGTGGATGTTGTGAGATTATTGGCCTAAAATCTAAGGTACCTGTTGTCGTAATTGCACGTGACCTACCGTTTTCCAGGAAGTAAGAAATGAAATACTTTGATATAAGATTACAACAAAAGTAGAATTTTTTTGGCATACATCGTTGAATAGGTGAACACTGACGAATTATGTGAGACAAAATGGGACAGAATGTTTTCATTTCTGTGCGACTTCAAAATGATAGACTGATATTTCTTTGTCAGTGGGCAAACTTACAAAATCAGCAGGTGATCAAATAATTATTTCCCTCACTGTGTGTGTGTGTGTGTGTGCGCACACACAATGTATATACACAGTCAAAATAAGGACAGCATTTTGCGTAAATCTGGTGGATTTTAATTAATCAAATTAATTAGTAAACCCAGGTATAAGGGAGAGTATAACAAGCTACAGATCTCTAACCACTGGAAGACAAGTCATTAACCCCCTGGAAATAATGCTGTTTGCAATGAATAATCTGTGCCCTGTCCCTGACTTGTGTAAGCTCTTGGTTAGTACCACGTGGAAAAAGCTTGGCATCACCCTGCAGGAAAGAGTATAATATACACTATATGGACAAAGGTATTGGGGCACCTGCAGAACACATTACACCTACAAGAGCTTTTATGACATCCCATTCTAAATTCTTAGGCATTAATATGGAGCTGCCCCCCTTTGCAGCTAACTGCTTCCACTCTTCTGGGAAGGCTTTCTACAAGATTTTGGAGTGTGTCTGTGGGAATTTTTGCTCATTCATCCAGAAGAGCATTTGTGAGGTCAGACACTGATGTTAGACGAGAGGGCCTAGCTCGCAATATCTGTTCTACTTCATCAAGGTGTGTTAATGGGGGTTGAGGTCAGGGCTCTGTGCAGGCTAGTCAAGTTCTTCCAACCTCACCCAACCATGCCTTTATGGACCTTGATTTGGACCAAACTGTTTCCACAAAGTTGGAAGCATAGAATTGTCCAAAATATCTTGGTAAGCTGAAGCATTAACATTTCCCTTCCTTGGAACTAAGGGGCCTAGGCCAACCGCAGAAAAACAACCCCAGACCATTTGGCATTATCCATCCTCCATCAAACTTTACAGTTGGCACAGTGTAGGTGGCACAATACTTGTCCATATAGAGTATTTAGAAATATTTAGAACACTTCGTCTTATTCTCTGAAAGGAAGAGCATACTGAGCACAGCTTGTTAGCATTGATGGTTTGCAATACTCTAACAATAGACACTACATCACTCCCATACACAAACATGGACTAAACATGGCGGAAGTGTAAAAGCTGTCAGGTGTCTCTACCTTGCTCTTGTCTTTGTTGCAGTCATACACCATCTGACTGCATGTCACCATGTCGTCATCATTCACAGGCTCCACTTTAACCCATGGCCTTTGGTGACAAAAGAAATTGGAAAATGGTCTCAATCAAAGAATCATAAGATGGAGATAATGAATGTCAAGACAAACGGCAACTTATGTACATCTTTATATTTTCCATCTCCTCCATGTAGCTGGAGCTTCCGGTGATGATCTTGAAGGCAGGAGTTGGCTCTATCCGCCCCCAGATCCTGGAGCCCAGACGGTCCAAGATCAGCATGAAACACTGCAGGGCGGGCCAGAAGGGATCTGCATCCCCATCTGTGTCTTCATCTGAGGGGGATGAGAAGACATCATGTCATCAGTCATGCACAGTGTTCTAAGGGAAATCAGTACTGAACATTTTGTAAATTGTTGGTCTGCCATTTAGTAATTTTGGCAAGGCCTCTGGTAAAAACAAAACAAAGAAAAGAGCATCAGTGACCTAGTTCACGTTCCGTCTCCATAGTGTTGAGGATGCATTGGAGTATGTTGACCTGTTTGTCTGGATCGAGAAAAAGGGAGTCCATAGCCTGAGTGTCCAGCTGGGTGAGAAGCATACAGATGCCTGGGGACAGAGAGTTGAGGACAAAACCAATTGCTTTTCACAAAATGTTCTCTTTTTTTATTTATTTAACCTTTATTTAACCAGGTAAAGAAGCTTGAGATCAAAAGAACAGTTTTTCGAACAACACCTAACCAAAATGGGAGCATAAAAAACAACCAGAAACTAAAACAGACAAACCATTATAGAACACAGTTGGCCAGAAAACAGAGAACACACAAAAGAAGGAAGAGAGATAAAATAGAGCATACGGTAGCCAAAGTGTGTGTGTGTGTGTGTGTGTGTGTGTGTGTGTGTGTGTGTGTGGGGTGGGGGGGGGGTCTGGCGCTTCAGAGATTTTTGAAGTCCATTCCAGATACAGGGAGCGGAGAATACGAAAGCCCTCTTCCCAAACTCAGTGCGAGTTTTGGGGACTGAGGCAGTTAGGTAGTCCTGAGAACACAAGCTATAAGATGATGATGATATGGGGGTCAGATATTTACAGAGATATAAAGGTAACAGACAAATGAATGCTTTATAGATAAAGATGTACCAATGGAAAAGCCTACGAGCAGACAAGGACAGCCAAACTATCAAGTTCTCATATAACGTACAATGGTGAGTAAGTGATCTACAGCCAGTAATGAACCTAAGGGCACCATGATAAGTAGCATTCAGCATGAGCAAAGAAGTAGAACAGGCATTAATGTACAATTCATCACCATAATCAAGAACTGGCAAAAAAAAGTACTGTAGCAGCGACAAGCCTCTTTTTAGTATAAAAGGAAAAACATGTCTTGTTTTCTAAAATAGAAAACCAACCTTACTTTTAAACTTCTTAACCAGAATTTCAATGTGTGGTTTAAAAGACAAGCCTTTATCAAGAATAAATCCTAGATATTTAAAAGTAGAAACAATCTTGATAGTAACTCCTTGAGTCGTATGTACAGCAGAAGGACCATGGGTTTTAACTTAAGATTTAGTGAAGACCATCATTTTTGTTTTACTTGCATTTAGTACAAGTCCTAGTTGCAGAAGCTGGATTTCTATTTCTTTAAATGCAACTTGCAAAAACTCCACAGCCTTTGACAAAGTTGCCGCACAACAATAAATGACAGTATCATCCGCGTAGAAATGGGAATTTGCATTATGAAAATGTTTACCTAAATCATTTATATAAATTGTGAACAACAAAGGGCTCAAGTCAGAGCCGTGTGGCACCCCATTGAGGATGGACAAGATATCAGAGGAACAACCATCAACTTCGACACATTGAGTCCTACAGTATCAGAAAGATAATTAGAGAACCAGTCAACAGCAGAGTCTGACAGCCCTATACAAGATAGCCTGAAGATGCCTCAATACATCATGGTCTACTGTATCAAAAGCCTTTGAGAAATCAATAAACAAGGATGCACAATGTTGTTTATTATCTAAAGCTACAATTATATCATAATCTACTTTCGTAGCTGCCGTAACTATACTATGGGACTTTCTAAAAACGGATTGATAAGATAAAATAGCATTTTTGTGTAAGAAATCTTTCAATTGATCACCTACCAGACTTTCCAGAATCTTGGCTAGAGGGAACAGATTTGAGATTAGTCTATAATTGTTAAGGCTTGATGTTTTCCTCATTTTAAAAGTTGGGGAGCCATGAGCCATTTTCCAAACTTTGGGGATTTCCTTACTGGTTATGGTTAAGTTATAAATGTAGGTCTATGGTTCCGCAATGAAGTCAGTTGCAAGTCTTGGATAATAATGGCCCAGATTCTCTGGCCCTGCCACTTCATTAGGATCCAGGGACAGTAGGACTTTATGCACTTCAGGAACAGAAAATGGCCATAAGTTAAACTCACTATGTGAAGGAGGCTCGGTGTCAAATGAGACCTGGGTAGCACTAGCAGTAGAATGTGACATTATCAAAAATAAAGCCAGAAGAAACAAAATGATTTTTAAAACAATTGAGCATCTCAGCTCTGTCATACACAGTGGATGAATCTGATACTATGCAAGGTGCTAGAACAGACAAGCTAGTTGGAGATAAGGATTTGATTGTCTGCCAAAACTTCAGAGGGTTATTTAAATTTTGTGTAGTGAGGGTAAGATAATAGCTAGATTTAGCCTTCTTAACTAGGGCAGTAGATTTATTTCTTAGGCATCTAAAAGTAGCCCAGAGTGATTCAGACTTTGATTTTCTTGCTTTCGCCCAGAAGTGATTTCTTTCATTAACTAAATTGGATAATTATTCAGAGAACCAGGGATTATCCCTGCCCTTGACCCTATATTTCCTGACAGGGGCCTGCTTATCTATAACTGGCATAAACATATCTAACAAGGAGGACCAAGCCAACTCAACATCAGGTATTAAGGCAACCCTGCTCCATTCAGTAAGGTACAAATGTTGCCTGAAACCCTGTTCACTTAAGTGTTTTGTATCACGTTTTGTAATGTACCAAGGCATGACCTTTGGCATTTTAGCATCCCTAACACAAGCAATAACACAGTGGTCACTCACATTATTTGCAAACACACCTACAGTGGTATACTTACAGTATGAGGATTATTTGTAATGAATAAGTTAATAAGAGTAGATTTTTCTGGGCACTTTGAGTTTGGTCGAGTTGGAGAATCAATTCGCTGAATCACAATATGCTTTAAATTCATCTGACATTGACGACAACCAGTCCCAGTTCACATCACCACAGAGGATCAATTCATTATCAGGTAATTTAGAGAGAATACCAGATAGAGTGGCCAAAGTTTCATTAGATGCAGATGGAGTCAAGTTTGGGGACTGGGTAAGACCGTTGTAAAGTGCACTTTCCCGAGTGCACTCTTCCCATAGTGGTCAACAAACGCCGCGAGGAGCAACGCAGCGAGAAGCAATGTTGGCCCCATTGTCCGAGAAAGACTTGCAATGAAGCCTTGGGAGTTTGGTGCGCAAAGTCAGATGCAGTGTGAAATGATAGCCTGTGTGTGAAGAAAGTATGTGGAAACAATCCCAAGATAAGTTCAGTGAATGAACGTTTGGGAGTTCGGTGTACTGTATGCAGAGTCAGAGGCATAATGTGTGGAATATATGTGCAAGGGAAACAGGGGCAGAGTGGAGGGGGAGGCCATAGCAGAGGAGAGCAGAGCAGGGGAGCAATAGTCTACCAGAGACCCAGGCAGGGAGCAGCAGGCATGTAGGTAGTAGGCATCAGCGCAGGTGAGCAGGGCGACGGGTAGACAAACAGCACAACACAAAAGCCGGTAATCCAAGCAAGTTTTTGGAGGAAATCCAGCCAATGGATCAATGAAAACGATATTTTTGAGTTTTTTTAGCAAGAAACAAAGCCATGAAACGCTTTTAAGACATTTAAAAGAGAGACACAGGACAAAAGCAGGGAGCTGCCATCTTGGATGAGGGGAGGGACCAGGCCTGGGGCTGGCTGGTTAGGATTTGGTCTAGGACTTACCCCTTTCAATGGATGAAATCTACATTTACATGTTTTATAGTCTTTGACTAGGCTTATTTTGGAGCAGTATATGACAGATTAACTATGGCTGAACTAAATAAGCAGTGATGCCTTACCCAACCAGTAGTTCTTTTCATTCTTAGAGTCATATAGGTGCCAGGGCAGCGTCGTCATTTTAGTGGTGGGGTCATAAGCACTGTCAAATTCTTCGAAGTTCCTGAAGATTCCAAGTTCCACGACAAAGAACATGCAGGAGACGATTTCCTGGAGGTCATAGAAGTCGTCTCTGTCCACGTTGCCCAAAGACCTTGCAACACCGATGGCCCACCGCCTCACCTGAGAGAGGGTGAATGTAGATGTCTCAACCTTGCCCTATGTTCCTGGTGCACAAACTGTAAGCCTTCAGTTGGTGTCAGAAGTTGCCTATAGTTATTACCGTTTCATTGGGGTGGACCAGGAGGAGGTAAATCCCTGGATATTTCTTAAGCACCCAGGAATTGGACCTCTCCATTTTAGGGAGGATCTCCACACACATTTCACCTGCAGGACAAAAGAACACCAGTGTTGGGCAGGAAACTAGCTACTACACCCTAGTACGGCTGTTGAAAAAATAGATGCATGTAAGAATCACGATTCTATTCTCAACGAGGTTGTTGAGAGGAGAGCAGGAGAAGAGAGAGAAGGAAGGGGACAGGAGAAAGTGAAGATGAGATTAAATTGATTAAATTGTCTGATGATTTAGACGTAAAAGTAAAACTATTATATTTCTTGTTCTTACCCCATAACTCAAAATAAAAAAAGTTATTTAACATAAAAATGCTGTTGCAGTATACTTATTATTTGGTTATTTCCATTCTTTAAAAGTCACCAGAATGCAGGAAGCAAAGTCTCTGAAACTCTTTTTTTTTCTGGGGATGGTTTCAAAAGAGTCGCTCGATGAAGCATTAATTGGGCTTAATGGTTCACTCACAGATCTCATGATTAACCACAAACAGGGATCTTTGTGCTTGGAGCAGACAGGTACTGCGCCAAGACCACAGATAACAGATCTGACAGGGGACTGGATTACACTAGCGCGGGTCCATGGCTACGTTTTTGAATGGGGAAAACGAACCCTGATTAAGCGCGAAATTGCAAACACATATAACACCACCATTAAAGAGCATATCAAACAGGTGATTTACGAGTTTGAGCTACAGCAATCAAGGGTATATTTTTCTTGGCTAGCAGCATAGTTTATAATGTTGTGAGTTTAAAATGCAGCTGTCGAGCCATCCAACCAACACTAACAGTAGGCCTAACACATTTCCATCCCCTACAATACATTTCCATCCCTGTTTGTGTTCCATGGCTAGTGCGCAATTCTTGCTTTTAAAATAATATTTTTTTGTGACAAATCATAAAAGATGGCCTACTTTTATTTAAATCTATAATTGTTCAATCTCAATCAGTGCTGCTGTGATAACAATATTATAGCCAAACTGTTTACATTTATGTATGTATGTATGTATGTATGTATGTATGTATGTATGTATGTATGTATGTATGTATGTATGTATGTATGTATGTATGTATGTATGTATGTATGCATGCATGTTGTAAGAGATGAATGGTTGTAAACTCCATGAACTCAGCCATGTATATTGCCATTAATTTAAACAGTTCCCTTTGCTTCCCAACCACCATCTCATCTACTTCATGTTGCTGCATTTTTTGTTTTATTCTTTCTGTCATGCCCCGCCCTGCATCCTGATCATGCCACGCCCGGCTTCCTGCCATGCCCCTCCCTGCTCCCTGTCCATGGACTTCCTTGTTTCCTAGATCATGTGGTTCTGTGGTGTGTGTGTGTCCCAGCCTGAGTAATTGGCTGCCCCGCCTCAATTAACTACACCTGTTGCTGATCATATCTGGTGCCTACTTAAGCTGTGCAGTCTCTTCCTCCTGTGCCAGAATGTTGTACCTCCATGACTATGTGGATTGCTACCGTCATGTGTAAGATTTTTTGCCCTCTCTCAGTTGACCTAGTTTTTGTATCTTTTGTGTTTTGACTTTTGACCGGTTTCGTGATCTTTTGTGTGTTTGACCTTTTTGCCTGGACCTTCTGTGCTTTCGAGTTTGGTTTTATGTTTGTTGGATTTTTGCTGCCTACTTTTGAGGAGTAAAGACTGGTGAATTCTGAACACTGCTTGAGTCTCCTTTCTCTGCGCCTGGGTCCTTGTTCTTGCCTAGAAGTTTTACACTTTCATGTTTTTGAGCACGATCAACTTTACCAAGAAGACAAAATGAAGTCCATCCATTCACCCAACTTCGTCCTCGAGCGCAGCTAGATAAGGCCTGCCTTACTTGGTTCACCACATCATCGGGTCGTCCACAGACGGGCCTCCCATCTCAAGTTCCTCTTATAATTTTTTCCAGTTATCCAAACTCCATAACCAATTCCTATTCAGATTTTTGATCAATGACTCGCGCGCACAAACCAATTCCTAGGCTATTTTTCAATGATTACAGATTAGGATTGCTGACAAACCCATTCAATAGCCTACCTCGACATATGGGAGCTACAGTATAACGTGAGGGAATGGATGAAGGACATAAAATAAACTGATTATAAGGACTATATATTGGAACATTTGGACTGAATTAGATTATTGAATAGAGAAAATTATTCAAAAGGAAATGGGCAGGAGTGCTCGGAAGCTCAGACAGGTGTGATGAAGGAGCTATTTGGTCTGGAACACAAACTGAGCCTACCCACGCGTATAGCGACATATCTCAATAAAAGCTTTTTAACTTTTTGCCAGTTCCTTTTTTTGAAGAGTGAATGTTATTTGAAGTGTCTACTCTTGTTTGGGCTATTATTTGAAATGTCTACTTTTTGGGGGGAACCTATAGGCTAAACATTGAATAGTTAAAGGTATCTTATTATGCTAATTTTCAACTATTAAAAATAAGTCTTTGGGGTCCCCAAAACATGTCTTTTTGCAGAAAATACCGCTCAGAATAAGCATTCTAGCATGCCTCTATAAACCTCCGTTGACCACAAGATCAGGCAGGAAGCCTCTTACTCAGTAGAATGTTGTCTTGTGAAATGAATCGCCATCCCCATGTGTTGACGTGTTAGGCATGGCTTGGAGGATGTAAACAATCAGTTTAGTTTACAGTGCGAAAGGTATGGTGTAGTGCCATCCATCCATCCATCTTCATCCGCTTATCCGGGGTCAGGTCACGGAGGCAGCAGTTCCAGCAGGGGGCCCCATACATCCCTTTCCCTGGCAGCATCAACCAGCTCTGCCTGGGGAATGTTTAGCCGCTCCCAGGCCAGTGCGGAGATGTAATCCTGGGTCCTGGGTCTATGGTGTAGTGTGTTCGGCGAAATAGTTCTGGCTCAAATGGAGCTTTTGTTTCAATATTCGGTTTGAGAATCCGATATATTTCACATGACAGCATAATGACACCGGTAAGATCACACCCTGTGCTTCCTGCCTTAAAAATGCATGTTTATCATAGTTTTTAGCAGAGGCCCATAGACCTCAATATAAAGGTGGTGCGCGCACAGAGGAAAAAGGAGCTAGCTTACTACTGCACGGATCGGTTAAATGTTGGTGTGTACGTATCCGTTTCATTGAGTCATTGAGGACAAAGCGACATTTGCGGATTCGAGTTTCGTTTTGGCCGTGGTAGTGTAAATGCTAGGCGCAAACGTAGGTCTTCTTCGGGAAAGCAACGAAAAACGTAGTAGTGTAATCAGGGTCTGAAGTAGGCTTGGGTTTTCCGGTATTATGGTTTACCGCGGTGCTATAAAATCTGGACGGTCTCGTCAGCAAAACCGTCTAAAGAATTATGCAGCAATTTCTGAATAAAATATATTATTATTTTTGTTGTTGTTGGTGGTCGTGGTGTTATTATCATCATTTAATCATGTTAACTAGAACGTACTCACCCTCCACAGCGGTCAGTCAGACAGACAGTCAGAATTGTAGCCTACCGTAACCGGTAGGCCCTACACAGTATAATACACAACAACGATGACAATAATAATAATGTTTAGATAAATGTAGCCCAGACCAGAACGGCAGGATGGTCTTTTTCGGAGGCGCTCCGTTTATTGTCCAACAAACCGTAAAGCCTCTGTCAATGAAGCCCCTCTCGCATATGGCCTAGGCTACAACAAATGGGCAAAGGAACTAAATCCTATAGGCTATTATTATAAAACTAAGCCTATAGGCCGTCTATGCATTTGATGGTAAAATGCACATAGAAACAGCCTACAGTAACGAAATGGCTATTATTATAAAAGTAGGCCTACACTATCGCCTTGATTGTTGTTCACATATAGGCTAGGCTATAGACATTTATTTTCGAAGAATAATAGGATTGGCTATTCTAAAGCCCAGACAAATGATTCACGAATGCTTGCAATTGCGATCACTTCTGAATATTCTGAAACGGGCTACAACTTCTATTTGACAAAGTAGGCTATCCTACCTTTTTTGAAACGCTTCAGTAACAAGACCACAATGCAACCGCTACAACAACATTACAAGTCTAGGCCTACTCTGCAACGTTTCTCGTCTAATTAATGATATGTCAAATCAAACTTTATTTGTATAGCACATTTCATACACAGAGGCAACACAGTCCGTCTACCTGCTGCCATGGATGGGACTGTGCATGTGCAGCACTGACACAAGACGAGCTGTGCGCATTCTTCCGCTTAAAGACAAGTAAAGTTTCCGCAGTCACTGGGTTATTATCGTCTCTATCTTGTTCCTTGTTTGAATAATAATTTAAGGCTAGACGTTTGCGAGTTTTGTGCAAGCATGCATCGGCATTTGGCGTTTCTGTGTAGCCTACTCGAACTGGCTAGCTGGTAACATTTCAAGAATAGGCCAACAGTTCTATTTACGGGCTTGGCCTGCGTGACAGAGGAATATGACTATTGCAACTTCTAATCGAGGAGAGACTATTCTGGGGAATGAGATGATGATGTAGTAGGCTATGATTGATGAGTGGAATGGTGAACACTACCCGAGACCATAAACGATGAAGCAGGGAAAGTGAGGATGACAGCTTTATTGAAGTTTTGTGGACACGTGCATGTTTGCACTGTTGAGTAATGTTTTTTGGAGTAAGGTTAGCTGCCGTTTTGACATAGGGTGACAAATATACAATGCGCCATTCACTGTAGCCTAGGTGAAATTTTCGGCGCACGCACCATTATCCTTCCTATCCAACGCAAATGACAGAAAATAAAAAATCAAATCATAAAAAAAAACAAGACAGAGTCTAATCACGGCGTGGCCTCCCTGTGCAGGGTTTAATGAATTGAAGCCACCTGGTAACAGCAGCATGCACTGTGATTGGTCTACTTACGAACAAGACGAACAAACAGCCTTTTTTTATAAACGGATCCGGCCGCTCCACTGGCCACGCCGTAATAACGGTAATACAGACTACCGCGGTATTTTGTGGAGACTTAAAAACGGTTTCAAAATTTGGATATCGCCGAACACTAGTCTGAAGTACCCTCACAGAAGTTGAGACTGTGCTGACGACCGTTGACTGAGGATGTTAACACTCTCCTTTGCATTGCCAAATTTGGCCTAGTTAGGTAAATTCTTTTAGCCGCAACAGGTTGAACTCTGTTCTCCAGTAAACTGTCCATTAACGGGAGAATTGGAGAAGAGTAACCCTACACCCCCTTCCCGACCACTACGCTCTGCTACCTCGGGGCGACTGGTTGCCCCGTCACTCCGAGGCTCCTGCGGTCGATCGACACGGTCACGGCTCTTCTCTGTCCTGGCCCCGCAGTGGTGGAATGAACTGCCCACTGATGTCAGGACAGCAGAGTCGCTGCCCATCTTTCGTCGCAGGCTCAAAACTCATCTCTTCAAGAAGTACAATCCTCCCTCCTAAGCACTTATTGTATTTTATTGTATTGTATTGTATTGCACTGTACTTTAGATTGCTATTCTTGCACTTTACCTTCAGCACTAGATTATACTCTTAGTCACTTGTTTTAGAAAGAAGATGCACTTGTGAGTTCTGGCAAGTACTGTAGTAGTACATTGGCTTTTCCTACGTTAAATGCAATTATTGTTAGTCGCTTTGGATAAAAGCGTCTGCTAAATGACTGTAATGTAATGTAAAGAGTGGTGAGTGTGGAGGGCCATACTCACTCAGTTTTGGATGAGCCATCAGGTAAGGGTATTTCAGGATCTCCAACAGGGGGACGCTCACAAGATAAGCATACTGATCAGGGGTCAGCATAGGCACTTGGAACTCCTGGTTGTCCTCGACAACAAAGAGGTCGTCTTCCAGCTCCACTTCCGAGGCCTTATCGAGGCATTTCATAAGCCGAGTCGTCTCCAGATCCCAAAGATTCTGTGTGGAGAGACAAAAGAAGAGAGATAGAGGGAGACACAGTGCATACATGAGTATAAGAGTGTGTACACAAGTGTGCATGACAGTGATTTGAGAGTGGGAGACAGGCAAACCAGAGAGTTAAACAAAAAATCAAGCAAAGTGAATCCAGACATAATATTGTTATGTTACTTTATCCTTTCACACAAAAATCTCCTTATGATGGTGATTACTTCAACAGCAACTTAGCATATGGGACAATACACACACCTCAATCAAAAGCTCCTCAATTACCTTATGCAGTGCAGGGAAGTCTTCCCTAACCTTGTGGTACTCCTCCACACACTCTGTGCAGAAGCAGAGATCCTCGTTGACTGCTTTCTGGTCCTCGGTAGAGAGTGCGCCAGAGCAGTAGCTCTGAAGCAGCTCAGCAGCACCATCTCTCGAGCGGCACCAGCGGCACGTGCTCGCCTACACAAGACAATAGAGTCAGAGAAGTCAGTCACAACAGTCAGGACAGAAAGCTCAATAATCAATCAGAAATAATTTCTGTGAAGTCAGAATCTAAAGGACCATTTTGTTATTTCACATTAGGGGTAGGACAAAATATTG
The DNA here is from genome assembly GCF_949987555.1 of Borostomias antarcticus. Classification (NCBI taxonomy): domain Eukaryota; kingdom Metazoa; phylum Chordata; class Actinopteri; order Stomiiformes; family Stomiidae; genus Borostomias; species Borostomias antarcticus. The sequence goes on along the minus strand of NC_140241.1, from coordinate 24,181,158 downwards.
ATACAGTGAATATCTTATTGTGGCCTCTTGCGATACAATTATCGATACACGTCGCAAAATATCTATTTGTTTGAGCCATTTAAGTGAGGCATAGTTCTATCTACTGTATAGTCCTTCCTTAAATATTTTAACTTTGCTTCCTGGGCAGTTCGGCCTTTTGGCACTTTTTTATATTGGAATATGTATTGTTTGTTTCATTGTTCACCATAACCAGTGACAACAATGCTGCAAAAAAACATAATTCCTGTTTTGCATTAGTTGCATTAGTGGTATTTTTTCTTCAGTCAACACTGATGTATTGTTGATGAATTATCTTACAGTTTTGCAAATCGACTACTTTAACAGAAGTCAAGGCTAACTGTGTGTCCTCACAGCTCTTCTCCTCTTAGAATGGTCTTACCCATATTATTGTATCGATATGATGACACTGTCTTTGCTTGCATATTTTTAGATTAAGGTTGCCCATTATTATCACTTATTAACTGATGAATAGGCCTTCCAAATATTATTCTGTATATATCAGATTCAGTAGACTTCATACTTCAGTATACCATTCGGACCAATGCCAAGTGAGTAAAAAAAAAAAGGTTGTGTTTTTTGTTGTGTAATTGTTTTCCATGACCTTTATTTTGGAATTCGTTGAAAGAAAGCTACCGGAAATAATGGCGCGTTCCAGGCAACCCGTAACTCGTGTTTTTCCGACCTCCTACACGTGAAAATGCTCTGGAATGGCAGTCAAACCCGTAACTTCCCACCCGTGAACTCGTACAGATCGATGTACTCCCAGTTGCCGGGTGGGAAGTTACGGGTTTGACTGCCATTCCAGAGCATTTTCACGTGTAGGAGGTCGGAAAAACACGAGTTACGGGTTGCCTGGAACGCACCATAAGTTTCGTTTCTGCTTGAGGGGCAACTAGTAGTGTCCTCTATCCTAATTTTAAACCGCAAAAAAACGCAGAGATTTCGTTAACAAGTGATTAGCAGCAGCAGCTTTGGAGATATTTGGGCTGTATGAAAAAACGCTGTATGAGGAGAACCTGGGAGAAAACTCGCGCAATTGGAATGGATGTTGGACGCTGTTGACATGACGTTTACGTTATTCAACTGGAGATCAAGCAACGTTACATCCAACAACATGATCTGCATTTATACCCTCGTCTGCTGTGGTTAGTCACTATTTCACGTTCTGAATTGACCAACCACTCTATAACATTTAGCTTGTAGCATCCAAGTTTGTACTTATATCTATGCCAAGCTAACCAGTTAGTATTATCCAATAAGGTTTATTCTAGCATGAACATCAAACGCAGTCACTCTCCCCTCACCCCCCCCCCCTTTTTTGGAAAACTCCCCGGATCTGCACGATTCATATGACCCAATTGACAAAAAAACGTCGATTGTAGCCGAAAGGCGACTACATACTACAGGTATGGCCCGTAGCCAGGGGGGGTCGGATGGATCGAACGAACCCCGTCTCACGACCAAAGGTGCAGAATTCAGGGCAAAAGCCCCCCCCGTCAACAACTCGCCCGACAATAAAATTAACAGGGAAGGGAATAAATCTCACTCCAAGTTTTTGGTCAAACTTGGCAGCCCTGCGTTAGCCAACATTAGCAGATTAGCCAGCTAAATGTATAACCAAAACACAACGTTAACTAGCAACATATATTTTCTGCATGAAATTATAACGGTGAACAAGGAAGTGGTGTAGGCTGGTAAGCTGCACCCGTGTTTTGGGCTAATGTTATCTCGGTTCATGAAAAGTCTGGTTGTTAAGCAATAACGACATTTCATGACCGTTTTAGATGGCGAACTCTGTAGAAATCTTGACGAAAACGACTCCAGGTCTCATCGTGGTATAAGATAAACTCACCATATTCCAAAGTGCATCCAATCGATACCGAAACCAGTCTTATTTTTTCTTCTTCTTTTTTGTGCTTGGCGACACGCACCAGGCGTGATACTTTCTTGATACTGTAATGTCTTGAATAAGGAGGAGACAGTTGAATACTCGAATGTTTATTCGACTGTATAGCAAATGGCAATCAAATAGACAGGAGAACAGTAACGGGCTGGTTAGCGCGCACACCAACGAACTGCGAACACCAGGGAAGAGACAAGCAAGTCAAAACCCCCAGGTCCCGCCTCCCCCCCAGTCCACCAATCACAAACCCAAACGTGAGAACCACAAACGTCCATCAACTCGCACATTAACTACTCCCATCCTAGGTCGCTACATTGCCCCCCCCCCCACCAATACGTTCCTCGCCCCAGAGGGAACAAACAAAGTCTCCAAAGCGACCTGGAGGTCTCCTCTGCCTCTGCGAGGGCTGGCGTGCTGCTGGGGGAAGGGGGACAGGGAATGCAGCCGGGGAAGCAGGGAACGAGTGCCCGGGGAGACCAGTCCCCGGCAGGGGGCTGCTGTTCCGAGGGACAGGGAAAGGAGACTGGGGTGACGGGGAAAGGGCTGGGGGGACCATCACTGAGGAACCTGGAGTGGGCGAGGAGGGGGCAGCCGGGGGGGACGCTGGAGGAGGAGGGGTCGACGCCCTCCCTGAGCCCTGAGGGAGGGAGCCCCCCCTGTAGGGAGCTAGTCTGTCTCTGTGGAGCACCTTCCTCCCGCGGGGGGGCAGCTGCACCCTGTAGACAACCGCCCCCACCCTCTCCAGCACTCTGCAGGGCCCCGACCACTGGCTGTCCAGCTTGGGACACCGGCCCTTCTTCCGTTGGGGGCTGTAGACCCAGACCAGCTCTCCTGGCAGAAAGTGCCTTCCCCGGGTCCCCACATCATAGTTCCGTTTCTGTCTGATGCCAGCGCGCTGCTGCTGTTCGCGGGCAAAACTATGGGCTGACTCCAGGCGGTCCTGAAGCCTCCTTGCATACTCTGGGCCCGGGGAAATGGCTAGGGAGTCAGGAGGACGCCCAAACGCCAGCTCTGCCGGGGTGCGGAGCTCTCTCCCCAGCATGAGAAGGGCTGGGGTGCAGGAGGTAGACTCTTGGACTGCTGAGCGACACGCCATAAGCACCAGGGGCAGGTGCGTGTCCCAGTCTCGCTGATGCCTCGACGTGAGGATGGCCAGCTGCTGGCCCAGGGTCCGGTGAAACCTCTCCACCAAACCGTCGCTCTGGGGGTGCAAGGGGGTGGTGCGGGTCTTGTGCATCCCCAGCCGGTCACACATGCAGGCGAAAACCCGGGATTCAAAGTTCCTCCCCTGGTCGCTGTGGATACACTCGGGCACCCCCAGGCGGCAGAACATGCCCTCCACCAGTGCGTCCGCTATGGTCTCTGCCTCCTGGTCCGGGAGGGCGTAGGCCTCGGGCCACTTAGTGAAATAGTCCATGGCGGTGAGGACATATAGTCTAGCAGGAGGGGCCCTCAGATTTTGAGGTACCCCTACCCAAGTTAGAACAAAACACAACCATGTTTTTTCATATCCCCTATGTGTCCCATTAATGAGATGGATGGTTGTGGAACTTTATTTTTGTGGGAAATAAGTTTTTTGGGCTATTCTTTAGACCTACCCTAATATCTGAAAAAGAGCCAAATTAGGCTTGTCCGGATAGGAGTGAGGTGACAGAAAAGCCCATAATTTCATAATGCTCACTCAAATTTGCATCAACTTTGCTGTGGTTTGACCCAAGTAACTGTCCAACAACACCAAAGAGTTAAAATGTAATTTCCCCAAAGAAATACTAGAATATAGTCATGCAAACATCAGTTTAGTGTAGGCGGAACTTGTTAGTCTAGCAGGAGGGGCCCTAAGATTTTGAGGTACTGTACCCCTACCCAAATTAGAACAAAACACAACAATGATTTTTTTTTATCTTCAGGGTTTCCCATTCAAGAAATGCACTGTTGTGGAACTTTATTTTTGTGGGATATTAGTGAAATCAACTGATGAAGTGATGCACCACACAGAGCCAATAAAGATATTTCTGGGGGGTGCAATGGTTACATTGCGCAGTCTAGTTTTCCAAAGGAAGCTCTGATCCACTTAAAGTTTTGTGTGAGTCGTCAGGTACCTTGTGCACATGGATTACCTGAATTTATGTTGATAATTTGTTTTAATTATGTACTGTTGACCTCTAAACACAGTGATGAATAGGCGGAAAGCATATACAGTAAATTATTTTTCATGGTGAAATAACACAACTTTTTCATTTGAACAAAATAAAAAGGTTTTGGAAGTCAATATCCTTTTCATTAACCATAAGCAAGCCCTTCCTGAAAGAGATATATTCATTGTTTAGTGTTAATTTGTGATATGCAATCCATATCACCCTCTGAAGTCAATATAGCACCACATTCCATTCAGGCATTCCATTCCATCCAGCAGTGTGCCTCCTTGTTTTTAAAATTGTAACTGCCATTTTTAAACTGCCACATCCAAAGGATTGACATAATGTTATGTGGCAGAAATAAAAAAAGAAAGAAACCCTTCACTACCACTCTAATGACAGATCAGACAGGTAACACACGTCTAATGATTCATTAATTTTTATATATTCTTAAATTGAGTATAACATGTTTTGTGTTGAAATGATTATTAGTATTTTAGCTAGCTTAGCCAGTGTACTATTCCTTTAGCTAGCTAGCATACCATTGTACAATGCTAATTGCAGATACAAAGATAACTCTTGACAGTGTGTGTGTGAGTCTGTGTGGCAAATATGTTAACTGTGTTTTCCGTATTCACCAGCTGTTTCTGAGTCCAGCTGTGCACTTATGGAACCAACAGAGCCAGCACAGTCAACAAGCCAGACACTGGGACTAAATGAAAAGCTATGCCTGATATGTAGTAAAGCTCTGCAAGATGATAAAAAAAAATCCATATATCAAGAATCCCAAATTGGAAGGACTAAAAACAATATTGAAAGTTGCCCAGGAACAAAATGATGAGGTTCACAAGAGACTCTCTCCCCACTCAAGTGACCTACTCTCCTTCAAATTTTAAGTGTCATACCACAAGTCATGCAGAGCAAATTACTCCAGCACAACCAACCTGGCCTATTGCACTACTTCCACCGTGACTGTGCAAGACACAGACAAGGATCAGTCTCTAATCAAAAAACCAAGACTGAGCAGAGACACCGAATTTGACATCCGCAATCAGTGTTTCATCTGTGACGACAAAGCCCACTATAAAAAAGGGCCGTTGACCGCAATAAGTACTGGAACAGGTGAAAGCACAAGGTTAAAGGTCCTTAGTGCTGCCTCAGAGAGGCTTGATGAAAAAATACATCTTCGCATGCTGACACATAAAGATCTATTTGCTTATGATGCTAAGTACCACAGAAGCTGCCTCGCACACTACATTTCAGCAAATAATATTTCAGCAGCCAGAAACAAGCATCTTTCAGAAAAAAAGTTCACCGAACATCAAAGAGCCTTCATTGAGCTAACTGAAGAGTTAAATGAGACAGTCTTTTCAAATAATATGACTGTCACAACACTGAGTGCTGTAACTGAGAGCTATGGGAGAAGACTTAGTAAAGTGGAAGAATCAGCTGCAGTATACAAGTCATGGAAGCTCAAAGAAAAGTTGGTCCAAAATTATGGAGACAGGCTCATTTTCATTGAACGTCCTGGAAAGTCAGATCTAATTTGTTCCAGCGGCATTACTGTTGGTCATGCAATGAAAGAAGCATCACTCCTCAGAGAAAAACTAGCAGAAGACAGGGAAACAATGCCTCCTCAGAGAACAGAGGCACTAACTGATACTCAAATCCTACACCAAGCTGCAGGTATACTAAGGAAAACCATGGAAGAAGTTGAGCATGAGCATCAATTCTACATAAGCAGTGATCAGCTTTCCCTTCCCCAGTGCTGTAAATATGTTCCAAACATTCTATATGATTTTGTGAATTGGTGTGTTAACTCTAGTGCATTTAGAAAAGTGCAGACCTGTAATGAGGACCCATCTCTGAAGAATAATCTAAGTGTTCTAACCTTTTGCCATGACCTGATTGCACAGTGCTGCAGCAGCCGTACACCTATCACACTGGGACTTGGCATAATGATCCATCATGAGTTTGGAGGTATCAGGAGCATTAAGCTTGTATCTGAGGCTCTCTTTAGGCTCCTCTGGATAGCAATGGTATCCTGGCTTGACAAACAAGATGAAGCTCCACTGGCTGGTGCACAAGAGGACCTCCTGCGAAATGTACAGCATGCCTTTCATGGCAATAACCAGGGTTCTGCCAGACAGTCCTTAAAGGAAATGGAAACCGACCTTCCCGAGCTGAGGAGAAAAATACAGCAGTTTTCAGAGAGTGGAGTTCAACAGTCAGCAACCTTTAAGTACTGGCTACATTTTATCGAAGGGGCTGATCTCTTACTTAGAATGCTGCGTACAGAGCGTGAGGCTAACTTTGAACTTCATCTCAACTGCATGTCTGAAGCAATACCATGGTTCCGGGCTGCTGGCAGGATGAACTATGCAAAGTACATGCCAGTGTACATAGCTGAGATGAAAGCTCTTGAGAAAAGCCAACCAGAATCCTACATATTCCTGAGAGAGGTAGGGTTTGTTGTGCGGCGCTCAACAAACAGAAACTTCAACTGTGTGGCCTCTGATCAAGCACTTGAACAAACTATCAACAGAGAAGGAAAGAGTCAAGGAGGCATTGTCGGCTTCACCCTACGAAAAGGAGCTCTGAAAAGATGGCTCATCACAAGACATGTCACCAGTGAGTACCGCAATGCAATGATAGAGCTTTGCGATGGAGATACACATACGGGTACACCAAAATCCCACAAAGAGCATGGAGCAGCCCGCATGGACAGGGATGAGAGGGAAATAGCACAGATAATGGAGTTTGTACAAGACAGGCAGAACCCTTTTGATTTGGAGAAAATTCCTTATGAGCTAATCAACATTGCAAGTGGACAAGTAGCATCACAAAAAGTGACAAAAGATCTTTCAAGCTTTCTGGAATATGGAGAAACTAAAGAGTGAAAAACCAACAAGTTTCTGGAACCCAGAGAAAAGACACAAATTGGCAACATTCACTGATATGAAAACATGCATTGCAACCAGTAAATCTACAAAGCTTCACATGGATTCAGATGTGCTCTTCAGGAGACTCCTGGCTGTTTCAAAACAAAGAGACGTGTCATTGGAAAATGTAATGTCTCATGAGTTGGCTGCTGTCCCACCCTCTCTCTTCTATGATGATGGAGAGATGAGGAAAACCACAAAATCTGACCTAGCAAAGAAACTGGAGTCTGTAGTGGAGGTGATGCAAGAGCTGCCTGAAATCACAGCAAAATCAGCCTATATCATTGATGGCATGGCTCTGCTGCAAAGTCTTCCTGATTCAGCCTTCCTGACTTTTAGTGACCTTGCTGAATGCATCATCAAGAAGATCTTGTCTCTTCTAAAGAAGCAAGAGATAAAATGTGTCGTCATAGTCTTTGACAGATATGACAACCCACAGTCAATAAAGATCCTGGAGAGGCAAAGGAGAGGAGCAACTGATGGGCCCACACGTGATCACAGGTAACGCAAATGTTCTGAACTACAGGAGGTACCTGAGGAGCAGTGGAAACAAGACGGCACTGTGTATCTTTGTGAGCAGTTACATCATCTCTGCAGGCCCACAGAGGATCCAATCAGATGGCTCCATCATCCTGGCAGGTGGGTTTGCCAAAGCAGAGGAGGTGAGGAACATAAGCAGAGCAGGAATCAGCACTCTCACATCACTTTACAGTGATCAGGAGGAGGCCGATACGAGAATGGTCTTACATGCCATACATCTTGCCGATTCATATTTTTCCATCATTGTGCGGTGTGATGACACAGATGTAGAAGTACTGCTGGTGTATTATGCAAGCAAAGGCGTGTTTGGATCATCTCAAGTCTACATGCATGCAGGGCATGGAACGAGAGAGAGGTATTTCCCCATCAACACTATAGCAGACAAACTCAGAAAAGACATGTCCAGCTGTCTTCCAGCATGTCATGCGCTCCCTGGCTGTGACACAACAAGCAGTTTGTATAGAATAGGCAAGACAACAGCATTCAACAAACTCAAGACACATCTCAGTGAGCTCAAAGACATGGCCCACTTTGGACTCTCTGGATGCTTGGAGGAGTCTTTGCCAGTAGCAAGAGAGTATGTGCTTCTCCTGTATGGGAAAAAGAAAAAAGAAAATGGAAGACTGTGCACTAACCTGGATGAACTCCGCTACATCATTGCATCGACAACAGATGCAGCCTCTGGAAATCTCCCACCAACAGAGGATGCATTCGAACAACATGTACAGAGAGCAATGTTCCAGACCGCAATATGGTGCCACAGTCATCTCCCCAAACCTCTCCTATGGAGTCCAATCGACAAGGGATGGACTGTCAGTGATGGAGCCCTCAAACCCGTCCTGTTTAAGAAACCCCCGGCACCGACAGAGGTTAGAGACATTACACACTTATATTGCACTGATGCAAATTGTGGACAGACTGGAAAGTGCCAGTGCCTCTCTGTTGGCCTTCCCTGTACAGAGTTCTGTACTTGCTGTGCAGGATGTCAAAATGTATCCCCAGATGTGTCTGAAGAACCTGCAATTTGACAATTCAATATCTAAAGTAAGAAGAAAATTTTTGTATGGTATGTTCTTGGTTCTGATTTAAATGGATTATTTCAATGAAAATTATTCTACCTAAACCTTAGATCTTTATGTTTGTAATTTTAGTTAAGCTTTATTGGGTTATACACTCACACTCTGACTGTTTGGTGTAGCCTACAGCACCTGGCCTTTCCCTCTCCAAATATGAGCATTTTGTAATCATCTAATTTGTTTGGTTCCAGAGTAGTAGTAGGTCTTAAGTCGACTTGTTTGCAAAAAAACATAATATATATCCACACAACCATTTGGTTTTAGTTCAATAGCACCCTAGGCCAACCAGTAACAGAATATTGCATGCAAATCTATGTTTTCCCGATGAATAAGAGAAAAGTTAAGGAGTGCTCTTGTCCTATCCACAAAAATACAAATTCCGCCTAAGTTAATGCTATGTTTACATGAGTTTATATCTGTATTTATTTATATATAAATACAAATTTGACTCTCTGGTTATGTTGGGCAGGTACCTACTTCATACCACAGCAAATTTGATGAAAATCGGAGTGAGCATTATCAAATTATGGGCTTTTTTGTAACCTCACCCCTAATCGGACAGGCTTAATTTGGCTCTTTTTCAGATATTAGGATAGGTCTAAAGAATAGCCCAAAAAACTTATTTCCCACAAAACTAAAGTTCCACAACCATCCATTTCATTAATGGGACACATAGGGAATATGAAAAAACATGGTTGTGTTTTGTTCTAACTCGGGTAGGGGTATCTCGAAAACTAAAGCCTTTTTTGAGGACTTGCTGCTAGCCTAATAACGATTCCCCCTGTCTGAGCGGGGAAACGGGCCCACTACGTCCACCGCCACTCTCTCCATTGGTGCCCCAGCGGGAAACTGCTGCAGTGGGGCGTGGGAGCGTCCAGTGGGACCTTTGCGAGCCGTACAGGGGTCACAGCGGCGGCAAAAGTCCTCTTCATCTCTCCTGGCTCGCCCCCAGTAGAAACTCTGGCGGAGACGGCGGAGTGTCTTATTGACCCCGAAGTGCCCACTCCCCACTGCTCCATGCATTGCCTTGAGTACAGTCTCCTGCAGGCCCTTGGGGACCACCACCTGCCACCTCTCTTCCCCTGTCGCCGGCTCTTTCCACGCCCGCTGCAGCACACCGTCACACAGCCGCAGGGACTCAAATGCAGCCCACAGCCCCTTGGCCGCCTTGGAGAGCGCAGCCACTTCATCCACTAGGGGTCGCCGCTGCACCTCCACCCACTGCAGCACGGGCTGTAGGTCTGTGTCCTGCTCTTGCTGCCTCCTCCACTCAGCTGCTTCCACTGTCTGCAGCTCTCGGCAGACGATCACCTGCCCCTGACGTACTGCAGCACAGCACTCCTCCTCTGCACGCAGCTCTCTCTCTCGTGTCTCCCTCCGCACACAGTAGTGGCACCCATCTTCAGCACATGGGCGGCGGGAGAGAGCATCTGCATTGGTGTGGCGTGCTCCGGCCCTGTGCATCACTGTAAAGTTGTACGCCTGGAGCTCCTCCAGCCACCTGGCCATCTGCCCCTCTGGCTCCCTGAACGTCAGGAGCCACTGGAGAGCAGAGTGGTCAGTCCTCACAGTGAAGGGCAGGCCGCACAGGTAGTACCTGAAGTGCTTGATGGACAGCACAACCACCAGGAGCTCTCTTCGGGTGACACAGTAGCGCCGTTCAGCTTTGTTGAATCTCCTGCTGAAGTACGCCACCACCCTCTCTCCGCTTGGACCCACCTGAGACAGGACTCCGCCCACACCCACACCGCTCGCGTCTGTGTCCAGGATGAAGGGCAGGGTGGGGTCAGGCGGGGAGAGCACCGGGGCCTCACTCAAGGCACGCTGCAGGCTGCTGAACGCCACTTGACACTCCTTGGTCCACACAAAGTCCCTGTCCTTCTGGAGCAGCTGATACAGGGGTGCAGCCACACTGGAGAACCCTCGCACAAACCTCCTGTAGTAGCTGGCCAGACCGACAAAGCTCTTCAGCTGCGCCTGGCTGGTGGGGGTGGGCCAGCTGGTGATTGCCTGCACCTTCTCCTCCAAGGTGCCTATGCCCTCACCCCCCACCCGGTGTCCCAAGAAATTCACCTCCCTCTGCATGAAACGGCACTTGTCCGGGTGCAGCTTCAGGCCCGCTACTCTAATCCTCTCAAGGACCTGACGCAGAGACCCCAGGGCTGTCTCGAAAGAGCTGCCGTGGACCAGGATATCGTCCAAGTAGATCAGGCACTGCTCACGGGGGACACCAGCCAGCACCCTGTCCATCAGCCTCTCGAAGGTGGCCGGGGCATTACAGAGCCTGAAGCTGAGAACTCGGAACTGCCACAGCCCCCGCCCCGTGCAGAACGCGGTCTTAGGCCTGGCCGCTGGGGCGATAGGCACCTGGTAGTACCCGCTGCGAAGGTCCAGGGATGAGAACCAAAAGGACCCGGAGACTAGGTCCAGGGACTCATCGATGCGCGGCAGGGGGTATGAGTCCTTCCTGGTGATGTTATTCAGCGGCCTGTAGTCAGCGCAGAGCCGCCAGTCCCCGTTCTTCTTGGGAACCATGACGACGGCTGCCGCCCAGGGGCTGTCGGAGGGCTCGATGATACCTGCCTGCTGCATGCTCCACACAGCTCTGTCACACGCCTCCTGACGAGCCAGAGGGAGGCGGCGAGGACGGCACCTGATGGGCGGGGCATTCCCCGTGTTGATGTCGTGCTGCACAAGATCCGTTCTCCCCACCTCCTCCTCACTCATGGCAAAACTGTCTTGGAAGTCCAGCAACAACTGCCACAATTGCCCCTGCTGCTGAGGGTCTAGTCCGTCGCAGTTCTTCCTCCATACCTCTCTCACTGCAGACGGCGTCCCCTCCGGCACCGCCTGGGGAAGCTGGGCTGGCGCTGACTGTCTCTCGCCGGTATGGGAACAAGCCTGAGAGGTACCAGAAGGGGGGCTCGCCTCCGGATGAGGGGTGGACAACAGGAAGGGGGTGGGGAGAGTCACGTGGGAGGAAGGGGGAGGGTCGTTGAGGACAGTTACGGCTGTACTTACTGCTGGGGAGACGAGCCTGGCAGGAGGCGCGGTGGAGGTCACGACTGGAGTCATCTTGACAGCAGGCCCCTCCAGTAACCTCACTGTGCCCCTCTCCAGGTCCAGCTGACAGCCTGTAGCCTTCAGGAAGTCCAAACCCAGGATACACGGCTCCTGGACAGCAGCTATCCACACTGGATGACGCACAGCCCTCCCCCCCACAGTCACAGTCAACATGCCCTTGCCTACCAGGGGTGCGAGCTCACCCGTGACCGTGCGCAACTGCACAGTGGTGGGCTCAACCCGAGTCCAGCCAGGCACCACATCTGGCCGTACCAAAGTCACCGTTGACCCCGTGTCCACTAAGGCTGAGCAGGGTACTCCTTCTACCGTGACAGGGACATAACATGAGTCCCCCTCACCTGCACGCCCCACCACCACAGTGGGCTTGGAGTCTGTGATGTCATCTGCCTCTGGGGGAGGTGGAGCCAGGCCCCCCCGGCTGTGCTGTTGGGCTCCTCCTGTCGGCAGCGGTGTCTGTGAGGGAAAGGTCGCGGATGGCGGTGGAGATTGGGATGGGAAGAGGGATGGTGGGGGTGATGGGGTTTGGGTCCGCTCAGCCCCCTCTAAGCGAGACCCGATCCGTTTCCCCGAGCCATTTTGGGGCATTTTCTGAGCACATGCCCCTCCTCGCCACACCCCCAGCAGACCCTGGGTCCCGGCCGAGGCATGCGTGCAGTCTGCAGCGACGCAGCCCTCAACAGTTCAGTCATTTCACCCACCCATGCCGGCTTCTCTTCTCCTTGTAGGCCGCCGACTGCGGCCCTCACAGCTGGTGAGCTCTCCGGCTGACAGCTCCTCACAGTGCTGGTCGACGCCCACACCATCTCTCTCTCCACAGCCATCTCAAAGGCTGACTGCAGGGTGCGTGGATGCTGCAACTGTACCTGAGCCCGGAGGTCAGCGGGTAGAAGGGCTCTGATGAATTGGTCCCGTGCCAGCTCGCTCTGCACTTCAGGGGGCATGTGGCCGTACGCCCGGCGTGTCAGGCTCTCGATGTCATTGGCCAGCACTCGCAGGGACTCCCCAGGCATACGGGAGCGATTGCTCAGTTCGTTGCGCAACACCCCAGACACTGTCCAAACCTCCTCTGCAGAGCCCCAACTAATGCCCCATAACTGCCCCTGTCCTCTGGGCACAGCAGCAGCAGGCAGGGGAGAGCATCCTCTGTGAGGCACAAGGCTAGCTGTAGAGCTTTTTCATCTGTCGACCACCCCTCTGCTTTGGCCAACAGCTCAAACTGTGCATGAAAAGCCTCCCAGTCTGTCTTACCAGAGAATTTGGGTGTCTTCACTCTTGCAGCAGCTGGGCGACAGGCGGCGCCATTGTTGTTTATATCAAGAGCGCTCTGAGTTATACCGTGCGCGGGAGGGGAAGCCATACGGGCTGCTGAAGGCGCGAACCCTGCGTCAGCTGCTAGCCCAGACACAAACTCTCTCAAGTTAACGTTGCTCCTCTCCCTCAACTTCTTTGTTTTTTTATCCAAGTCCACTGACCCGTGGGCTCCCTGCAGCTCATCGTCGCTCATCTCCTCCTTCTTTACTTTTCTCCTCGCTCCGTTCCCATCCATGGCGCCGCACGCAACGTTAACGTTGACTAGCTGCGTGCTTTTTTTTACCAACAAACTTCTGCCATAACCACGCCCCCGCGAGTTTTCATTGGACAACCCTAACCCTAATCCTAACCCTAACCCTATCCCTAACCCTAACCCTAACCCTAACCCTAAACCTAACCCTAAGCCAATGAAAACTCGCGGGGGCGTGGTTATGGCAGAAGTTGGTTGGTAAAAAAAATCACGCTGACTAGCTTGCTAGCTATCTCACTGTCCCAGCGCTAGGCTGGCTAACGACAACTTCTAACCCAACTTTTCCTTCTTCTTTTCCTCTTTTTTTTCTTCTGACACCAGTGTAATGTCTTGAATAAGGAGGAGACAGTTGAATACTCGAATGTTTATTCCACTGTATAGCAAATGGCAATCAAATAGACAGGAGAACAGTAACGGGCTGGTTAGCGCGCACACCAACGAACTGCGAACACCAGGGAAGAGACAAGCAAGTCAAAACCCCCAGGTCCCGCCTCCCCCCAGTCCACCAATCACAAACCCAAACGTGAGAACCACAAACGTCCATCAACTCACACATTAACTACTCCCATCCTAGGTCGCTACAATACTTTAGAAGGCTTTTATTTTGCAATGGCACATCAGAATCTCGTGAAACTCCACGAGTCAGACCGGGAGGGGGTCTTCTACCACTGCGTAGCATAGAACCCGTGGCATCTTGGGTAGTTTTCTTTTAATCCTGATTTAAGACATTTTTGAGACTTTAGAAGGCTTTTATTTTGAAATGGCACATCAGAATCTCTTGAAACTCCACAAATCAGACCAATAGGGGGTTTACTGCCACTGTGTAGCATAGAACCCGTGGCATCGTGGGTAGTTTTCTTTTAATCATGATTTAATCCTGTTTTAAGCATTTTTTATATTTTAGAAGGCTTTTATTTTGAAATGGCACATTAGAATCTCGTGAAACGAGTCAGACCGGAAGGGGGTCTACTACCACTGTGTAGCATAGAACCCGTGGCATCTTGGGTAGTTTTCTTTTAATCCTGATTTGATCCTGATTTAATGAGTTTTTGAGACTTTAGTAGGCTTTTATTTTGAAATGGCACATCAAAATCTCTTGAAACTCCACGAGTCAGACCGGAAGGGGGTCTACTACCACTGTGTAGCATAGAACCCGTGACATCTTGGGTAGTTTTCTTTTAATCCTGATTTATGCAGTTTTTGATACTTTAGAAGGCTTTTATTTTGAAATGGCACATCAGAATCTCGTGAAACGTCTACTACCACTGTGTAGTATAGACCCCGTGACATTTTGGGTAGTTTTCTTTTAATCTTGATTTAATCCCGATTTGAACCTTTTTTTAAGGTGGACCGGATAATTCCAAACGTGTTCTGAGAAACGGGTTCTAACTTCAGCCTCGTAAAACAAAACCAGTATGACATTGCACACTTTCCAGAATGTGGTTACCTGGTGGTGCTATGTCAGTTATTGATTTTATGTGCAGTAATTGAACATTTAGAAATACTCCTGTTTTGAAATTATACCTACAGTATAGGTTTCTCAGTAATTACCCATTATATATTTAAGCAATAAACCACGAGAGGCCATGTGTTATAGTGATTTTATAACAGCTAGGGGGCGTTGTTAGGCACGACGCGAAGCGGAGTAAAATAGTTCCCCTAACAAATGGGTTGCCAAGCAACAACAACAACTACAATGCATTGGATCAAATGGGAGGCGCATTCATACAGAAAATGGAATGATATGCGGTCCCAGATGTGTGTTACAAAGTATTTTACTACGGCTTCCAGCCAATCAGAATCAAGAACCAGAACTAACCGTTGTATAATAGGCTATACTTTACATGTATTTACCAGGTCAATGTTTCGTTTTTTCAGATGGACGGGAGAGATCCCATGGGAACAAAACATTTTTTTTTATCTTTAAGGAAATGTACAGTCTGTTTTGCAGATGAATTAACCGTGTCAAACTGATTGTGCCACCACAAGAGGCAGTGGTCCCATAACACCAAAATAAAACCACTATGGCATCACATCATCCAGTGCTCATCCAGGCTGTTGTCATCTACCGCCTGGACTACTGCAACTCCCTTGCTGACACCCTGCGGCGTTGGTCATCAGACTCCTGGAGAAAGCTGCTGCTCATCTGGTGTTCAACGGTCCCATGTTCTTCCACACAAATTCCCTTCTCTGTTCTCTGCACTCACTCCCTGTAGCAGTCCCATCCCGTTTAAGACTCTGGTACTAGCCTACAGGGCAATGACATGAACAGCTCCTTCCTACCTGTAGGCCATGGTCAAACCCTACACCCCCGCCCAACCATTTTGCTCTGCTGCCTGTGATCGGTTCCCCTGTCGCTCCGAGGCCCCTATGGTCACAGCTTTTTCTCTCCTGTGCCTGCAGTTGTGGAATGAACTGCCCACTGACGTCAGGACAGAGTCAATTAGACACACTGTTCATAGGGAGCCTAGTTATTATTGATTAACTTGGACTGTTTTCTCTCTCCTTGTCAGTCATTAAAATATGTCCAGTGTTTCACAATACTTATGTATAACATTTCATTATTTTGTCTCAGACCATTTCTGAAACAATCATTGCTGTCATCGCTGTCAGTATACATTTCCCTTCAATGTTATCATTTACCCATTTGTAACCATTTAACTACCAGATTGTACAAAAGAATTGCACTGAAGGATCTAGGTAAAAATGTCTGTAAACATCTACAGTGTCTTAAAGTCAATGTAAAGCTGGTTGTGTGTTTCTCCTCTCACGTGGACGGTCTAAATGTGCAGTGGTAGGGATGAAAGGAGACAGCTGTGCTGTGCTGGGGCCGTGGGTCAAGAGTTTCATGCTGGGGCGTCACAGGAGGGCCCCTATCCTCCCCGGGGTGTCCGGTGCTTTTCAGAGAATGCCATAAAAAGTCCCACTGGCCAAACAACCAGTGGGATTGAGACTTCAGATGGTGGATGACAGGCCACGCATCTTGTGATCGACAGGCTACGCATCTTGTGACAGTAGGTTCCCTCCTGGGAGCCAATCTGACTACACTAGGCCTTAAGGGAGGTGTAGGGGTGGGGCGAGATAGTACTATTTAATATCTTGACCAAACCGGGAATACGGAAGAAGATGCAGGCCTCGTTTTCTGCCCACAGCTCCAGCCAGCCGAGTGACAAGGAAAGACAGGGACTGTTCCATGTGAGTGAAGTTCTGTCCAATAAATCATTGTTTGCCGCGTTGGGGTGATTTCATCAATAGGCCTAACTATCACATCAAGAAGGCTATCAACATCGTGGTCCATATTAGATTGTGCTGCAACTTTTATTAAGGCTTACAAAAAAATTACACAACGCAGAGCAACAGAAGACCTCAAAAGCCAACAGCACACCTATCGTATTTTCTATTGGTGATTTATTTACAAGGTATATTCTTCTTCTCCGCTTTCTCATATTGCTGGCATGAAATGGCAGTCAAACTATGCAATGATGTACCACACTGTTACCACCCAAATTCCCAACAAATGTAGCCACTGTTCTGGATATTCACGGTTGTTCTTGCTCTAAGGGATCGGTAAAAGAAAGGGACTGTTACGGCTCGCATGCCCTCGCCTCCACAACCGCCTCCCTCTCTCCCCTCTGGGCCCGCTGCGCGCTCGGGGCGTCCTACGCGCTCTACCGCACGTCGCCTCGGCCCAGACATGCGACGCTCTGGCTCTCCGGAGTTTCCCCTCACTACCGGGCGTTCCCCGTCTCCGGCCAGCTCCGCGGACTCGGCAGTCTCCTCCCACTCCGGTGACGTCGAGTCGGATCCCGACATGCCCAGCACATCGGCCCGTGCGCAACAACAAGAACGGCCTTCTCGTCTCCGACGATGACGCGGGCGCGGCTCTACTCACCGGTTTCCCATTCATCATCACCACACCTGTCCCTCGTTCTGCAATCACCTTCAACCCCTACAATAACTTGGTCTACTCTCCATTCATCGCCAGATCTTACCATAAACTTATGTGGTAAAGTATAGCCTAGCCTACGATTTTACTTACCTGTATTTTGTAGTGCTTTCTCGTTCCCTGCTCGTGATTACTATCACTCACCCTGCCTCTCCTCCTCGTCTCTCCAGTATCCCTGACCCCCTCTGCTGAGTTGTACCAGCTAGCAGAGCCCTCACCCTGATTCCTCCGGCTTCCTTGAGCCAAGAACATTTTTATTATTTAGTGGCAGTTTGGTGGCTCCTATTTTTTCTCTCCTATTATATTTTTGTGGCATCCTTTTTGTGGCTCCCCCTTTGTGTTACCTTATTAAATCGCCCCTCCGGGCTTAACCGTTCCTTGCCTCCTCCATTCCTGTTGCGCCTGGGTCCCACACCGAACCATCACAGGGACATGGTTTCTCCATAATGTGCTAAGGCTCTGCTTAAATAAAAGGCTTGGTCATCAGAAAATATCACAAAGACAAAATGATCGCAAAGCAATAATTAAAAACATTTCACTGTCAGTTTTTAACTGACAAACTTGACATGCAAGAAAACTGTCATGTCTTTGCACTGTCCTGTGTCGTCTACAACAGCGTATGCCTTAAAGGAGTAGTAAAGGAAAATGCATGTTAAGCCCTGTTTTAAGGTTACTTATGATCATATACAATGGTTCAGATCAAAACGTTGACAAAACTAGCACTTTTAAGAAAGTGTGATAATTGCTCCACCGTTTTGGTCATACAATGGATGTGGGTGGGCACCTTGAAAAATCATTCAAAAAACATGTTAAACTCTCAATTTCAAAGACAAGAAACTCACCGAGGTGTTAGTTGGCGTTCTGACATATAATTCACCATAAAGTAAGATTCTAGTTCATCTGGAAAGGCTTTTTAAAAAATATTTAGCATAGAACTATTTAGTCGCAGCACATAGCCTACGTGTGTAAACTTCCGCAAACTAGGTAGCCTAGCAACATAAACAATAACTACCGTAAGTAGTTCCGCTTCCTGAATTCCCTCTGCGGATTGATCTACACATCTACAACGGTCACTTCAATACAAGTCAATGGATTTCATAAAATGATCAATAAAACCCTACAGGATTCATACTTTGCGGCGAATTTGATGTCAGAACCAGGGCTTAAAAACGAAATTATTTTTCAATCGGTTCGCTCCGAGCAGAACCAGCATATTTAACGTTTCCGTTCTCGTGTTCCGCCACCAACATAGCGTTCCTGAACCGGTTAAGAACGAAAAATAACGTTCCGTTCACCGTTCCGGGGGTGTTAGCCTATTAAGACTCTATAGGTACTTCAGTATTTCTTGTAAGGTAGGCTATAACCTAATCAACAAGTCTAGGGTTGTGGTGGCCTTATTGCCAACAATATTAGCCTTGGTGATGTGTGCTGTAGTGTAGCCTTGTTGATTATTTTACAAGAAATACGCAACATTAGTCCTATTCCCGCATGCCCTTAATCCACACCGTAAACTATGCACAGGTCTATCTTAAGTCATCATCATAGCTCATCATCCTTTTTAAAATATTTTCTTGTACTGTTGCTGCAAGCTATTTTATTCTGCGCCTGTAGGCCTATTGTTTCTTTTTATTTCGTTTTATGTTATTTATAAATAATTTGTCACCTCATTCATTCATCTGCGCAATCCCTATTGTTTATGCTGCATTCCTTTTGTATGGAGCTCCGGATTTGGCGCCTGCCTATCGTCTGCCATCCGCGGTCTTTAATATTAGGCTATAGTAATTTAACTTATGCTATTCAATGATCAGGGTTGCACGGCACATTGTCACTAAAGTGTGCTCATATTAATTAATGTAGCCTAATCATTTGGTTTGTGAAAGTCAAGACGTGACAGAAATCTGTTCAACAACAGGCTATGACTAGATTCCAAGAGGCGCGCTCGCTTTCACAGCCTAATTGCCGAGTAGAACTCTGAAGGAGGCAGACCATTAAATTCGCAAAACATAGGTTTATGCATCCTAGTATAGATACTAGTATACATCCAAGCAACTGTCACAAAGTACTCCGTGTTTTAAATAGCCAAACCATACTTGGAGCGAGATGCGCAACGAGTGAAAATTGGCTTCCGCTGAATGTTGGTTATAAAGATAGAGGAACTTTATTGCAGACACGCAGGTCCATATAAAACATATTTGCACAGTAGGCAGGTCCATATAAAACATTATATTTGCACAGTAGGCAGGTCCATATAAAACATTATATTTGCACAGTAGGCTATTATTTCTTTCACTTTAGTATTTGCATCATTCTTTGTGGACCAATGTTGGAATACATTTGCCTTCGAACGTTATTGCCCACTCTGATCCGCGGTCTTTATTTGAAATCTAGTTTTAGCCTACTGAAACATTACAGGCTATAGGCTAGCCTACTCTTCTTCAATTAAACAAAATAAATCACATTGATATCCTTGCTAAGTAATAAGCTGTAAGGACAGGCTGAACTAGGCTACTGTTTTGCACTGGCAAACAAAGGAGAGTGTGTGACAGCCCTGCGCAACGCGTGCAAATTGGCTGCCGCTGAGTGGTTGGGAAACATCAAGAATAGTCATGCATCTTAACTTGCAGAGTTTGAGAAACATCGAGTCTGAACTAGGCTATGGTGTGTTGTTGTAATATCTAAATCTCTTCATTTCGCTAAGCAAGCATTTAAGATCCTGACTGTGAAATAACAGATTTAGGGGCCTAGGCTACATTACAAAAACAGGACAAGATGTTGGCTACAAATTTAATAAATTTAATTTAGCCTATTCGGCCATAAAAGGCTCAGCTTTCTTCTTTTTTAAAACATTTTTTAAGTTATATAGGCCTACTACAAAGAACGAAAAAATAACGTTATTAACCGGTTTTAAAGATTTCAAATTAACGTTTCTGTTCTGGAACAATTAAAGACCATTTCGTTTTCGTTCCTGTTTCTGTTCCTCGTAAAATACCGTTCGTTTTCGGTTTTCGTTTCCGTTCCTTGAACCGGTTCGGAGCCTTGGTCAGAACACCAACGGACACCAATTACCCCCTCGGTGAGCTTCTTGTCTTTGAAATCGAGAGTTTTACATGTTTTTGAATGATTTTTCAAGGTGCCCACCCACATCCATTGTATGACCTAAATGGTGGTAGAGCAATTATCAGACTTTCTCAAAAGTGCTAGTTTTGTCAACATTTTGATCAGGGCTGAGTTTCCCAGAGGCATCGTAGCGCTACGTTCATCTTGCCGCTATGATGAACGCCGTAGCTTGCGATGAACGTAGTGCTAGATGCCTCTGGGAAACTCAGCCCTGAACCATTGTATATGATCAGAAGTAACCTTAAAACAGGGCTAAACATGCATTTTCCCTTTACTACTCCTTTAACCCTAGTCCCTGTCCTAACCCTTAACCCACTGTCCAACCCATCCATCAGCGCCAGCAGAGTGGACACGATAGAGGCAGAGAGAGAGAGAGAGAGAAATGCAGCGCAAGGTTAGTTTAGTTCCAATCACCCATAAGCAACATCAGTCAAGTACGCAGACAAGCTACACCAGAGGCAGAGCGAGGTGGTGGCTCCGTGACAGACAGGCCTCACCTGTGTATCTGGTCCTGTCTGCTGGAGCGTACTGGGGCCAGCCCATCTATCTTGTGGAAGAAGATGCAGAACTGCAAACTCCCGAGAGTGAAAAAGGTGACAGGTCTGAAACCAAGTTATGGTAAGGGGGTCCAGGGGCATCCTCCTCCGGAAGACATTTTTAGTGATTTTAATATGCAATTGACGCTTTTTGGAGCATTTTGAAACTAGAATTTCTGTGTGCGAGTAGATACATGGCTCTTGCGAGGCGCATAGTATATCCATCCCAATTACAACCCCAAATACAATTATGTAGATATCCAGATTCACAGTTGAAACATTTTAATCAGAATTTCAATGTTTCTTTTTCCCTAAAAAGAGAGAACAGATATCTCATAAAAAGTTAGTTATTTACTTAATCAACCAAACAATTACTTTTTTACACATTATTCTCCCTGTTGCCTATCAAAAAAAGACAACCAACCTCCATTGCCTGAAATGCAGGAAAGAATGAGACAGGGAGACATGATAGGGAGACAGGGATGCTCTGATCTGATTTTTTGGGGCCGATACCGATCACCAATTATTTTCCTCAGGATCGGCCGATACCGATTTATAAAAAAAACACCAAAAACGACTTCTCCTCTTAGAATGGTCTTACCCATATTATTGTATCGATATGATGACACTGTCTTTGCTTGCATATTTTTAGATTTAGGTTGCCCATTATTATCACTTATTAATTAATGAATAGGCCCTCCAAATATTATTCTGTATATATCAGATTCAGTAGACTTCATACTTCAGTATACAGTATACCATTCGGACCAATGCCAAGTGAGTAAAAAAAAAAAAAAGTTGTGTTTTTTGTTGTGTAATTGTTTTCCGTGACTTTTATTTTTGAATTCCTTGAAAGAAAGCTACCGGACATATAAGTTTCGTTTCTGCTTGAGGGGCAACTAGTCCATGGTCTTAGCCAATCACAATGCGCGGGCGGAAGTAGGTTTGGAGAGCATTCGAAAGCGGCAGATTTTGTTATCGTTCGATGTACAAAGAGCCTATGGAATATGGTGAGTTTTGCGTATGCCAAGACGCGACCTGGAGTCGTTTTCGTTAAGATTTCTACAGAGCTCGCTATCGGTCATGAAATGTCATAATTGCTAAACAACCAGGCATTTCATGAACCGAGATAATTAGCCAAAAGCACGACCCCTGAAGTTGGGCAGCCTACCAGCTTACACGACTGCCTTGTTCACCTTTATCATTTCATGCAGAAAATGTATGTTGCTAAGTAACGTTATTATTTAGGTTAAATGTATCTGGCTAATCCGCGAGTGTTGGCTAACCTTAGCTGTTTAGCTAACTTACACGGTTCGTGACCCTAGTGGGCATACGTCACTTATAGCAGTTAGCATTGCCTAAAGGTATGAGGTGCCTAGCTTCAGGGGAGTCACAAGCTAGATAGTGGCTTGGATTTTCATTGCAGACGGGGAGGAAACTCGCCTTCTAAATGTCGGCCAGGCTAGCTAGCAACGTTGTCAACAAAGCTTGACTGTTGCTGTAGCTATGACGTGGCGTAGCGAACGTTATCGTGTAACATATGTTAAAACGGAATAAAAGATGGGTAGCTAAATTAGTCAGCTAACGTTAGTTTACGTCATGTCATGACTGTCAACCCTCGTTTGGTGTTGCTTTCTGAATCCAACTAGCCAGCGAGCCAACGTCTCGCTAGCTGTTGATGTTTGCAGAGGGAACTGATCCTGTGACATGTGCGCGTTAGCCAATAGCACTATCCAGCAACATAAGTGTCACAGAAGTGTGGGTAGCATTTTTTCTACAACAGTGTTAGTGTATTGGTAGGATAGGTCTTGCTGCATTGACTGCATTGACAACTCAAACATTATTATTTATGTGAAGTAACTGGTCCATTAGATTCTGACAATGGAAATCACATATATTATTTCTGACTGACTATTGAGCTTTCTGTCCTGACAGTTGTGACTGACTTTTGAGTTTATTGTCTCGTGTAGGCGAGCACGTGCCGCTGGTGCTTGTCAGTGGGAGATGGTGCTGCTGAGCTGCTTCAGAGCTACTGCTCTGGCGCACTCTCTACCGAGGACCAGAAAGCAGTCAACGAGGATCTCTGCTTCTGCATGGAGTGTGTGGTTGAATACCACAAGGTTAGGGAAGACTTCCCTGCACTGCATAAGGTAATTGAGGAGCTTCCTATTGAGGTGTATATACTGTGTTTATTATCCCATATGCTAAGTTACTGTCTAAGTCATCACCATCTTAAGGAGCCATTAGATGCATAAAACATTAAACACATCTGGGCGTGATGGTGCGTTATTATAAAGTTTGTGTCAAAAGGATACAAAAGCACTAGTGAATGTGGTGGCAATGATGATCTCGGGGAAAGAATAAACTTCAGGCTTGAAAATACCCATTCCACACCAACCTGTGTGGTAGAGAGTTCAATGATGCTCAGCGAGTTGTCTGGGTTTATTCCAGCACAGCCCAGGAGGCCTTCATAACCACTGTGCTTAGACAGGCTTCTCTTGAGTATTCCCTATATGTCCGAGACCCAGTTCTAACCTAAAAGTTACCATTGTTAAGTAATTCATTCAGCTCTTGTTAACTCTGGTAATTATCACTGTATTTACAAAATAGTTATAGGTATGAAAAAAATACACAGACTAAAAATATCTCTCTTTTGTCTCTTCACACAGAGTCTTTGGGATCTGGAGACGACTCGGCTTATGAGACGCTTCGACCAGGCCTCGGAAGCGGACCCGGAAGATGACCTCTTTGTTGTCGAGGACAACCAGGAGTTCAAAGTGCCTAAGGTGACCCCTGCTGAGTATGCTGATCTCGTACGCATCCCCCTGTTGGAGATCCTCAAATACCCTTACCTGTTGGCTCATCCCAAACTGAGTGAGTATGGCCCTCCACACTCACCACTCCTCTCCAATTCTCCCATTGATGGACAGTTCATATATCTAAACAATTTCTCTGTTTTATTCAAGAAAATTTCGAAAGTTCATTTAGATTCTGATCTTTATTTGTAGGGATGTGCGCAGATAGTTGTTTATACAGATTATATCGACATCGGTGAATATCTGTTATATATAATCGCCGAGAAAAAAAATTGTGATTCTTACATGAATCTATTTTTTCGCACCCCCACTAGGGTGTAGTAGCTAGTTTCCTGCCCAACACTGGTGTTCTGTTGTCCTGCAGGTGAAATGTGTGTGGAGGTCCTCTCTAAGATGGAGAATTCCAACTCCCTCCAGGTGTATGATAAATATCCAGGGATTTATCTCCTCCTGGTCCACCCCAATGAAACGGTAATAACTATAGGAAACTTCTGACACCAACTGAAGCCTTACAGTTTGTGCACCAGGAACATAGGGCAAGGTTGAGACATCTACATGCACCCTCTTTCAGGTGAGGCGGTGGGCCATTGGTGTTGCAAGGTCTTTGGGCAACGTGGACAGAGACGACTTCTACGACCTCCAGGAAATCTTCTCCTGCATGTTCTTTGTCGTGGAACTTGGAATCTTCAGGAACTTCCAAGGATTTGACAGCGCTTATGACCCCACCACTAAAATGACAACGCTGCCCTGGCACCTGTATGACTCTAAGAATGAAAAGAACTACTGGTTGGGTAAGGCATCACTGTTTATTTAGTTCAGCCATAGTTAATCTACCATATGATGCTTCAAAATAGGCCTAGTCCAAGACTATAAAACAGGTAAAAGTAGATTATCAATTGAAAGGGATAAGTCAGACCAAATCCTAACCAGACAGCCCTATTATGAGAAAATTGTGTGAAAAGCAATAGATTTTGTCCTCATCTCTCTGTCCCCAGGCATCTGTATGCTTCTCACCCAGCTGGACACACAGGCTATGGACTCCCTTTTTCTGGGTCCAGACAAACAGGCCAACATACTTCAATGTATCCTCAACACTATGGAGAAAGAACTTGAACGAGGTGACTGATGCTCTTTGTCTTTTTAGGGGCCAGGCAGCATAGCTGCCAGAACCCTATTGTATTTGCCTATATTATTATTATTATTCTCCATCTTCCACTGAAGTCTGACTTCTGATTGTGAAAAAATCACCAAACTTTGCACATAGCTCCAGTACTATACCCAATGTCCTCAACCTGCATTGTAGGTCAATAAAGCTGAAGGTGGCGCTACAGCAACAGTAAAGTTTAAAACTTTAAAAAATCATAACAAATAAGCCATAGGTGCTATCACTGTAAAACCACCATGTCAATGTAGTCCCAAGTGAGACAAAACTTTCATACGCTCTGACCTTGCAGGAATTTTGAAGTCCATCACTCTGATTTTTTCATAAACTGTAAAACCTATCAAACCTATATCTTCCCACATTTTTTGTCACAAAAATTGATATACTGTATCTTCAGACTGTCCTTACCAAACGATCCTCACAGATTTTTGAAATATGAAAAATTGAGCCCACAGCACATCAAAAAGTTTTACTGTTAACAGTTCTGTATACAGTTCCTATTAATTCTCGCCAAATCAATGTCTGATCATCCTCATAAAAAGTGACAACATTGGCCACATATCCAAGATGTAGTGTGATTTTTTCAGAATTTTATCTCAAAAATTTAATTTTTAAAAATATGTTTAATTCTGTCCTCTGAAACCAACACTTCATACAGAGAAAACTACGTTACCCCCAATCCAACGCAAGCTCCACGAATCGGAGACATCGCTGTTGGCAACCCTACCCAACCCCCGCCGAGGATTATAATGACTAAATCGATTGATTGGCATCTGACTGAGTACACAGCTGCTGAAGTTAATGTTCAATTATGAAGAAAAGCAAACAAAACCTGTAAAAATTCATAAACATATCTCATCCCACATTTTTCAATCAATTAACACCAAACTTGCTACACTGGATCTTCAGACTGTAATTCACAAACTCATTGACCAGATTGTTGAATTATCAAAATCGAGCTTACAATGCATCAAAATGTTTTACAAATGTTTTACGATACGATACGAATGTACAAAATGAACATTGGAATGTCAACTTTCTTGTTGTCCTCCTATTCTCTCGCTTATTGCTCCTAAACTTGTCGGAAATTGCCTGGCCCCGCCTCATCGATGCGTAGCAGCTTTAATTTCCCCTTTTTTTTCTTCTTTTTTTTTTAACCACAGATCGTGCCTAAATTACTAAATGGCAGACCAACAATTTACAAAATGTTCAGTACTGATTTCCCTTAGAACACTGCATGACATGTCTTCTCATCCCCCCAGATGAAGACACAGATGGGGATGCAGATCCCTTCTGGCCCGCCCTGCAGTGTTTCATGCTGATCTTAGACCGTCTGGGCTCCAGGATCTGGGGTCAGATAGAGCCAACTCCTGCCTTCCAGATCATCACCGGAAGCTCCAGCTACATGGAGGAGATGGAAAATATAAAGAAGATGTAAATAAGTTGCCGTTTGTCTTTACATTCATTATCTCCATCTTATGATTCTTTGATTGAGACCATTTTCTAATTTCTTTTGTCACCAAAGGCCATGGGTTAAAGTGGAGCCTGTGAATGATGACGACATGGTGACATGCAGTCAGATGGTGTATGACTGCAACAAAGACAAGAGCAAGGTAGAGACACCTGACAGCTTTTACACTTCCCCCATGTTTAGTCCATGTTTGTGTATGGGAGTGATGTAGTGTCTATTGTTGGAGTATTGCATATCATCTAGTGCTAACAAGCTGTGCTCAGTATGCCATTTTCCATTGGGAGAATAAGGCAAATAAGGTAGGGATGCACCGATTGCAAAATTCTGGGCCGATGCCGATGTTTAAAATAACAATCCGGCCGATGCCGATGGCCGATGTTTATTTGATTTAATTTGTATTCCCCCTTTTGTGCCAGGGAAACAAAGAAATGAAGTGTTTGGTTCCAAAACGCTGATTTTTATTTCACTCTAATTTGAAAGCAAACTACACGTGCGTTTGCGGTGTTACATCACAGATCTTCTCCAAATCTGCAGCTGGGTAGGCTACGTTTTGCAAAAGCAGTAATTGTTGCGACATAACATCGGCCACTACCATCGGTGAATGTCATTTTATTTACCGATGGCAGTCAACAATGCAAACATCGGCCGATGCCGATGTTCGGCCGATGCATCGGTGCATCCCTAAAATAAGGTCCTCTGAGAATAAGATGAAATGTTCTAAAACAATCAAAGGACCGTTGATGGACTCTGAACATAATATGTATAAATATGTTAATAATATAAAAAACTTTTCCTGTAGGCTGATCCCAAGCTTTTTCCATGTGCTACAGTACTAACCGAGAGATTCCACAAGTCAGGGACAGGGCAGAGGTTATTCATTGCAAACTGCATTTAATTTCCATACAGGGAGTTCATGACTTAAGTCTTCCAGTCGCTAGAGATCCCTCCCTTCTACCTGTGTTTACTAATTAATTTGATTAATTAAAATCCACCAGATTTAGGCAAAGTGCTGTCCTTATTTTTTTTAACTATATACATATGTTGTATATTCGTACATAATACACACACACACTGAACAATTGTTTTAAAAATCCATTGGTTTTTTTTTTCTGAAGGAGAAGAATGTGCGACGCTCCCATGGTGTTGACGGCAGCATGGTCTATGAGGAGATGCAGTCACTGGTGAACGTCCTGCAGTCTGACCTGGGCCAGGCCATGCGTGTCCACAACAGCACCTTCCTGTGGTTCATCCCCTTCGCCAAATCTGTGATGGACCTGGACGACCTCATATACATCCATGAGGTCATTAATTACCTGTGCGGAGAGATCAACAGTGACTTTCTAAACCAGCGGGTCCGTACTTGTGACAAGATCACAGAAATCTTCATCCGCATTCTCGTCCACATCATCGATCTGCACCTGAAGAGTGGATGCTTGAAAAGGCTCTATTACTGCGCCCCCAAGTGGGTGGAGGTTGTAGTGAAGTGCGCCACCCTTCCTGACGAGGATTTCCCGGGCTTGTACGGCCCAGGCACTCATTTGGTCTCCTCCACATCCTCTTCGAGATTCACAGGGTCTTTCATGTCGGCTTCAAACAGAGCACTTTCTCAGGCCTGCATTCCCCTCATCGGCTCTCTGCTGAAGGAAGGCAGCCGGCTGACCACTAAGAGCACTTCTAAGTACTCCCACTTCCTGAATCTCCTCAACAAGCAGATCAGAGACGGCCCTCAGAGGCAGTGGAACCTGACGGGGTCAGAGGTCAGAGATCTGCAGACCTGTCTGCAACAGCTGGTGAAGCAGCTGAGGGACCGGCCTTCCGGTACAGATAACCTGCCGGCCGAATCCTTGAATGTGGGACCATCGCCACCACCTCAAACATGCCCTGAAACCTCTGGATCTCGCAGTAATATAAAGGAGGAAGCATCTTGGGACTACTGTGAGTCCAATACCCATGATGGCAGGAATTGTAGTCCAGCCGAATTGGGGGAAAAAAAAGAACCTCTTGATGCTACAGAGAACTGTGGTACATCAGCTGGGGATTCCAGGCCACCTCTCCAGTTGTCCTCTTTGAAGCCAGATATCAGAAAAATGCAGGTTCTCAAATCCAAACTCAGTGAAATGATGTCTAAGAGGCCAAGTGCAGAGAGCAGTGTGGGTATTGAGGGTTTGGGTAGAGAAGAGACAAGATGTCTCAAGCCCTCATCTAACTCCCATACGATGAGGAGAGAGTCTGATTCTGATGAAGATCAACAGATGGATAATGTACCCTTCTCAGTCTTGAAAAATAAGTTAAAGAAGAGAGATGGTGTCAAATCTCCACAATTGCCTGACATATCGAGGCCGGACAGTCTGAGAACTAATGAGGATGTCATCATCATATTATCAGAGGAGGATGATGATGATGATGATTGTGAACCAGCCAGAAAAGTGCTATTGAAGAGTGAACCCTCTGACGTCTTCAACCTGAACCACAGTCCCTTGTTTGATTACAATGGAGACGTTAGTGAATCACAGGTGTTTGAGTTTGAAACGGAGGAAGACGTGGTATCTGCTTGGGCCAACCCAGGTCTGGAGAATGATGTACTTCCAGACCAGTCCAGGACTAGAGAGGATTTTCCTGTCAGACCAGCTTTAAATGAACCCTCGACCAGTTGGGACGATGATACACAACCCACCTCTAATGAGAATATAGAGAGAGCCTTACAGCAGGCGGAGGAAGGGATAGGAAAGCAAAAGATTGCTCAAGGTCTAAAACCTGCTAAAGTTGTCCAAAAAAGAAATTTTAGGAACCTTTTAGTGGAAGCAAAACCACTTCCTAAAAAAGTACGAGGCAAGAAACCTAAAGAATCTGAAACGGAAGCCCCTAAATTCACCATGCCACTCCCCAAGAAAGCACTTCCTGAGTCCAACTCAATCTGGATAGAGAGGGAGGCCCGACCCTCCTCCACCTCTAGGGCTGAGAGAGAGGCCCAAGCCTCAGCCTTCTCTAGGCCCGACCCCTCTACCTCCACCCCAGCCATCGTGCCCCCTAGGAAGGTTCGTAAGGCTGCAGAGCCCCAGTCCAGTGCAGAGAGGCTGGGCCTGAAGAAGAAGGAACGCAAGGCCTTTGACCTCTCCCAGAATTCCCGGGACTGGGTTGACAAGCTGAGAAGTCACGGCCAGGGAGTCCAGGTGGAGCAGGTAGCGAAGAAGAAGCACACCAAATTGACCAAAAAGTCCAAGATCTCTCGTGAGAACATGGTCATGCTGGGGAGTAAGAAGAAGCTCCTGCCCCCCCAGGATCTCCAGTTCCTCAGGCAGAGTCGAGCTAAGCAGCAGGGGGCAGGAGCAGGGACCTCAGCACAGCCACCGGATAACAAAGAACCTGAGCCAGTGGAGAACAGAGAATTTGAGCCAAAGAGGAGAGTGAAGCCAAGGGCCCTTCCACTTACAGATGATGAGGAGGATGACGATGATGAACCACTGCCTTGCTCCCAAGCAGATCCTGAGAGGAATGTTAGTCATAGCTCTCTAGAAAAGTCTAATGGCACCAAACCAGCCTCCCCCACCACATTGACTTCCGACTTGTTCAGCACAGACAGGCAAACATCGAAATACTGCCAGGAGAATGAAGTCATTTTTAGCAGGTCTGGTCAGGCAGTTGGAGGAGGTGAGGAGGACAATGATGACTGGATGCAGTTTACTCAGATGGGGGCATTGGACATGGAGATGTGCTCTCAAATGGAGGAAGAAGAGGAAAGTTTCTACACACAGCGAGACCCGGTAGACATGGACATTGACTCAGATGGCCAGGAGCCCACAGAGGGTGCTGAACTGTCAGACAAGACGAGCCCTCTACAGGCAGATCAAAATGAAGGTTTTAAGAAACCCTCCACACTTCCTCACACCGCTACACCAACTCAAAACGACAACTGCTTGTTTGTTAAATCTGGAATGTCTCCCATTACCCTGAAGAAGGCCAAGCCATCCACCACCAAGATCTACGCTCCCTCCAGTTCCAGGAGTGCGTCCCTGGTGCAGGAGATGGAGAAGACTACAAAGTTTTCAGCTGCAGCTAGTTTTGCTTCTGGGAGGGGTCGTTCTGTCCGACCAATGCTGCCTGTACGGAAACCTGGTGCACTCAAACCTCCACTGATCTCCCAGCTTGACTCTCTTCAGATGCCCCCACCAAAACCACCCCCACCTATATCACTGGCACCAACATGGACAGCTGCTAGACCCCGTCTACCACCAGACATTGCACCTAGATTAACCTCACTGCAACAGCCAGGGAACGGATTACTTCGGAACCCCAGGGCCCTTCCCTCAGCCCCAGTCCAGCCTGGGTCCAACAGTTCCTGCATTCAAGCCAAACCGGTGCCTCTAAGCGACCTTAAAACCATGTTGGACCGTTCCACTCTAATCCAGCACATCCTGAACTGGACCTATGATATGTTCTCGAACTATGAGCAATACGGAGTGCCTTTAGACCTGTGTGCCTTCCCTCCTGAGCAAGTAGGCTGCAGCTTTAAGTCGTTCGATGAGTACTACAAGACCTTCTACCCCTTATTGCTTATTAATACCTTTGAGGAGGTAGGTGTTGATGTACTATGCATGAATTTATGGTTATTGTAATCTGATTAGTTTGTGCATTAATTTACTTCATACAATGGGTCGTTCCAATCGCGCATTGTGATGGGACAAGAGGCATTCTGAACCATGCTTATATCCATAATACGAATGCTTTAGAATGGATTAAATCACCTTTAATAGAGTATCACTGCACTGTTGTGTACTTTCAATTGTTACAATTGAACTGGCCTACAATACTATTGTTTACAGCAAACAAGCTAGCTGAGTCTGTCACTTCTGTCTTGGTGACTACCAGGCAGAGGCAGACCAATATAACATACTGTACCAAACAAGCATCACATTCATTTTGGAAAAATATTTGGAAGGCACAACCAATTTGGAGAATCTGTCTCAGAATCCCTTAAAGGGGTAGTTTAGAATTTTGGACATAGAGCCTCATTTATGACGTATAATGTTGTTGATTGATGATATTGATTAATGGAGAACATTTTCAGCATATTCCATTATGTCTCTTGTTCTGGCGTTAGCCCGCATGCTAATGCTAGCACAATAGAACAGAAATGGCTAGCATTCAAAGAAAACTAACTTATACACACTCCAAACAAGAAAGGATTGTCAGATAAACTAACTCCCCATCAAAGTTAGAGGTATCCAGGGGTGAAAATTTACTTTTTGTCTCACGTTGAGTCACCTGCCAACGGGACTGTAGATGGAAAAAATCTACCGGCCAAGTTTTTTTTTTTCTTCCGATGGCCTTCCTTTTGTTAATAAGAGAATAGTCCACTCTTCTGTTCCTTGTTGTTGTGAAGACAATAGTGCCGGCTAGTTACGTATCGCTCTTCCTCCCTATTTACAGAGAGAGCCATATAGGTCCGAACAAACGAATGGGTTCAACATCTCTCTCAATCAACAACATTATGGGTCAGTCGTAAATAAGGCTTAATGTCCAAAATTCGGAACTACCCCTTTAATCCCTGCATCTGTCTTAATCCCTGTATCTCTGTCAACAGCTTGTTGATGAATGGCTGAAGAACGAAGAATCAGGAAAAGGGACAAATAAGAACTTGAGATTGATTGGTAATGAGTTCAGCAAAAACACATGGAACGTCAGTTTTGAAGGTAAGCTTAGAAGAAACTGACTAATAACCTTTAATTACTGTATTTCGTCGAATTTGTGAAGAAATCCTCAAGTCCATCTAGATGTACAAAGCTCATGCCAAGGGTTGGTAGCCATCAAAGCCATATTCCGCTGTTGGTAAAACTGCAACGCAGCACCAGCTAGCTAGCCCTGGGCTAGCTCTGTTAACTCTTCAGCAATGAACATTGTCATTAGAAGGCTCCTCGTGTTGTCTACCTACCTCTATACGCAATTACTGGGGGCATCAAATGTCAGATTATAGCTTGAAACTGCTAGGACAATTGTTGGTGTGTCCATCTTGGTCCCAATGCTGCTCCACCATAACCCAAACCTGCTCCTCTCAGCGGGCATCACGCCCCATGAGGAGTCCCATCAGCTGTACCCTAAGGAGGACGACCTGGTGATCCTGACTCTGCCCCAGAACACTGGAACTTACTCTGAATACGAGCAGCAGGACCTGCAGACCAAGCACTTCGGCTGGGTCCACAAGTCCAGCATCCTAAGCAAAGGTGTGGATAAGTGCAGGATTGTTGAGAATGTTATGATGGAATGGAGGGGAGGGATAAATAAGAAAAACACATCATTAAAGGAAGTCGTTCAATTTTGACATGTTTGTTCATGCTTCTTGTCTATGATGATGTAGTCTCTTTTATCCTTCTCTGTCCTCTACCTGTCAATGTTTATGTTTACTTGTATCTCTCTTCCCCCCAGACCAGTCCACTACCCTCAGTCTGATAATAAAGACTCATGGAAATGTCACATCAGTGAACCAGAAGCCGGTACACTGTAAGGTGGTGGGCTCGTTGATCAACACACTGAGGGAGTTCAGGGCCCTGGTCAGTCTGTACAACAGCCCCATGAACAGGCCCCTTCTGGCTCCTCACGTCTCCTACTTCACCTGCAGCGAGGGCGCTGTCCCCACCCTCAACCTGCCGGTGAGTCATCTTAGTTTAGTCAGGGTTTTTCCTGGTTCAGAATTAGGCGGAGGTGGTTAGGGCTGCTCGATTATGGCAAAAATCATAATCACGATTATTTTGATTGATATTGAGATCACGATTATTCATTGATTATTTTTTTTTTAATCAACATTTTGTACATTTTCTTAACAATTATACATTGACTTTGATAACAATTCATTAAATGTTGACAGTGGCTTTTCTTTTTAACAATGTTCTTTGGATTAGATACATTTCTCCCATGGGAGACAAATAGTGAACCTTGACCTTGATAAATAAATAAATAAAAGTGCCAAAACTGATAAATAAAGAATCTTCAAAGCACTGCCACCACCAACAGACTACCTCGGAAAAATAATTTCACTATGACAACGCGTCTAAATAAGTTATTTAATGGTAGCGCCGAGGCTTCAAAACCCAGCATTTGTTAAAATAGACCCCTTTGCTTAGGTAAGTGAAGTTTCATGTTTATCTGACACTTGAGCGCCTCTCCTAAATAGGCCAACACCGATTTATTTTGATGGCAAAGTGAATGGACCAGCAAAGGACTGTTGTCTGGCATGAGCGAGCGGAATGCGACAACGGGACTGAGAAGGGCTACTTTGAGGGGCAGCTACGACTGCGTAGCAAATTTTACACACCGTGTCAACTTGGTCCAAATCTGTCTCCGCGAACCCATAGTGTTTCCACTGACGTTGTTTTAGCTCTCTTGTCCACCAGCGTCTTTCTGCTGCCATTATCTTCTTCTTGTCGTGTTTTGTTCGAGAGGAGCATGCGTGCGCCTCGCTTGACAACTCGTCTCGCTCTGAACTAAAGTGTTTGTTTTGGGGCTTTGGGGGGTGGGGGAGGGGTCAAGCACAGTATAGCTCTGCAGTGTAGGGTGCACTTGATTTGTGCAAAATCGTTTTATGGCGATTATTTTGTTTTATGATCGTTGACAGCCCAAATCTTAATCTAGATTAAAATCCGATTAATCGAGCAGCCCTAGAGCTGGTACCTTACGTGGGGGTCTGGGGGTCCTCCCCCAAGAAATTGTGGGCATCAAAAGCTTAATTTCCTGCATTCTGGTGAATTTTCTATGCACGTGTGCTGGATTAGCTTGTCTGCCTAACTATATTAGCTGCCTAACTATATTTCCGTATTTCATTGTGTTTTCACTTATTTCATATTTCATCATTTATTCTTAAATAATAAACAGCCTAGAACATTGGTTAGGGCACATCAAGGCAACTGTGACTCTAATGTAGGTTGCAGGCCAAACATGTACTGTAGGCTACACGGTAGACTAGCGGTTTTATGTCAATAAATGGAGAAGAGAAAGCATTCCCATAGAGAAAGCATTGTCTGTTCGATAACCTGAGTTTGTGCTTAATGTGCTAGATGTGTTTGTGAAGTCGAGAGCTTTGTCCCAGTCCAAACCCTGTGTTTCTTTGACCTTCCTAA
Source organism: Borostomias antarcticus (assembly GCF_949987555.1). Classification (NCBI taxonomy): domain Eukaryota; kingdom Metazoa; phylum Chordata; class Actinopteri; order Stomiiformes; family Stomiidae; genus Borostomias; species Borostomias antarcticus. The sequence continues at coordinate 24,146,740 of NC_140241.1, read as the reverse complement.
ATCACGATATGGCTGTTTAGGCGTTTAAGTCATGGGAGGACAACTTTGTTTTCACCTCCACCGTGAACACCTAGTCTGTAACTAGTGAATCGTCTGAATGGAAATGGGTCGTACCAGAACAATTATGTGCACTCACACAAATGCTCCCAATTATATTTTGAGGTCGCACAGATTAAAATTTTACAACATAAATCACTGGAAAACCCCCAAAAATTACATAATATGCAAATTGTGTATAGGTTGGCAGGTCAGGTTGCACAGGGTCATGAAATGCATTTTTATTTGTTGACAAATGTCAATAGATTTCGTTATAGTTCTTGTTATCATAGATTTGTTTTTATTTAGTTATTGTCTCGTGATGATAACTAAATAAAGGTTGTCGATGAATAATTTTCGCCGAAGAAGTTAACCCTGATTGCAACCGTAGTGTGTCGTGAATGAACGTGTCTACTTTGTGCTGTTCCCAGGGCTATAACTCAGATCAGGTGAAGGCTGTGAGGAATGGTGTGTCTGCTGTCCAGAACCAGACCAGGAGTACCAAGATCTCCCTGATCCACGGACCCCCAGGGACAGGCAAGAGCAAGACCATTGTAGGTCTGCTAACGAAACTCTTCTCCGAGGTACGTTATGTTATGGTGGCTATCTAACAGAGCTTGAATTGGTTGAACTCACCCCTCAGTATAAATACCGCCATCTATACTATCAAATTGTTAGCTTTTCTGTGGCATAAACATGCAAAAGAACAGATGCTCAGGACCTGGACTGTGCACTTGGACTTGGTCCTTGGGCGTCATGAACACAGCCCCTGGCGGAGGATGGCTTGGAATCGGATAAATGCAGGGAACAATTTCCACCGGCGGCCCCTGAAAGTTGCATGTGTGTCGTGACCCCCCCTCGGGTCCTGTAATTTACTTATTTAAAAAAAAAAATGTAAAAAAAAAAAGCATTTAATAAATTATTGGCCGATGTAGACAAAATGGGGTTGCCAGAGAGCTTATTTCCTGTTAAGGCCTAACCGCCATGCCGGTTTTGCCGAAACTTTGTGCAGTGATACACGAGCAGGCCTAATGGTCGCTGGAGAAATATGAATCTAATTGGCCACAGGGTGGCTCTATAACAAGCTAAAAGGCTTAAAAGTAAAAACGCAGTCGATTTCTGTAGATTTCTTGGGCCGAATGGGGTTCAAATTGCTTGTTTGAGTAGGTCATGGCAAGCTCAACAATTTACTCATTGGACACAATCGTCAGATTGTTATTATTTATTTAAGAATGGTTCACGGATCGGGTATCAGCCTGGTGTCGCCGATCCACATACCGATCCAGATGAAGTGAAACGGCTCCGGTATTCATTCATTCAATCATAGGCTGCAATTCACATTTCCCTCCGTCCAGCGTCTAGTTCACCAAACTAGCCTACTTTTTCAGACCGTTCACTTATGTTTGCAAACGTTTGGCTCAAAAAGAATAATAATTAATTATTAAGTGTCGGTACCAAACGTGATGTGAATCGGTCAAACTTTCTAGGAAGAGATAGATTTTAAGCGTTTTTTTTTTTTTAAATGTAAAATTTCAGAAAAAATTTAACCGGAAGTAATAGGTTCTTGAGGCAAAATTGTTCATCGTGAGGAGAGACATATGTCTGCAAAGTTTCATGACTCTTCGTCAAACGGGGCATGAACTATGCCTGTTCAAAGTTCGCAATTTCAGTCAGCTGCTATTGCGCCCCCTATTGGCCAATCGATCTGGGACTTGCTCCAGTGCCTCATCACATGATCCTGTACCATCCTGCAAATTTTCATAAAAAGCGACCAATCGGTTCTATAGCATTGACTTCCATGGCAGAATATTAATAATACTATCAATTACAATAGGGGCTTCGCACCTTCAGTGCTTGGCCCCTAATAATAATAGTAATAATAATGATTAAAGATCTTTAGGGGTCTTTAATCAACCACACGGCAGTAAATAATAATATTATGATTATTATCACTTCCAGGGTGCCCACAGTATGGCTCCTCAACTCAACAACCGCAAGCCTCGCCGTCTGAGGGTGCTGCTGTGTGCTCCCTCCAATGCTGCTATCGACAACCTGATGAAGAAGGTCATCCTCAACTTCAAAGAGAGGTGCCGGGACCTCAACAGCCCTCAGGGTATGGAAAACTATCATTTACACACACACACACACACACACACACACACACACACACTCACTTACGGACTTGTGCATTCACTCACACATTCCTGCATTCACTCAAACTTAATGATAAAATGGGTGTTTATGTTTATCTTGGTGTGTTTATTTGCAGGTAACTGTGGTGACATCAACCTGGTGAGACTAGGGAATGAGAGAGCCATTTCTAAGAGTCTTGCAGCCTTCAGCCTAGACTCTCAGACCAAGAACAGAACTCGTGAGTCTGAATGGCGCACACAAACACACGTCCAGAATGTTATCAAAGTGTGAACATAACTGTCAGATTAGAAAGCATAGCCCCTTAACAGTTATGTTCACACTTTGATGGGAGACTACTCCAGTTGTTAGTATAAACGGAGAAAGTTCAAGTTTACTTTGCCATTGCACATGAGCATAACTAAATTAAATGGCAATACTATGTGCTTTTACACATAACAAACTGTTTTTATACACATAGCAACACATGACAAACTATATATTTACATGTACATATAAAGTGCAGTGCCAAATGTAAAGTGTTCAGTGCAGTGTAAACAGTTCTACTGTAGCAGTTACTGTCGGTGTTTGGCAGTGTTCAGTTCTTGTATGGCTCTAGGGTAGAAGCTGTTTGTAAACAGTCTGTTCGTGATTTGATGGAGCTGAGCTGTATACCAGAGGACAGCAGGTCAGACAGATGATGTCCAGGGTGGGATGGGTCCTTCTGCATGTTAGCTGCTCTACGGAGACAGCAAGACCTGAATAGGTTCTCCAGGGAGGGCAGTGAGCATCCGATCCTCTGGGTGTTGTTCTTCCTCTCTCACTTTAATGGCGAGTCGGGAACCAACGTAAGTGGTATACCGCCAACTACCATAACCGGAGTGTTCAACAATAACGCATCAGGTTCCAATATGAAGCAGGAAACCAGGGGGGTGGACAACCTACCAGGGCTGGACGATTAAGGGAAGTCTATCAGTACGTGATGGCCCCACCTCTGGAGTTGATAGACTGTTTGTGTTTATTATTGCTCGAACATTATCAGGCTTTGCAGAGGTAAGATAACGTTTCTTGACGATGCGTTCAGTACTACTTTTGACTAGCTACCAATGCTGTGAAGAATATACAGAAATGGTCAGAGAGAACAAGGTCACTGATGGAGGATATAGCAGTAGTCATGCCCTTTTGTAATCACTAGGTCAAGGGTGTGGCTGTGGTTGTGGGTTGGCTTCGGTAATATGTTGGTTAAAGTCCATGGAGTTCAGGAGGTTGATAAAATTCCTGGCCTTCGAGTCCGCCTCAGTATCCTCATGTATGTTGAAATCTCCAGTGATAATAAGCGTATCATAGTTTGTATGGATGATGGACAGGAGTTCAGAAAACTCTGTTAAGAGGGCAGGGCATTGCTTGGGTAGTCTCATAGTTGCTGCCAGAACTGGGGGCTGGCACCTTAGCATGGTATTCAAAGGAGGGAAAAATCATCAAAGGAAACGCTCCTGCAGCCTAGAGCATCCGTAGCTATGGTAACTGTTTCTCACCCTTTTTCCCCCACTTCTGATAGACTGAAAAAAAAAAAAACAGTATGTATTTGGGAGGAGACGCTTCAATAAGAGCTGCTAATCGATTGATATTTTGCCAGGTTTCAGTTAGAAACAGTCTTATTTACGTTCACATACTGTTTAAGATTGTTAATGAGAACTGTTTTGCCTGATAGGGACCTGACATTCAGAATCACCATTGAAATAACTTCTGGAGAAAAGGACTGGCTCGCCTGACTGAAAGGCCTGAGTGGTATATTCAACTGGAACGGATATCAGATTTGTGATATTTGATCCACCTGACTGTTTCCTGTTTTTTGTGGTAGTAGGTGTGTGATGGGAAATAATATGCTGAATGGCATATTCTGGTGAGCAAAGTTCGTTCATAGAAGCATTAACATAGCTTTTTTGCCAGGTCTCTGTGGGGAGCAGGGAATCCAGTCTTTGGTGATGGAGCGCCGGTGAAATGTAGCTGATATAGCCCGAACCGTGGGTACAGGAGGTCTATGTTGAGCAGTAGGAGATAAGACAAGATAAGACAGATGCAGTACTGTATGTCAGCGGTAGAAGGACACCATCAGCTTCTCCTGCAGGACAAACTGTTGACCTTTCCTTCCTCCCCCTGTAGAGAGAGCCATGCCACACAGCCCTGACATCCACCACCGCAGAGCTCAGCTGGAGAACAGCCTCGACATGATCTCTAGAAAAATCAGCAGTGTGAGGAAGGACACTCTGGAGGTACACACTCACACATACCCACACAAGCATATAAACACAGGTAGACGGATAGATACACTATACAAATCTCTCACACACACACACACACACACACACACGAACGCATTCTGGCTTTCACACCAGCAGGGGCCGCCAGAGACCAGAACATAACAACTCTGTTCCCCACAATTCAATGAATACTGTATCTACTCCATGTGGGACTTATGCTGCTCCACTAACCTATAGAGATGGGCTGCTGTAACATATACAGACTAGTGCTAAAGAGTTGGTGGCGCACAGTACACGATACAAACAATACACAAAGTATCCCACATTTAGCTTAAGTTGGAATCTCAGGGAGAGCATTTAGGCCATCAAAATATGTTAACACCGAGCCCCAGGTAGAGTAAAATTTCTTTGTGCATCCTCTAATTGTATATTTGATCTTTTCCAATTTAAGATAAAGCATTAAGTCTTTTAGCAACATGAGACCGTGGGTGGTTGTGGTGATTTCCATTCGAGGAAGATTTGTCTCTGCGCCAGTAGGGAAGCAAAAGCAATATTATTCATTTGTACGTTGGTCAGCCATTGATCACTTCCCGGGACCCCAAAGATGGCAATAGAGGCATTAGGTTGTAGATCGAAACTCATTGCCTTAGATATAAATGTGAAAATACTAGACCAATAATTACTCAGCTGGGGACAGGACCAAAACATGTGGGTATGGTCTGCTGGTGCACTGTGACACCGATCACATGTATCATTGAGCTCAGGGTATATTTTGGACAGTTTACATTTACTAAGGTGCATACGGTTGAGGACTTTGAATTGTATAAGTCCAAGCCTCACACAAGAGGTGCTCCCATTCACTTTGTTTAATGCATGTTCCCATGTTTCATCTGCTGTCTCTAGACCAAGTTCTTCCTCCCAGCGTGATCTAATCTTATGGAGAGACTCTCCATTAAGGGACAGTATGATGTCATAGAGTGTAGATATAAGGCCTTTTAGAATAGAGGTGGAATCAAGAATTGTGTCAAGCTCAGACGTTGGGGGCATGTTGGGGAATGATGGGAAATAATTTTGGGCAAATTGACAAACCTGAATGTAGCAGAAGAGGCTTGAGTTGGGTAAATGGAATTTGTTTGAAAGGTCATTGAAGTTTTGAAATGTGTTGTCTATGTAGAGGTCTTTAAATTTCACTAAGTCCTCCCACCGCCATAAAGTCAAAGCTGCATCTTGCCCGTCTGAAATAAAGAGATGTTTGTGACATATTGGTCCTTGAATTCAAAAGCTTAGGAGTTTGAAATGTGCTCTAAACTGGGACCATATTCGCAGAGTAGAAACAACAATGTGTATTTCGAGGGTGTGTAAGGTGTATTTAGAGGGGGATAGAGGAAGCTTTGAAGTGACTAGGGCATGGAGGGAGGATGAGAAACACGACCTCGCTTCGGTCTGACACCAGACCGCCTCTGGAGAATGAACCCAGTAAACAACTTTCTGTATGTTTGCGGCCCAGTAATAGAAAAGAAGGTTAGGGAGAGCCAGACCGCCTTCCCTTCTATTTCTCTGAAGGAATTCTTTCCGGATTCTCTGAATTTTACCACCTCAAATAAAAGATGAAATGAGCTTGTCTACAGATTTGAAAAAGGATTTTGGAAGGAACACTGGTAACCATTGAAATAAGTACAAGAACCTGGGCAAGACATTCATTTTGACAAATACTCACAGTTTTAACTGGAACGCCCTCTCGACATGTTTTCTCCACTCATGAACTCATATCACTCGACCCTACCCCCAGTTCGCTGTGAATGTCGTGAACAAGATGGCAGCTCCCTGTGTAACTAAGGGTGTGTTCACACCTACACATTTGATCCGTTTGGAATCGGACTGTCGGACCAAAAAAGTTTGCTCCGGTTCGTTTAGAGAGGTGTGAACGCGTATTCGAACTCGGTCCCCGGATCAAACCGCCGAACCATGGTCCGCCTAAAAAGCAAGGACTCGGTCCGCTTCGAAGCGACCATGCTTTGGTTCGCTTTTGGTGTGAACGCGCATCGGACTATCCGTGTGATAGGTAGGCTAAACGGAGAAGGTCTCGTTGGCATCCATCAGGGCCCGTATTCTGCGTCGGTACCAACTCCTACAACCTCTTTGCATTGAAAAAAGCAGCGCGGCTTCATTGTTTACACGTGTCCAGATTCGGTCATGCTCATATTGGGTTGCCGTTATTTGGCCAGAGAGCCAAATAATCACAAGTAGCGCCAGTATGGCGAATGCAATGCACTGTTGCGGCTCCATTGTAACAGTGATTGCTCTAATTACATAAATTAATTAATGAAAGATTTTCCCTCGTAATTTTTCTAGGCAATAGATGAGCAACCTGTACGACCGCTTGACATTTGTTTACATGTGTTGGTTCGATTACACAAATGACCGTGTGAACGCTAACCAGACAAAAAAAACTGCAACAATGTTGCAACTTCACTCATTTGGTCTGGTCCTTGGTTCGGACTTTCTGGTGTGATCGCAAGTTAAACTTACGCAAGTTAAACTTAAGTAATACTGTTTTATTATAATTTCTTTCTCATTTTTGTCTCATTAAATCAGTCGTACACACAGCATTCCCCAACTCTTATCTGAGGACATGCTACGCTACTTCTTTTGTATGCGCAAATACCGCGTAGTTTGTTATCTGCTGGTTTGGCAAACAAAGCTAGCGAACGTCCATCTTTGTTCCTAGCTGTTGTTGGTGTCTACTGTAACACCGTTACCTCGTGGGTGACGTCGTTCTCCATCTCTCCCACCTCCCACGTCACCTCTTCGCAGCCAAATGGAATGCACCATTACACATACTCAAAGAATGGTGGGAGTTGTAGTATTTTCTTAAGAGTTGTATGTCACTGCTTAAGTTGTACTTCCTTGTGTGTGTGCAGTACAAGCAGTTGATGGAGCAGAAGGCCAGACTGGCTAGTGAGAGACAGGCCCTCAGCAGTGAGCTCAAACAGGTGAGACCCGCCCCATGCTGCTTTCATATCACTATACACCAGCAACCTCCTTTAACAGAAGCCATGTTTCCACCCACTTGTCAATCGAATGATGTGAAGATCGCTAAAAATATGAATGCGAATAAAGCCGGCGGCGAACGTGCATTTCCATCTAAGAGCTTTAAATCGGATAAAGCATTTATCGCAAAAGCCTTTTATTGAACAAGAGAAAACCCGACAAGATCAACAGTACAAACCTTTTGTCGATTTTCATGACTTTTAATCAAATTTTCTGTTTCCATAAGGCATTTTAAATTCGATATAACTTAATTCGCATAAAACGTGTGGATAGAAACATGGCTAGAGACACTGACATCTAGAATTGTCTAATCTTTCTCTTTGCATACTTCTCTCTTTTTCTTTCACTCCTCTCACATTCTCACTTTTTCCCACCCTCCTCCCCATCCTTCCATCCCAGTTTCACAGAGAAGACAGACAGAAGAGGCAAGCGACTCAGACCAAGGTTCTCCATGACGCTCACATCATATGTTGCACCCTCAGCACCAGCGGCAGCATGGTCCTAGAGTCCGCCTTCCGAAACCTCGGACACGAACCCTTCAACTGCGTCATCGTGGACGAGGTCGGTCAGAACGCTGCTCGTAGATTAAATTGTAAGAAACGTGGATGGTGTGCTATGAAGCACGTCCTTATCCCAACCTAGTTCTTTCACATAACAAAGAGTAGATGAGGAGAGAAAAGAGCTCATGATCTGGCATCCTGTAACTAGGGATGTGACCAGTATATTGATAAACCGCGATAAAATCCGATACAATTATTGCAATACAATTATTGCAATAAAATTATATTTAAAGCTGTGTTTGATTACCACGCTTTGAAAGACTCACTGTGAATACTGTCCAGCATCAACACAAGTTAGCGACAGTCTCCAATGTTCTAATGTTCATGCCAACCAAAAGTGTAGTGCTGCTAATTTTATTTGTGGTTTTCAATGTAAAACCTGGTGAAATGATTTCAGTGTCTATCAGATTTCAGTGTCTGTATCAGTGGTGCTTGAAATTTTCAGTGCATTTTAACAGTACTGCAATAATACTGATAGCCATGATCACTTTGGTCACTATAATCGTATTGTGAAATTGCGGGGGCAGGGGGAAGCTTCAAAAACTGGTTTAGCTCATTAGCACGTTCTTGACTCCACCCACAACTGGGCCTGAAGGACTCCGTGATCCGTGATCCTCCTCATATCCTCCCACACTTCCTTTGTGCTGTTTAGCTCAAGTTTACTGTCTGCCCTCTCTCTATCTTTTTTTGGCTTTCCTCAGTTCCCTCTTCAGTTCCCTCTGGACTGCCCTGCCCTCCTCCCCATCCTTAGCCTACAACTCTCAGCTTCGGGACCAGGTCGATGGCGCGTATGGTTTTGAAGGCAGAACTGTAGTCAATGAATAGTACTGTGTCTTGACGTAGGTGTTTTTCTTGTCCAGTTAGTGTAGGGCCAGTGCAACGGCATCATCCACAGACCTGTTGGCTCTGTAAGGGAACTGGTGTGGGTCTAGTGAGTCTGGTATGTTGGTGTCAATGTGTTTCATTACTAGTTTCTCCATGCACTTCATGACCACTGGAGTGAGTGCCACTGGCCGGTAGTCATTCAGGCTGGTTACCTTGGTTTTCTTGGGTACTGACTAGGGCTGGGTTTAAAAAATCATTCATGAATCCCAAAATCGATCTTTTATTTAATGAATGAATGAATAAATTAAGGAATGAATAGTTCATTCATTCATTCATTTTTGGAAATCAGTATCGATACCCAGCCCTAATATTGATATATTAATATCGTTTTAGTAACACTTACCGAATCGATATTGAATCTAATCGAATCAAATCGAATGGAATCGTGATAACCTTGTGAATCGGAATCGATTCTTGAAATTGAGTCAATACCCAGCCCTAGTACTGACACTATTGTAGTCATCATAGTCTTGAAGCACGTGGGGGCGACCTGCTCTGACAGTGATGCGTTGAAGATGTCCGTGAAGACAGGAGCCAGCTGTGTGGCACACATTTTGATGACTCTGGTTGGTATGCCCTCGGGACCAGCAGCTTTGCGGGCATTCACCTTCCTGAAGGACTCGCACACCTCAGCCTCAGAGAGTTGTAGGGCTGTGTTTTCACGTTCCCTGAGGTCCTTTGCTGGTGTGCTCATGTTCAGTGCGTCGAACCTTGCATAGAAGGTGTTGAGCTTGTCTGGTAGCTCTTTGTCACCTATCGCCAGCAGGTTCAATGTCATGAGTACAGATGCTATCCTTCACAGTTATGTGCTCAGGCTTACACCATTTCTCATTGACAAAGACAGCTTAGCCCCTCCCCCTGTTTGCTTGCCGCTATCTCGTCACCTGTCCTTCCGCTAGGGCTGGGTATCAATTCGAATTTCAAGAATCGATTCGATTCTGATTCACAAGGTTCAGAATAGATTATCTCGATTCGATTCAATATCGATTCGGTTAGTGTTACTAAAACCAGTGTTTTATTTTTATTTTTTAGCTATAACCTTAATTACATGACTGCCAAGTTATGCAACACATCAATACTAGGGCTGGGTATCGATACTGATTTCCAAAAATGAATGAATCATTGAATGAATTAATGAACTATTCATTCCTTCATTTATTCATTCATTAAATAAAAGATCTATTTTGGGATTCATGAATCGATTCTGAATCATTTGATCGATTTTTTTTAACCCAGCCTTACCTTCCGCACCAGTGTGAAGCCCTTCAGGTTCACTACACTGTCTGGTATGTTGTCATTCAGCCACGTTTCCAAAAAACAGAGTAAGCTACTCATACTCACATTGCCTGTAAACCAGGGCTGTCATCAGTCTTGTTGGCAAGAGTTCTTACATTTCCCATTACGATTCTGGTAGAAATGGTTTGAATCTCTTCCCCCCTTCTTTAGACTGAAACCCTGTCTGACAGTGTCTGTGTGTTCCCTGTGTGTGTCTGCTCACTGTTGCACAGGCAGGCCAGGCCACAGAGACAGAGACCCTGATTCCGATGATGTACCGCTGCAGATCCCTGGTACTGGTGGGAGACCCAGAACAACTGCCCCCTACTGTCATCTCAAAGGTACTGCAACTCTGACTGCATTGGTAGGCTTTTTAGAACTGTCCATGTTGTCCATTCTAATGTCATTTAAAATGCATATTGATCAACTTCCCCTCTTTCTCTCTGTCCCCATCTTTCTCTTCCCTTTTCCCCTGTACCTCTATCCCGGTCTCCTTGACGTCACTATTTCCATCTTTCTCTCTCTCCCTCCCTCTCTTAGAAAGCGAAGGAGCTGAACTATGGTCAGTCTCTGTTGGCTCGTCTGTGTAAGTGTCTGCGGGACATCGCTGGAGAGCTCAGCCCAGTCATCTTCCTCAGCAGACAGTACCGCATGCACCCTGACATCTGTGAATTCCCCTCCAAGTACATCTACAAGAATCAGCTCAAGACCGACTGGTAGGGGGCATCTACCCTTTCAATTGAGTAGTTGTGGTTTTACGGGCTTTAATTTGAAGAATTTGTACTTCGTGTGTGTGTGTGTGTGTGTGTGTGTGTGTGTGTGTGTGTGTGTGTGTGCGTGTGTGTGTGTGTGTGTGCGTGTGTGTGTGTGTGTGTGCGCGTGCGCGCGTGGGTGGGTGTGTCTGTGTGTGCGTGCGCCTGCACCTCCAGTGATACCGCACAGAAGAGGTGTGCTGTCAGCTGGCCCTTCCAGTCCTACTGGCTGTTTGACGTGAAGGACGGACGAGAGGTCAAGGAGAGAGAGTAAGGAGAACGCCAGGGTGCTTCATATGAATAGATGAAGGAGGGAAGCAAACAAACTCACTATATACATGCATACATTGATTGAAGGAGGGGTTTATAGGTTGTTTGACTGACTCTCTGTTGGGCCAGATCCTACCGTAATGACAAGGAGGTGCGTCTGGTGATGCTGCTACTCAAGCTGATCTCTGGGAAGCACCAGGGAAAGGTGGGGGTCATCACCCCCTACAACGCCCAGAAGGAGCGCATCAACAGAGAGATGGCCCGGGAGGAGAACAAACACCTGCAGTGAGTCTACACCACCGCCCACCCCAAACACACACACACACACACACACACACCCATACATAGCAGTCAGTTCAAATAGTCTTTATCTTTATGGTGTGTTGTCTAACTGGTGAGATGGCTGAAAGACTAGTTAAGGCCTCTGGTTCAGCTTTAGTAGTGTTTCGTGCCTTTTAGTGATTTCCCCCCTGTGCCGTCCCTCTGTGTTGGCCCAGGGTAGAGGTGGACACGGTGGATGGCTTCCAGGGCCGGGAGATGGACTGCATCATCGTGTCCTGTGTCAGAGCCAACCACGAGGGGGTTGTCGGGTGAGTAGAGGGGAGGCAAGGAGCTCATGTCAAGTTATACGCGTCAACTAACCAGGCTTCATACTAGTTATACGTGTCAACTAACCATACTAGTTATACGTGTCAACTAACCAGGCTTCATACTAGGTATACGTGTCAACTAACTAGCATGTTAGCATAGCATAGCAGAGCTGCATCATAGTTGCATAGCAGCATAGTTGCATAGCAACTAGTTATACTAGTATGAAGTACTTAGGGCACAGACCTTTCTTATCCTATGGTTTATCCGTGTGTGTAAATGAAATCTGTGAAACAGCATGCATTTCCGACCATCTGCCTGTTCTATTCACCTCCTCTATCCCCTGTTCGATAAAAAAAACCTGTAAAAACCTCTTTCCACATACCGCCTGCACGCTATAAACCCTCAGACTGCATCGCAGTTTTCACTCATTTTTAATGAACTGTCATGCTCTCTGGATGGCAATCGCAATATCAGTTCTGATGAGCTTGTAATTATTTTTTATTCTACATGTACGGATATCTTGGACTTTGTTGGCCCTTTTAGATCTAAAGAACGCTCTGAGCCATGGTTTAATGACTCCACACGTGCTCTGAGACGCTCTTGTCGCCGTGCTGAGAGGAAGTGGGAAAAGGATAAGCTCCAAGTCTCTCTCTCAATTCTGCGCGAATGTTTTTCAGTCAACCAGAGAGCCGTTAAAGCTGCCAAAATGGAGTATATATCTAATCTTGTCTCCAATAATAGTCACAAGCCTCAGGTACTATTCAATATTTTTAACTCCCTTGTAAACCCAAGTGATAACTCTCCCATTGTGCCATCGCCCAAAATCTGAGAGCTTTATTAAAAAAAGAAAATTGAAAAAAATGTAGCTCTAAGGCCAGCTGCTCCCATGCATGTGGCCCCTGGGCCTGACCCCTCTGCTGTCCTAGATCAGTTTGAGCCAGTATCCCTCTTCTCACCAGTATCCGATCTCCTGCACTTTCATGCCCCAGCTAGAGAACTGAGATCCTCTAATCAGCTGCTGCTGGCTGTCCCAAAGACTCGGCTGAAGACTAGAGGTGACCGAGCCTTTGGGGTCGCAGCCCCTAGGCTCTGGAACAGTCTTCCCTGGCACATTAGGTCTGCCCAGACCGTAGAGATTTTGGTCACACTTTACAATAAGGGTCACAAAAAACATTAGTTAACTGTTAACTAATGCTTATTTAGGGTTAGGTTAGGTTACTAATGTTAATTAATACCTTAGTTAAGGTTAGGGTAAGGTTAACTGAGTTAACCTTAGTTAAAGGTACCCAATGTAGTTTTTGACCACTAGTATGCGCTCTAGAGAAGGTGGTCCCCGAAAATCGTGCACTACGTCATTGCGTCAATATGCAGAGCACATAAGTGACGTTTCACACATCTTTGTTGTTTTCAAAACATTAGCTAAATATCATTTAATGATATTTTAGAAATTAGAAGGTAGGAAAGACATTCAAGTGATTCAACATGTTTATTATGCTACAAGGAACCATATAATCGAGGAATTTCGAAAATAAACGAAGAACGGATTGTTTTGATTCACGTTTCGTTGGGTACCTTTAACATAAATAACATAGTAGTAAATGGTTAAAGCAATACATCGCGATATTTGGACCTTTACAAACATCAACAAACGTCTGGTGCTAATTCTCCAATTATATTTACTAAAAGTAAGCTGAATCGTCCAAACAGTCTACTCAGAAAGATAATACATTGACATTTATTACCTTTTAAAACGTGCCCCCGGGACGCAGCATTCAGTCGAAGTGCGCATGCGCAATGTTGTGCTTAAACAACACAGTTGTAGCTAACTATTCCGGCATCTACGGATATCATGCGTTTTTTAGCTCAATGATATCATGACGGAGGTGAGAAAACCGAAGTGAAACATCACAGAGGAAGCCAGAAAAAGACCATCTGATAACGTTACGACAGTGCACTTACTCGCAGAGCCTGTGGGGGCGCAGTTCTGAGAAAAACAGAGAAAACGTTATGTATTGCTTTAATAGATACGTTAGTTAACTGTTACTTAATGCTTAATAATGCATTAACTAATGCTTATTAATATACCCTTATTGTAAAGTGTTAGAGATTTTTAAGTCTTTAAAGACTCACCTGTTCTCCCAGGCCTTCAACTCAGGTTGAGCTGGACACCCGATGGCCCCTGTATTGTACTGTATTTTATATTGCTTATTGTTTATGATGTATTGTAGTGTTCTGTTGCGTGCGGTGTGTTTTGTTGCTCTGGAGCTGTGGTCAACTTTGGTCAACCTCGGTTGTTTTAAATGTGCTTTATGAATAAAATGTGAGTTGAGTTGAATTATACGCGTCAACTAACCAGGCTTCATACTAGTTATACGCGCCAACTAACTAGACTTCATACTAGTTATATGTGCCAACTAACCAGACTTCATACTAGTTACTGTATATGCATCAACTAACCAGGCTTCATACTAGTTATACGCGCCAACTAACCAGGCTTCATACTAGTTACTGTATATGCGTCAACTAACTAGACTTCATACTAGTTATACGTGCCAACTAACCAGACTTCATACTAGTTACTGTATATGCGTCAACTAACCAGGCTTCATACTAGTTATACGCGTCAACTAACCAGACTTCCTACTATTTATACGCGTCAACTAACCAGACTTCCTACTAGTTATACGCGTCAACTAACCAGTCTTCATACTAGGTATACGTGCCAACAGACTTCATACTTGTTATACGCGTCAACTAACCAGACTTCATACTAACTAGGTATACGTGCCAACTAACCACACTTCATACTAGTTATACGCGCCAACTAACCAGACTTCATACTAACTAGGTATACGTGCCAACTAACCACACTTCATACTAGTTATACACGCCAACTAACCACACTTCATACTAGTTATATGTACCAACTAACCAGGCTTCATACTAGTATTGGAATGTAGGTTAATTAGCAGGGCAGCCTTGGATAACTGAGGAAAAGACAAGTAGTAACCCTGTCTGTGTGGGTGAAGGTCAGGTGAGCTCTAAGACTATGCACTTTGAATCTGATCCCACAGATTCCTGGGGAGCAAACCTAGGATGAACGTGACCATCACACGAGCCAAGTGTAGTCTGTTCATCCTGGGACACCTGTGCACACTCAAGGTCAGTTCCCCCTGTCATTTAATACTTATCTCTGTGATTTGTGTGTGTGTGTCTGTGCACTTGTGTCTTTGCCTCTTTGCTCGGTTGATTTATTTTGCTGGTGCAGATTATGTTGATTCTGACCAGGTATAACTATGACTTCCCTTGGTTCCCTGGCCTCACACATGCGTGCAGTCAGACAAGGACTGGGGTTCTCTGATCGACGACGCCAGTAAGAGGGGAACCATCATGAGAACCGAAGAGAAGAACTTCAAGGTGGACAGCAGGATGATCTTGAAAAAGGTCTTCCCTTCCTTGGACCGCCCCCCTGCCTCTGCAGGACCCAGGCATGTCCCCATCAGCCATCGGCGCACCACAGTCCCTGCCCTGACTACCCAGCCCAGGGGCTCCTCACCTCCACAGCGTCCCCGCTCTGTATCCCCCCCCCACACTGCAGACAGGCCCACCGACCCTCGGCTGGCTACCCGGCCTCCATCGACCCACCAACAGGCCCCATGGCCCCCTCCGCCCCCCCAACAGGCCCCCCAGCCTCCTGCTGAGATCCTCAGGGACTCCCGGGGAGTCGAGCCCAGGAGAGATGCCCCCATAGACGGCCCCAGAAGAGGGGAGCACAGCCGGGACCCGCGGCTTGAGTCCACCAGGGATCCCCGGCAGGAGCAAGGCAGGGACCTGCGAGGGGAAAATGTCCACGAGTACAACCATTTCAGGAGATACGAGAAGGCGCTGCCTCTAAGGAATAGAGGGAGGGACATGGACAGAGAGAGGGATAGACACTCTTCTCCTGGCTCTCTGTCCTACACAGGGACCTATCATAATCAACGCTGCTCGAGCCCCCCGAGCCCCAAGAGGAAGAAGAAATGAGTGCAATTGTTTATATTTCTGTGTGAGGCATTTCTTATGTTTGGATTTGTGATGTTTATATTTGTGTTTGGGACATTATGTTCCGATTTGTATATTTTATTTGTAAAAATTTTCAATAAACCGTGTCTTAAGAGTTATTCAAGACTTGCAGAGGAGGCAGTTTTTTTTAAACTAATTTTATGAAGTACCACAGACTTCACTTTAGAATAGCTCAGACTATCAACTCGAGTTAATGATTATATTATTAGGCTACTACTGTTCATCTTATTTATTTGATTGTTTATGTTGTAACAGATGAATGGTTGTAAACCATGAACTCAGCGAGGTATATTGGAATTAATTTAAACAGTTCCCTTTGCTTCCCAACCACCATCTGATCTACTTTGTGTTGCTGCACTTTTTGTTTTATTCTTTCATGTTTTTTGAGCACAATCAACTTTTACAAGAGGACAAAATTAAGTCCATCCATTCTCGAGTGCAGCGTTCCATAGGCATATAGGCCTGTCGCTCTCCGTTCACCACCGATCTTCCTAATGTTCCTCTTTTCATTTTTTCCAGTAATCCAAACTCCATATACCATTCCTATTTAGATTTTTTATCATTGACTCACACGAACAAACCAATTCTTTGTTCAATGATCTCAGATCTGATTTTAGGTTATTATTCCCGATTTGTCTGACAACATTTTTAAGGGGTTCTTTTGCAAAAACATCTCCGTTTGTAAGCTCAACGGTTCTGTTTCAAATAAACCAGAAGGATACAGTACTCTCGTCATCTCCTCCTTCTCCTTCCTTCTTCTCCTCCTTGTCCTCCTCTGGGTTTAATGGCGGATCGCCAAAAAACTTTAATGTGTATACCGCCACCTACTGTACAGTTCTTAAATTCTAACCTGTGTAACCTACTGGCCCTCAGTCTCAGACAAAGTCTCAGACGAAATTACAAAATCGGAATAAAATCTTGAGAGTCTTGTTGGAGTTGCTCTGCGCTCCCGTGATCACTGTCGTTAGGTGTAAGGTGGTCTTAAAACCCGATTCTGGCCAGTCTTTGTCATGTCTTGGCCTTACAACAATATCAAACATGTTTGATATTCACGCAAGTCTTTAGTCTCGTCTTATGCAAATAGTGTGGTTCAATGACGTGATCATTATCAACAACCAATAGGCGATTTGCAGAATCCTAGTCTATGACTAGTCTGTGACTTAAAACTCTTTAGTCTTTAGATGTGAGAGGGTATCAGATGACAGTCTTTTTTTTTTTCTTTTTTTTTTTTTAAATCTTGTAAAAGTTTTATCAAAGTTTTCTAGTGTATGGACAGCAGTAAATAATGCCCTGCATTCTTTGTTTTACCTTCATTACTCACATTCTAGGTTTCAAAATTAGGACTATTTGGAGGAATGTTTTTATCAAATGTTAAATCAAATTTTATCATTGGTTAGGGTTAGGGTTAGTGTGAGGACAGGTTATTTTGTGACCATATAGACCTGTTGTCACAACGTTGCCTGTTGGTAACATCTGGAGAGTCTTTTGACAACCCAGGCAGATGTCCTGATGGGACTCCAGCCCCGCCCAACCTGCTTGATTAGGAAACGGGGAACAAGAAAGGTTACCCAGACAGGACCAGAGGACCGTCACAAGGTACAGAGGAGGAAGGGGGATTCATCAGAATCTTATGATTCAGAATCTAGTGAGACAGAATGATTTGATTCAGACTGATCACATGAATTAAGGGGTTTCTTTATTCAACTGTTATTTAAGGGTATTTTCACCCAAATGTATTTTCATTAGGTGAACAGTGTAGGAATTACAATTTTGTACATGGTCCCCCACTTTTTAAGGGACCAAAAGTATTTGGACAATTGGCTGCTCAGCTTTTTCGTGGCAGTACCTAGTACTGTCGCCTCACAGCAAGAAGGTCTCCGGTCCTTTCTGTGTGGAGTTTGCATGTTCTCCCCGTGTTCGCAAGGGTTTTTCCCATAAAGAACCCAATATGAAAAACATGCAGAAGAACAGATCGTTAACGCTGTCCGTCCATGGTGAAGACGGACAGGAATACTTGGTTGGCCCCTGGGCGCTTCCCAAGCACGCTGCCTACTGTCTACTCTCGGCTGCCCTTGGGGGAAGGACGTCGGGATGGGTTAAGTGCAGACAACATTTAATCTCCACATCTGTGTGCTGTATGATAAATAAAGATTCTTCCTCTTCTATATGAAATCCAAAGAGCTGTCACTGTCAGTGAAGCAAGCCATCATTAGGCTGAAAAATCAAAACAAACCCACCAGAAAGACAGCAAAAACATTAGGTGTGGCCAAATCAACTGTTTGGTACATCCTTAAAAATAAAATGCACTGGTGAGCAAGAGCAAAGAACACCAAAAGACCTGGAAGACCACGGAAAACAACTGTGGTGGATGACAGAAGAATTATTTCCCTGGTGAAGAAAGACCCTTTCAAACAGTTGAGATCAAGAACACTCCCCGGGAGGTAGGAGTATCTGTGTCAGATCAATAACACTCCCCGGGAGGTAGGAGTATCTGTGTCAAAGTCAACAATCAAGAGAAGACTTCACCAGGGTAAATACAGAGGGTTCACCACAAGATATAAACCATTGGTGAGCCGCAAAAACCGGAAGGCAGATAAGAATTTGCCAAAATACATCTATATATATATATATATATATATATATAAAAATGTTTAGCTCTGGAACAACATCTTATGGACAGATGAGACAAAGATCAACTTTGTACCAGAATGATGGGATGGGAAGAGTATGGAGAAGGGAAGGAACTGCTCATGATCCAAAGCATACCACCTCATCAGTGAAGCATGATGGTGGTAGTGTTATGGTGTGGGCATGTATGGCTGCCAATGGAACTGTTCCCTTGTATTTATTGATGATGTGAATGCTGACAAACGCTGCAGGATGAATTCTGAAGTGTTTCGGGCAATCTTATCTGCTCATATTCAGCCAAATGCTTCAGAACTCATTGGACGGTGCTTTATAGTGCAGATAGACACTGATCCGAAGCATACTGCGAAAGCAACCAAAGAGTAAGGCAAGGCAAAGAAGTGTAATGTTCGGCAATGGCCAAGTCAACCACCAGACCTGAATCCAATTGAGCATGCATTTCACTTGCTGAAGACAAAACTGAAGGGAAACCGCCCAAAGAGCAAGCAGGAACTGAAGACAGCTGCAGTATAGGCCTGGCAGAGCATCACCAAGGATCCAGAAACCCCTGCAAAGGATTTGCAACCAAATATTAAAAATGACAATTTGATTTATGATTGTTAGTTTGTCCAATTACTTTTGGTCCCTTAAAAAGAGGGGTACCACCACATATAAAATGTGTTGTAATTCCTACACCGTTCACCTGATTTGGATGTAAATACCCTCAAAGCTGAATGTCTGCACTTAAAGGAGTAGTAAAGGGAAAATGCATGTTTAGCCCAGTTTTAAGGTTACTTATGATAATATACAATGGTTCAGATGAAAATGTTGACAAAACTAGCACTTTTGAGAAAGTCTGATAATTGCTCTTCCACCGTTTTGGTCATACAATGGATGTGAATGGGCACCTTGAAAAATCTTTCAAAAACATGTTAAACTCTCGATTTCAGCTTTTTGATCTGAACCATTGTATATGATCATAAGTAACCTTAAAACAGGGCTAAACATGCATTTTCCCTTTACTACTCCTTTAAAGCACACATTCAATGTTTCATTTTAAATCAATTGTGTTGGTGTACAGAGCCAAAATGATGAAATTTGTATTTATGGACCTACCTGTAGTTTACCATTGTTATTCTCCTTCCTTACATATATATTACAGTAAAATGGTAAAGCCAAAACACCACATTTTCCTACTCAAAAGTTACATTTTTATTTACAGGATGGCGCCCCTTCTTGGATTTCTGGGTTAAAATTATGTCATAATGTCAAACTGATGTCAGAATTCCTCATGGTTGACATGATTCTAGGTGCTTTGGTTCAAAATTTAATTTTTCAAGACGGCGCCAGCAGGTATTTTGGATTTGGCCCTCTGGTTAAAAAAAAAAAAAAAAAAGCCAGGATGTTGGGGAGGGGGCTGGGTAATACATTTTTTTTTTAAAATAAAAGATCCATAGAACTCAGATCAATCATCAAAACATCTTAGCCAGAGAATGGTCACATAAGTGAGGTTCTAGACCCCTACTCGTTTGTCCACTAGATGGAGGCATTGAGTAGGGGGGGTGGAGGTGGGGAGTGGAAGTCCCAGAGTTAGTGAGAAGCAGGGGACTTGTTACCACAAGGAACATGTGTAATGGGTGGGGGACAACATGTTTGCATGTGTACTTGTTATATTCATAGTTTCTGTGACGTTTTTGTTCTGGTCTGTCACTGTTGGCTGTCTGACTTGTCTCTTTCAGTCACTATGTAAAGAGTTCTTGGGTCTTTTGAAAGATGCTATATAAAGGCGTTATATAAATACAATTTATTATTATTATTATTAGAACCCCCCTCTCACAGTGCTGCTTTTGTCGAGATGTGCGTCTTTTAAGATTGATACAGCATTTCTGTCTTTCTCTCCTACACTCACACTCTTGTTAACCTGCAGTGTAGCCGAGTCAGCAGAACGGATGCCTTTTTTTCCACTGAAGTGTTTTATTATTGTTGTTTTTTCCAATAAAAACTGAAGTACGTGGCCACAGCACCTACAGGGTCACTGGAAGTGCCCTCTAAAGGGATGGTTTCCACGGTGATCTGGGTATAGAGGTGTGTGTGTGTGAGTGAACCTGCAGGTTACCTGTCTCAGGACTCAGGGGGTCATTATGAGTGTATTGTTTGTATGTTATTGGGAGGGATGTGACTTCTCCCTTTGTCTATTCTAAGATACTGTATGAGATGCCCAGAGCAGGCCTGATGGGCATATTCATTTCCCAATGTTTTGACAGATTCAGTGAAGCCCTTCAAATTCCCAGCTCTTCAGTCTTAGAAACTTAGAACTGAAACGATATCTTCTGTGTGACAGACGTCGGCTCATTCTGTGTGTTTCAGTAGTTCATTCTTCTAGCAGCTTCTTCAAATGCTCAGACTGAATGAAATAAGAAGTGGTGGGATGGTTCCTCTGTTCTCTACGTCTCAGATGCCACTGCTAGCAAGTGAACCACGCACTAGTGGTAGTTCTGTTCATCTGGAGGGAGCTGAGTCAATAACATGCAAGCAAGAGCAAATAACACTCACATTTACTATAGGCATTACAGTGTAATAAAATGCTCATTTGTAATAGTTCATTTATTGGAACTCCAAACAAAAATAATCTCTACAAAAAATATTCAAATAATGTCATATAATATTGATACTTTGATATCTCTTTTACTCTCTTTTTAGATTTCTGATAAGTTAAATTCTGTTTTCCTGAATACTGTGTGAAGATAAAATCTTGCTAAATGTGGCAACAATCACTCATTCCTATGACAACCATAATAGTGACTAAAACTGATTATTCATAACCTTCTGGATAATATAATTACATGTAGAATCTCAGCTAGTGGGCACATCAGATACATCGACAGAAGATAATCGTAAAAAAAAAAAATGCAGCAGAAAAAGGAAAAACGTGAAAACAAGTCTAATTCTTTTTTCTGTCAAAATTAAACCTGGTTTATAGTATTCTATGTAGGCCTCGATAGCGGATGCCCCTCCCAACAAACACACTCCCCCCCCCCAGATACTGTAAGCCTCCCTGCACCCTCCCACTCCACGGCTGACCAATCACACTGAAGTGGGAGTAGTGCGCCCGCAGAGGAGCATTGGACTCAACCAATAAAGAAAGAGGAAAATTGTCCTTGTGTTCCATCCATCCGCACAACGCACCCTTCATTGTGGTGAACAGCGATGACTTAAGTGTTCTCTTTTGTTTGTTTATGCTTTTTGGTATGAGTTTGCTCCAGCTCTTATATAAAGGGAGAGAGAGAGAGAGAGAGAGAGAGTGATTGGTTGTCCGATTCTCCAGCTGCCTCTCTGTTCTCTGATCCTCTCACACACTCACGCACGCTCACACACACACACACAAAAGTGGGATTCCTCCCAGTCCAATAACAGTCCAGTGAGGTTTGTGTGTTCAAGTGTTTTTGAGTGTGTGTGTGTGCGCGTGTGTGTGTGTGTGTGTATTAATACTATTTTAGTGTCTCTATAGAGTCCCATTGGCCAGCTTGCAGGCTCTGCCCAGTCTGGTAAGCTGTCACACACACACGCACACACCCCTGGCTCCTGGATCTCTGGGGTCTGGGCGAGTCAGTGTGCAGTTACTATGGCCAGAAGCTGGGGTAGCAGGACGCAGAGCAGCAGCGAGGCCAGGGGGAGGTGGGGGGTCCAGGCAGAGCTGCAGTCCTTGCCCCCCTCACAGCGAGATTGTTGGCACAGCACCCCCTTGAAGTCTGGAGGGCACATACACTTCTGGCTCTGGTAGCAGGTCCCTCCGTTCTGACACAACAGCAACTCCTCGTCACACACATTGGCTGCGAGGGGAAATCCAGGAAGAGGGGGAAGGTTTGGTGGGTAGAGAGAGAGAGAGAGAGAGAGAGAGACAGAGAGGGAGGAAAAAGGCAAAGATAAATTCTCCAAGTGTACGTTTTTAGGCACACTAACAGCTGCCTTCAGAGCACCTTTTCATTTCCTCTGTGAATGTATCTCGATCATGCGCTTTCTCTGGGTCAAATGTAATATCTCCATTTGAATCTGGAGATTCTCACTGTACCACGTCGTTGAGTGAATTATCAGCGTCATTAAAAAGCTGTAAAAGGCATTAGGGAAAACACAGCCGTAGTTTATAACGTACTTGACCTAAAAACTTGATAAAGAAGTGTGTTCACGTGTGCGTGTGTGAGAGAGAAATCATAAAATCAGGGAAGGATTTCTGGGGCACGATGACGTTACAGAGTACCTCTCTATTGTTGATGCGAATCCTCTGCTGAAGAGATAAAAACATCAATGGTGACACCGAGCGTAACCCGCGGCTCGTATCCGTTACAAACGGCCGCGTTCTCCACCCGCAACCCCCCTCTCTTTCGGTCATGTAAATTGGGGATGGCGTGTACGGAACGTGACCTACTGCGCGACCCAGTTCTACAGCACTCCGCGGTAAGTAGAGATTCCTACCGAAACGCGGCCTGTGACAGGATGAAGCAGAGAGGACGCGGAGGAGGGGGGAGGGGGGGGGGGGGTGTAACATGAGACATGGCGCTTGACTAGATGTTGGATGGGAGGGGGGCGGCGGCTCGCTGAAACGGGGTTAAGGTGCGACAGGGTCATCCATTAAGGGAGCAGGTGAGGCGCCTAATGAGCTACATGACCCAGTACCGAGGGGAGGGGGGGGGGGGGGGGAGTGAATGCCCATGCAGACTAAGTGGTACGGTGTAATCCTAACAAGGAATCTGGGTGACATATGAGGTACCTACCCCCAATGTCTAATATACCGAAGATAGGCCTCTCTCTCTCTCCCTCGGCCTCTCTGTCTTGTACACACACACACACACACACACACACACACGTGCCCTCTCGCACACACACACATACACACTCGCCCCGTATACTCACGGTAACACCCTTGTTTCCAGTAGAACCCCGGGAAACAGTCGTCACACTTGGGTCCGGTGGCTCCGTCTTTACACTGGCAGAACCCAGTTCCGTTGCAGCGGTCGTGCACTGAACCCATCTGGTTGCAGTTACACTCTGGACAGAGAGAGAGAGAGAGAGAGAAGGAGGGAGGGAGAGACGGGCAGAATGTGGGATAAAGAAATACATCGAAAATGTCAGAAAATAAATTCTATGGCGGTTTATTAGCATACTTTCGGCGTCCACTCGGTGAGTATCTGAAAGCGCGCGTGCGTGCGTGTATAGAGAGCCTTCTATGTATTGATTCTTTGCCACGCTCTGTGTGCCAGTGCACTGGCAGGCGAGCTAATGGGGCCTCATTTGTGCTGACTCTCAGGCCTGGCCCTGCGTGTCCCCCCGCCATCTCCCCCCCAAACCCCCCCCCAGTGTGGCCAGCTCGCCCTCTAGCCTCCCCCTGGCCACCTACAGATGGAGCCACGCCAGCGCCAGAGTGATCTACACAGCCAACCCACCCATGTCCCATCTAACCCACAGCTCTTCTCCACACAGGTCTTCCCACTCTCACAGTGCTCAGGGATGGAAATGATGGAGATTTGAGAATAGTAATTAATTTTTTTTTCACGCTTGTGTACTTGCGCTTGCCCTACACGCACGTACCCACCCACACCATAAAATGCAGTATACCCATCCTCATACATACACACACACACACACACACACTATAACTAAGTATACACATCCT
The DNA here is from genome assembly GCF_949987555.1 of Borostomias antarcticus. Classification (NCBI taxonomy): domain Eukaryota; kingdom Metazoa; phylum Chordata; class Actinopteri; order Stomiiformes; family Stomiidae; genus Borostomias; species Borostomias antarcticus. The sequence goes on along the minus strand of NC_140241.1, from coordinate 24,122,574 downwards.
CATACACACACATACACACACTATAACAAAGTATACCCATCCTCATACACACACACACACACACACACATACACCATAACAAAGTCTGTCCATCCTCATACACATTCACAAACACACACACCATAACATACAGTACAGTATAACCATCCACACACACACACACACTCACCATAACAAAGTATACCCATCCTCATACACACACACACACTATAACATACACTACACCAAACAGACACAACCCTCCCCCCCCCACCCGCCCCTGACGTACCGATGCAGACGCCCTCGTCGTCCAGCTCAGCGGAGGTGTTCCTGAAGTAGCCCACCCTGCAGTGCTGGCAGTTCTGTCCCCGCGTGTTGTGTTTACAGCTCACGCACGTCACGATGTTCAGGTAGTCGATGTAGCTGCAGCGGTTGGAGTGTCCGTAGCACTCACAGTCTGAGGAGACAGACGGGAGGTCAGATCCACACCACCCTTCTGGGGACTGGACACTTTGGGTGGGGGTGGAGGGATCTGAGCTCCTGAGTGGGCGGGTCATTTGACTGGGAATCTCCTGGTAAACTCCGGAGCTTGGCGGGTGTGCACTGGATAGCTAGTGGGCCCTTAGAGCAGCCTTTCTCAAACTTTTTTGTCCCAGGGCCCAGTAATCCATGGCCCTCAACCTCTGGGGACCACTTACATAATTTTTCGGGGAAAGAAATACTAATTTTTTCATTCAATTTTATTAAAAACATTTGGTAACGCTTTATAATAAAGACCCATTTTAATATAACATTAACATTTAAATGTGTATCTCTCTTGTTTGCACCACCTCATGTCTATTTGTCTCTGTTGTCTGTCTGTCTATCTGTCTATCTGTCTCTGTTGGCTGAGTTGTCTGTCTCGGCATTGGAGTCTTTTGCACGTACAGCTAAAACGGACCAACAGCATTGAATTGAATACAGTTATTTTCATTGAATATACAGTTATTTTATTTTGGGGTGTGTGTCGCGGCAGGGATTCCTCTGCGGCCCGGTGCCTTTCTGCATAGTTTAAGGCTGCCTTTTAGGCTGCCTTAGAGTATCTCTGATTGTGACCAAGGACTCTTTTTGTAATTACCAAGACAGTTACTGTGTAAATCAATTACTACAGTATGTAACTACACAGTTACATTAGTAACAACATTAGTAACACAGTACAGTAGTAACAACATTGTCGTTACATAAGAACTGCTGATGTATCTACATAGTATTGTTTAGCACTGTTTAGGGGGACCATGTAATTACATAGCATTTTCTACAATATATAACTACATTTTTGTTAATACATGTAGTAACATAGTATTTAATGTACAATTCAGGTAAAGTGTTATCCAGTTCAATTTAGCTTTAAACGCCAAAGGAATGTTAGAGAAATAGTCGTTAAATTCATCCTCCATCCTTTTTCCCTCTACCTTCTCCTCTTCCTGACTGTGCTATACTCAGCTCTACTGACAAGAATCCATATGTGTGTGTGTGTGTGTGTGTGTGTGTGTGTGCGCATGCTTGCACGCTTTGTAGGAGGGGATTTAAGTTGATTTCAATGCCAGGAACAGAACTCTGTTACAGATCTCTCTCTCTCGCTGTCTGTCTGCAGGTTGTAGGTCTAGTTCATACCAGGTTACAGGTCTAGTTCATATCTATTGCTGCAGGTTGCAGGTCTAGTTCCTATCTAAACTCTTGCCTCCTTAGCATTCTCTCTGTGTCCGCACATGGGAAGAGTGAGTCTCCTGAGTCGATGTAATATTGATATGTGTCCGTATTTCATTTCACCCAAAATATCAATGCCAAAACTCTGTCTGTGCGCCTACACTCTGTGAAGGATTAAATAAGTTATTATATGATATTGCAGATAAAAATGTATCATTCAGTAAACCTTTTGTAATTATAATTAGGAAACTCAACCCTGAAACTCACCAAGTGATTTTCAGGTTATTGTACTGAGGCCTGCATTTCATTCTTAGGTTGTAAACAGATGGTAAAGAGTCCCATGTGTATTTAAGCAGGCTGTGGAGACACTTCATATGCAGATGAAGAATAACAATTATATAAATCCTCTATCTCACTGATTTTGAGTGTGCCCTATACAGAGGGGAACAGAGGCGGAGAATAGAAGTAGAGAAGAGGATAGCTGAGTGGGAGAGGTGTCTGTCTGTCGGTCTGTGGATTCTCTTGGCTGAGGTTGGCCTAATTAAGGTTTTATTAAGCTTTAGAAGACGCATGCGTTTGTGTGGTGTGAGGCATCGCTGTTCTCTGAAGAGGCATTTACCGGTCATGTTTATGCAAATACACATTTAAATGCACATTAAAAAGTCGGAGTTTAGCTGTTTAATCAGCCATCACATTATTATTTTATTATTGTTTGGTTGATGATGCCAGCTGAAATATTTATGTGCTGTTTAAAGGAAGCAGGAGAGAGGAGCATTGTAAAGTGCCTCCCTCAGCAGTTAGGAAGGACTGGTGAGGGAGAGAGAGAGAGAGAGAGAAACGGGGAGGGAGAGAGAGTAGAGGAAGGGAGACAGACAGAGAGGAAGAGGGAGAGAGGGAGCGAGAGAAGAGAGAGTAATTAAATATAAATGCCCAATTACAGCTCAGATGGAGGAGGGACATTGTTTTACACATTAACTCAAAGTCAAGATGTTGCCTTATGGAATGCTGTCAATTCATTACAGCGAGACAACTTTATTTAAGTGTGTTTGGACAGGGGACAGTTGTGGTCCGGTAATTGGGGAAGGAAGAATATATCTCTGTGACATAAATCTTTCAAGGCACTGTTAGACACAGAGAAAGAAAGAGAGAGAGAGCAGCCAGGAGAGAGTAGAGAAGGAGAGAAGACAGACAGGAGAGGGGGGAGAGGGAAGATATGCAGAAGAAAGAGGGGGGAGATGAGTGACAAGAGAGAGGAGACGGCGAGGGAGAGCAACGAGAGACGTACAGAAGAGAGCCCAGGGAGAGAAGAGAGACCGGGAGAGGAGAGAGACACAAAAGTGGAGAGATGGAGAAAAGGAGAAGAGCCCAATGATAATAATTATGAATCCTAGAATGATGAGAGTGATGATGATGATGACAATGATGAAGAGCAACGTTCTGTTTGCTTACCTTGGTTAGGAGGCCCCCCAAACCATAACAGCATGAGGTGTGTAGAGAGCGTTAGACAGGGGAAACATCACAGACAAACACACACACTTAAAAGGAATTTCCCCACAGTTTCTCAGCCATATCAACTGCCATCCAGAATGACATATTTTTCATTTTTACTTTCTTGCGCCAGACTTTTGAATCCACTGATCTAAGCCCAGTGAATACTGTCTGTATCTGTTTCAGACAGATTTCAGGCGGCCCTGTCTTTCGGCGGGTCTATCTCTGCTGCTGCTGCTGCCTGCGCTGGCCTCTCTTACCTTTGAAATCATCGTACGCAATCCCAAACAGGTGCTTGGCCTGGGGCTGTCCTGAGATCAAGAGCTTCAGCAGGCCTTAGGAGATGAAGGAATCTTTGTTTAAGACAGGTGCTCGGGATTCACACTGCTCTGCACTACTACACGCAGACTGCCAGGCTACAGGCTACAGCATAGAGAGAGGCTATCACCACCAACACACAGACACACCTACAGATTACAGCCAACCTGCTGTACTGTAAGGGCTATAGAGGAGAGGCTGTCACCAGCAACGCTCAGACAGCTACCGGAGCATTAACGTATCTCGACTAGGGTCTCTACTATATGCTGCGGCAGCCTGGTTTATCTAGCTCATACACAGGCTACTCAGGGGAGGGCTATTCTCAACAACCGGCAATATTAGAACATTGCTAGTCTCATAGGGTCAGACATAGAGTGGCTAAATTGTGGATGACAAAACCACACATATGACTACATGAGACTAGGTTTTCACCATCTATCTAGCAGAAGGAAGAGGCCAGGGGACAGGAAGTAGAAGGCTAAGAGAGGAGATGGGCTGGGTTCTACCCTACACAGTGAGCACTGCACACTGCACACAAGCAACACAGAGACACTAGTGAATTTAGTGATTCATTTCTACCTAGCTTTTTTCTGTCTTTCTCCTTTTCACTCTCCTCCTCCTCATTTTCCTCATTCTTGTCCTTTTCTTTCTCTTTTCCCTTGATCTCCCCCCTTTCTTCCTCTTTTTCATCATTCTTCTCCTTTTCTTCCTCCTTTTCCTCTGTCTTCTCCTTTTCTTTCTCTTTTTCCTCGATCTCCCCTCTTTCTTCCTCTTTTTCCTCTGTCTTCTCCTTTTCTTCCACCTTTTCCTCCATCTTTTCTTCATTTTCTTCCTCTTTTTCCTTTGTCTTCTCCTTTTCTTCCTTTTTTTCCTCATTCTCCTTTTCTTTCTCTTTTTCCTCGATCTCCCCTCTTTCTTCCTCTTTTTCTTCCTTTTCTTCCTCCTTTTCCTCTATCTTCTCCTCTTCTTCCTCTTTTTCCTCTGTCTTCTCCTTTTCTTCCTTTTTTTCCTCATTCTCCTTTTCTTTCTCCTTTTCCTCCATCTCCTCTCTTTCTTCCTCCTTTTCCTCCATCTTCTCCTTTTCCTCAATCTCCTCTCTTTCTTCCTCTTTTTCCTCTATTTTCTCCTCTTCTTCCTCTTTTTCCTCCATCTTCTCATTTTCCTCCTCCTTTTCCTCTGTCTTCTCATTTTCTTCCACATTTTCCTCCATCTTTCCTTCATTTTCTTCCTCTTTTTCCTCTATCTTCTCCGTTTCTTCCTTCTTTTTCTCGTTCTTCTCATTTTCTTTCTCATTTTCCTCAATCTCCTCTCTTTCTTCCACTTTTTCCTCTATCTTCTCCCTTTCTTCCTTCTTTTCCTCTGTCTTCTCCTTTTCTTCCTTCTTTTCCTTGTTCTTCTCCTTTTCTTTCTCATTTTCTTCAATCTCCTCTCTTTCTTCCTCCTTTTCCTCTGTCTTCTCATTTTCTTTCACTTTTTCCTCCATCTTTCCTTCCTTTTCTTCCTCTTTTTCCTCTGTCTTCTCCCTTCCTTCCTTATTTTCCTCATTATCCTTTTCTTTCACCTTTTCCTCCATCTTTTCTACCTTTTCCTCATTCTTCTCCATTTCTTCCTCCTTTTCCTCCATCTTCTTCCCCTCTTCTTCTACTTTTTCCTCTGTCTTCTCTTCCTCTTCTTCCTCTTTTTCCTTGTTCTCCTCTTTTTCTTCCATCTTCTTTTCTCTTTCTTCCTCTTTTTCCTCATTCTTCTCCTTCTCTTTCTCAGAGGGCTTTGCAGACTCCTCCCCCTTGGCCCCAGTCTCAGGTTTCAGGGAGACTAGCAGCACCAGAAAGGAGGAGTCACACCTCAGCAGATCATCAACATCTTTACTCTACAGGTTGACTAGTACTGTCTGGCTGCACCAGTCTCCAGCCAGCAACTCATCTGCGGCTGTGTCCCAAATGGAAGGCAGCTGTCAGGGCAGTCTGCTGCCTTGCTGTCTAATGAGGCAGTATGCTTTGGAGGCAGTGTTTTTGTATGGAGTCGGCAGCAATATTTCACTGTGACTACACGTACGTTACATGTGACAAAGAAATCTTGAATGTTGGAGTTACTTGTAAAGGAGTCAGAATTGAGATGGACATCCAAGTCAACAATGCGTAAAGACGGCATGATGTCATGTCGCCAACATACTGATAAACTAAACCACATATTGGGAATCTACATGGTTATATTACAACTTAATAAAGGTGACATTAACAGTCTTACAGACAAAACTGCTCTCCATTGCAGTTCTCTTTGTCGGATCAGTGGAGTAAGCATACAGGATTGTGGGATATCCTGACCAACTAAGGATGCATCCATGCTCCCTTCAAAATCTGCCCAGTTGGAGATATTTCAGCGGGCAGCATTTTTTGTAAATATTCGATTGGGACATGACTTGAAGCCTCCCTGCCTCCGAATTCTGCCTGAATAGGCAGCATTTTAGCCATTTGGGACACAGCCAATACTTACGGAAGAGCATTACAAACTTAGCATTTAAACTTAGTTTAAAGTCAGAAATTCTGACTTTTTCTCAGAAGTTATTTCTGACTTTTTTCTCAGAAATTCTGACTTAAAAGTCAGAAATTCTGAGTTTTTTTCTCAGAAATTCTGACTTTAAAGTCAGACATTCTGACTTTAAACTCAGAAGCTTAAAAAAATAATAAATTCAGTTGTTGGCCCTAATGCTCTTCCGTAAATACTGGTGTCTGACTGATACCAGATAGTTCTCGTGCAAATTATTTTCACACAAATTATTTTTAAACAAACTCACCTCTACTCCTCTACATGCTACAATTAAGCTGTATAGCCTACATGTCAAACTCTAATCTACACGCCAGTTACCTTTATCTTCAGTCTCTGTCTTTGTCTCCTGCTTCCTGTCGTCCGCCCCTCCCTCCTCTCCCACTTCCTGTCCTTCAGAGGTGTCTACGGTCTCCGAATCAGGCACCTCTGGTTCCGAGGGGACTGTGACCACCATGACACACGATCACACACTTATCCACCGTCTCACTCTCTTGATGAAGACACGAAGACTAGCGCAACCGCCAGCTACATATTATACAAGAAGCTAATGGCTGATACCTTCTGCTTCAGTCTCTTTCTCCTCCTCCATCACTTTCTCTCCCTCTTTCACCTCACTTTCTCCTTCCCTCCCTCCTCCTCTCTCCACCCCGGGGGGCTGCGCGGGGGTAGGTTCGGGCCCCTCGGGAGCTGCGGTGGGGGAGACTAGAGTGCGGTCAGAAACAGCGACATCAGAACTCCGTTCACCAAGGGTGTGAAGACATGACAGGCTCTTCCTTTTATCGGGATGGTGTGAAGGGCTTTCTATCCTCTGAGGTCGCACTCTGTCCCCATATCACCAGGTCCCATGATCTATGACCGTGGCAGGACCTGCCTATACAGTTGCACACTTTTACGAGCAAGAGAAAGACTAACTAGTCATCTCCAAAGCAGAAACGTGAACGGGACAACCTTCACGTTGTGTGGATGAGCCTCTGTCGTTGCTTCACACAGTACAACCTCCCAAACCACCACAACGGACAAACCAGAGCCATCACGCTCTTTAACTCTTCACAAGGGGGACGGAGGGACTTGTCTTTGTTTCAGTATTTTATGTTCATATCTTCTTACTGTGTGTGTCTGTTTACTGTGTTTTTTGTGCTACCTAGTCTCTTAAATTTCCTTCGGGATTAATAAAGTATCTATCGACCTATCGATCTAATCAATCTAAACTAGATGCAGTACAACAAGCAAGCCGACAGAAAGACGGATCCTTTCTTTCCATTCTTATTATCTCTTCTTTTTCTTCTTTTTAGTCTGTTCCACTTTCCCAGAAGGCTTAGCATCATTCCCACAATCCTTTTTGCCAGACTCTGGGGCTATAGTGAACACCGGTGAGACATAATCTTATTAAACTAGTACCGTTACAGAAAACTCTCACGCATCATATAGGCCATCGTCCTCTCCTAATGCTGAGGCTTCTGCTACTTTATCACCCGATTCCCTGACTACAGACTACAGTCTTTATTCACAAGGGTCCTTCATGCAAAGCTATACACAGCTGCAGTCCAAACATTATCACCCCTACAGTATACTCTACATATCTGAGACTACAGAACACCTGTTAGCTAGTCTACACCTCCTTCCATCTCTTCCACCTACTCTTTTACATTATCTTCTTCTCCCTCTTATTCAGGAGTGCCGATCCTTCCGTCCTCTTCCTGTTTTTTTCACGTGTTCACTACCTCATATCCTGTACCTCAAGGAGGGTCGTGTTGCTGACAGGCCCCCTGTGTGCCCCTCCCCTCCAGGCTGCCACCCCAACCCTCCTCCTTCCACTGGACTTGATGGGACGATGGCAGATGTTCCCACAGCTGGCATCACGCCATCCCCATATTTCAGTGTCATATGACCTCAAACCACCCTGGCCCCCTCGGATCTAACTCCCACCACCCAACACACACACACACATACACACACCCCACATGGTCATGATCTGACTGACTAACACTCCCCTCTCTCTCTCTATCTCCCTCCCTGTGGCATTGTAGCCGGGTCTCTGAGGGAACTGCTGCTCCCCAGGCTGATGTAGCAAAACACAGAGCATAAACGCATTTAATCTCAGTTACCCATGCTGCCTTGGGGGAGAGACCGATTCACAGCACTACAGGCATTAATCTCAATCAGCTCGTCAGCTCTGCTCGTACTGTCTGACTGACGGAGGGGGTCTGGACGGTTTTGGCAACATCCAGGTTGTGGGAAGCGTGTGTGTGTATGTGTGTGTGTGTGTGTGTGTGTGTGTGTGTGTGTGTGTGTGTGTGTGTGTGTGTGAGAGAGAGACAGCAGGGGGGGCATCAGTGAGGCTAGACAGTGATGGAGCTCTCAGATCATCTGCCATGGTCACTAGCAGTTTGATGGAGAGCCAACAGCAACGACTAAACCACAATGGCCTCTGAGGCTTCTACGCTCACACATGCACGCACACGCACGCGCACACACACACACACACACACACACACACACACACACACACACACACACACACACACACACACACACACACACACACACACACACACACACACACACACACACACACACACCAGGACTAAAAGCAATACCTTGTGTCCTGGACGTGCCCACAGTGTCTGTGATCCCTCAGGCCAAAATGGCTTGACATTGCTATGCAACTGAGGTGGAGACACTCTAAAGCTGTCAAAAACTGTGAGGGAGAGCATTTCTATTGCATGCAGGATAGTTTCAGTATTTTATAAGACCAGAATCTATTATGTTGAAAAAAAGCTGTTTAGCGTTCAGATTAATTGGTTACAGGACCACACATAACATAGGGAAGTTATTAGTCTGGGGGTTAACATGCAAATGTAGTTTTGTTTTGGCAAATTTACTGATTCTGTCTCTCTCTCACTCTCTCTACCACATACCCCCCCCCTCTCTCTCTCTCTCTCCTCTCTCTCTCTCTCTCCTCTCTCTCTCTCTCCTCTCTCGCTCTGTGCCAATGCCAGAACCTCCCTGAAGACCCGCTGCGTCTGAATCGTGCAGAAATCACACTAAGTGAACCGGGACCCTTACTATTGCCAACACTCTGCCTCTCTCTCCCTCCATCCCTCACCCCTTTCCATCCATCCATCCCTCTCCTTTACTCTCTCTCTCTCTCTGTTTCTCTCCCTCCATCCCTACCCACCCCCCCTCTCTGCCTCTCACACACGCCCGTTCACCCACGCTAACTAGATCTTGGTGTTGTTATCTAATCTGAATGAGCAGCCCTGCCATCTGATATGACGTTGTGCGCGGTAACGCGGTTAGCAGGATGTATACCCCAGCCGGTCTCGCCTCCTAACACTTCTTTACGAGGGCGACCGCACCCCAGACATCTTCAACATCCCGGCAGGGTATTTTTAGCAGCGTAGAGACTGAGGGTGGAAGACCAGTGTTATTGAATGTACATCGCAAAGTAAACAAGACTACACTACAGCTCTAGAGTCTAGCCCGTACACCACCGGCTTACCTTCGCTCTCAATGACCATTGGCTCAGACTGTTCCGCTGCGGGCGGGGTCGTGTCGAGGGGGAGGTTCTCGGTCGGGGCAGGCAGAGCGGGCTTCTCCGCGATTGGCGGAGAGGGTGTGAACTCCTCCGCGATAGGCCGAGGAGTTGAGGACTCCTCGGCTATTGGCGGGGCGGATGTGGTGGGCGGCGGAGCTGCCGCAGTGTCTGGGGTAGTAGCTTCCTCCACAGATGGCGGAGCAGGAGGTGGGTTGGTGGTAGTGATGATGATGACGGTGGCGGGGGGGAGGGAGTCTGGGAGGGGGGGCTCAGCCTCTGTGACGGGGGGCTCTGTTGGAGGAGTGTTCGTGTCTTGGGTGTTGGCTTCGGTCGGTGAGAGGGGTTCTTGGAGAGAGAGTGCGTAAGAACAATGAGGGATGAGTGGGGCCAAGCATTAGCATACGAGATGCTGCCTCAGATTGTTTGTCCAAAGAAAGCCTAGCTTTCCTTTTCTCTCCCGCACCCATACACACACACTGACACACACACAGTCATACACACACACACACACGCACGCAGGCTGCACACACACACGCACGCAGTCACACACACAGTCCTACACACACACACACACACACACACACACACACACTCAGTCCTACACACACACATACACTGACACATATAACACACACATACACACACATACACCCACACACTCACACACAAAAGTGAGGACACACTCTGGGAGTGGCTTCACACTGCTTAGACTCAAATCTCTGTTTTTACAGACTGTGCATCTCATATCTATGAGGACAATTAATACAGAGCCAATGTGTTTTATCCACACAACAGGAGATGTTTTCTTTGCTGTATTATGAAATCATGGTACATTTATTTATGTTTCTGGAATTTATTAATTATTTATTAAGATAATTCCCAAATCTGTGGATAAATGTAGCAACAAACTATTTAAAAATCAAAGATCAAAGGCTTAATGTACTTAAATCTCTTTAAACACAAATTAGGCTTCAACACATATTAGACATGCATACATCATGGATTTACAGGCCGACAAGATGAACTGGTTTTTACTACATGCATTTAGATCATAAATATAATTCACTATTGCAACTGTATCTAATGACTAATCAGTGCGCTAGGGGTTAATCTGGGACTTAGTGACTAGTGGATAGTCAGCTAGTCCTCTATGTACTAGTGACTACAGTACCAGTGCTCTATGCACTAGTGGATAGTCTACCAGTACTCTATGCACTAGTGGCTAGTCTACTGGTACTCTGCACTATTTGCTAGTCTATCAGTCCTCTATGTACTAGTGCATAGTCTACACACATACATGCACACACACACATACACACACACACACACAAACACACAGCAGCAGTATTGGCAGCAACCTCCCATACTGTCACACGTGGCCTTGCACACTAAGCTGGATAATTCCATAATCTGGTAACATGCTCCTCTCTGTCCGTCTGTCTGCACAGATGGACCTACTATCTGCAAACTTAGTCTCAGGAAACACTATCTCAGACACAGACACACACATCGCACATGACTCACACACCGCCACAGAACACACACACACACACACACAAACATTTCCAAACACACACAACATCATACAAACCATGTTCCCAACTTAACAATTTGTCACGCAATTTTGTTAGACAAACATGTTGGCATATAATGAGATCATTTGTCACAGCTGCTAATGTAGGCGAAATGAACCATAACAATAATGTCTAATGCCACCTGTCAGTCTCACTGACCCCTTCATTTGTTACCGTGGCGACAGACAGTAATCCAGTTGGCACTAATGACGTTGTTGTGATTCAGGGGACAGGGCCATCAGACTGGGGACCTAACGACCCCCTGCAGAGTGACAGGGGGAATATCTCCAAATTGAGTTTCTGCAACAGCGTCGGCTCTCTGACCAGGTTGAATACATGAGAATAAACATGAGCGTCGTGCTCTTTTTGCGCTAATAATTATCTGATAATGATAGAAACCGTCATTTTGGCACGCAGAATATTTGATGCGTTTAATACCGAGCTTATGTTTATGCGATGTAACGATATCGCCAGACCGGATGCCCGCCATACAGGAGGACAGGAATGAGGACAAAGGCTGGCTAATGTACTTATCTAGCAAGTGTGTGTGTGTGTGTTTGTGTATGTGTGTGTGTGTGTGTGTGTGTGTGTGTGTGTAAGCGCGCACTTGCTGTGTGTGTGCACTACAAGGGCTGAGTTTAAGGATTATAGTGCGAGTATGTGCCTTTGTGTGCGCATGCGTGTGTGTGTGTATACGCAGTGGACAGGGTGTCAGAGTGTGTGGGGTGCTCTGTGCTCTGTGCTCAAACAGAGAGGGGATCGTGGGTGACCTGTCAGGGTGAAGACTGGGGCGGACGCCCGAACCTTACGAGGTGGGAGTGTGGCAGGGCAGGGCTGGGGTGGAGGTTAGGGGGTTGGTGTTTCTGACCCGCCCTCCCCCCACCACCACCACCACCCATCTGTCCAACTGACCAATCAGCAGAGCGCTCAGAGGATCAGACTCCATGGTCACTGGCCCTCTAATCCCCGTCTGGGCATGCTCAGTGAGAGCGATGGGGGAGGGGTTCTAACACACACACTGCATGCTGTCTAACGCTCAGACATGCCAGGAAGGTTGTGTGTGTGTGTGTGCGTGTGTGTGTGCGTGTGTGTGTGTGTCCACCTTCCATACACAGTACAGCACATCTAAACCCTAACAGCACATCTAGACCCTAACAGTACATCTAGACCCTAACAGTACATCTAAACCCTAACAGTACATCTAGACCCTAACAGCACATCTAGACCCTAACAGTACATCTAGACCCTAACAGCACATCTAGACCCTAACAGTACATCTAGACCCTAACAGTACATCTAGACCCTAACAGTACATCTAGACCCTAACAGTACATCTAAACCCTACAGCACATCTAGACCCTGACAGCACATCTAGACCCTAACAGTACATCTAGACCCTAACAGTACATCTAGACCCTAACAGTACATCTAGACCCTACAGTACATCTAGACCCTAACAGTATCTAAGCCCTAACAGTATCTAAGCCCTAGTCTCGCGATGCCATCCAAGAGAGAGAGAGAGAGATCCGCCTCCGAAGGTCTGGAGACATCTCCATTGAAAATTGTTGCTAGAACAGCGTTGAAAACCAACGCAACCAATCAGAGCCACCGCCTACATCTCCAATAGGGTGAAGGACCCGCTGTACCAGAAATGATGTCCTCCAAACAAACTGGAGTGGCGAATCAAAACAAAACAAAACGTTCACCGCCCCATTAGGAAGGACCGCCCTAAAGACTGGTCGGATTGGTTTCTTTCAATCTCTCAAATTGTTTCCACCCACATTGAGCAACAAAACCTGGACGAACGTCTTCGGTCTCTAGTTGGGCACAGCGTTTAGAGACTTACTTGCGAGTCCATCTAAACCCTAGCCACTGCGAATGGGGTCTGGGACGATCCAAGGTTGATGATAGCTGGCCTTGGTTGAACATTGAAGTCAGAGGAGCCCAGTGTGAAACGGAGCCCTTTGGTTTCGGGGTAATTTGGCGATGGTCCTCCTGAAACACTCCAGTGTGTGTGTGTGTGTGTGGGGGGGGGGGGGGGGGGGGGGGGGGGGGTTGGAGGGGGTGCCCAGGTCCAGCACAGCATGTACCGTACCTGTGGAGAGGTGCCGGGGAGGTCAGACGGTAGGGTGTGTGTGTGTGTGTCTGCGTGTGTGTGTGTGTTCAGCGGCAGCGCAGCTCCTTCATGAGAGTGGGACCTCAGACCTCGGATCCCCAGGAGGAAGAGGAGACGATGAAGATGATTTATGAGTATCACTGAGCCACACCATATGCCAACCATAAATCTGAACACACACACACACACACACACACACTCACTCACTCACTGTGTGCTCCAGACTGATAACGAGACACTCCTCACATTGGGGTCAGATCCAAGCCAGATAAACTACTGTGAACCCTATCCAAAGCAGGACAGTGATAGCACTGATACATACTCTTTTGCTACAACCTCCCGTGCGATGCTGATTTGAGTCCTATTGGCAAGAACACCACGATGTAAAATAAAGCTTAACCTGTACAGTCAGGTGCGCTCGGAAGTGGAGGTCTTCCTCAACAACCGTTTACAATCATTTCCACTCGCTCAGACACCTCAAAAGTTGCAGCCAACCAATCTGAGGTAAAGCGAAGCGCTCTCAGGACTTTTGAAGTGCGTGGCTCTGATTGACTGCAGGCTGAGGAGACGCTGTGAAGGGGTTGTGATTCGGGTCTGTCTTTCTAGAGCTGCAGTCAGCCCCCCCGTCAATCAATCACCGCTAGTCAGACACCCCCCCCCCCCGAAGACGAAAGCGTTTCGCTGTTCAACCCCTCCATAAAAACACTTAATGGATTTCCTAAAACAATTTGGCGACGTTATGACTTTCCCGGAACTCCGCCTTCTCCTTCTGGAATCCCTCCACCTCCTCCTCACATCCTAAGTGCTTTTCCGGAGAAACATCCGGACCCTCATTGCCGACATGACGGGTTTAAATTTAGCACGCCGGAGAACGCCGGTCGGACTGGGCGCTGACAGGTACGGAGGACCACTTTCCGTTCCCCCCCGGCTGACAGATTGCATTTGTGTCTGATCTGGATTGTTCAGAACCAGTCAGTCAGAACAAACCCGGTCAGACGGACCAGCGCTGCGCGGACCGTCTGTCTCCGGTGGGCCGGGTCCAGACATGACGGGCGGGTCCAGACATGATGGGCAGGTCCTGGAGACGCACCGTCTATCTGGACCGCGGGGCATGTGAGGAGATAAGGACCGGTCACTGTTGAATAATGTATGTTAAGTAGTACGCATGTACAGTACGCAGCGCACAAATGCTTATATGCACACACACACTCATAACCCCCCCCCCCACACACACACACACACACATACAGTAAGCACACACACGGACACAAAAACACACACACCGGAACTCAAGCCTACGTCTACAGTAATGCTACCGGCCTCTCGCCACTATCCACTACCTAAGCTCTACCGCCCACCTTCCAGAGGAGTGGCAGAAGGCTGCAGGATTTTGGGAGTGGCGGGGATGTTTTCTGGGGCAGGTTCTGGACTGGTAGCGGGGATCAGTGGGGTAGTTTCAGTTACAGCCTCCATTTCAGTGGTAGTGGTGGTGGTGGTAGTAGTGGTCGTTGGTGTGGTCGGCATAGTAACCAGCATAGGGGCCTTTTCTGGTGGTTCGGAGAAAGAGCAGGTGCCAAGTTGACAAACGAACAAACAAAACTCTGGAAAATCATACAATGTACGAAAACTCGACTACGCACTCTACCAGTGGCGCGCGGTGGGTGTTGAGAGCAGCAGGGTAAAAGAATAAAGCGCGATTCTATTCTACTCTATTCTAGGCCTGGGAACCCCTGCAGTCCATCCTCCCAGCAGCCCTGCAGGCTAGGAGATCCTAGCGGGCTGTCAGGTCTGCCGCTGCCACTTTGCCGATCGTTTCTGTCTAACAGCTCGGAGCTCAGAGGCGCTCCACAGAGAGAATCCCTAATCAGATTCCCTTTCATTCCTGCCTCTCTCGCATCCTCTCACCCAGAATCACACTGCATTACAACGCGCTTAAACATTCCTCCACCACCCCCCCCACCCCCCTCTCTCTATCTCTCTCTCTCTCCTCCCATTCCTCTCCCTCCCTCTTTCTCCCACACTCTCTCTCTCTCCTCCTCTTCCCATCCCTCTCTCTCAGAATTTTCCACCCGTCATGCTCTCCTCCCTCCCTCCCTCCCTCTCACACTCCGGCCTCTCCCTCCATCCCTGTCAACCAGTCTAAGCAGGAGAGGCAGAGCAGTAGAAAATTCCCTGCTGTGTAAGTTAGTGTGGTTGTGATGAAAGGACAAGGTGAAACGGAGGCCTATCAATAATGAAGCAGACAGGACCAGCGGAGAGACGGAGCGATGGACGGAGCGAGATGGAAAGATGACTGGAGAGGTGACTGGCGCGGGAAGCGATGGATGGATATTTCAAATCAAAGGATGGCAACAGAGAGAGAGAGGGGGAGAGTGAGAGAGAGAGAGAGAGAGGGAGAGAGAGAGGTCCTTATTTGCATGTTACTTACTAGAACCGGAGGGGGAACCAGCAATTGCACCTAAAAGAGAGAGCCAGAGAGAGAGAGAGAGAGAGAGAGAATACAGAAGAAAGAGGGAGAATATGATAAAGATCTGTTTATTTATGCATTCATTTGTCAAAAACATGACTCTCCTCATTCATCAAAACCATTTGATGGAGAGTGGAGGATTCACAGTACAGTAGTTTTAAACACTCGTGTATCATGTATCATCACTCAAAGCTCTGGGAGCAAACACACTGCCAAGTGTCCTTCCAATCCTTACCCTGCCTTGCCCTGCCCTGGGAATCTGCTTAGGGTCTGTTAGGTATTTACCACTGGGCAACCCTGAGAGAAGGACTTGGCTGCTGATGCAGGAGGGAGTGGAGGGGTAAAGGAGATGGAGAGGAGGGAAGGAGAGTCGGAGGAGCCACAGGGGGTGGAGAGAGAAGATGAGAGGAGGGAGGGGTTGCCCTAGATTATTATTTTATCATCGTCTGCTAGCTAGCCAGGCTACATTTTCCAGAAGGATCTGCCCCCTACGCGCTGCTCTGCTCCACGCTGCTCTGCCCTCCACTGCTCTGCTCTGCCCTCCACTGCTCTGCTCTGCTCTGCTCTCCTCTAAGCTAGAGGGGAGTCTGTGAACTCGACATCTATTTCTATCTTCTTCTCTCATTCTCTTTGTGATTTGTTTTTCTGCCCCACAACACATTGCTGACTCTCTCCCAGGACCTCACACTGGGGAGTGGAGCGATGACATACATGCATCCCTCAAACACTGGGGAAGGTTTGCATGTCATACCAGCACCATTCACTCATAGTTTACAGCATACAAACATGGTGCTGTAGAGTAACAAGACCCGGCTGAGTATGTCCCCTTCTCCTCTGCAGCCCTGGGTCATTATCAATACTTAAGATTTAAGGGGCAGCTGTAGCTCAGTTGGTAGAGCAAGTCGTTCAATGATCGAAGGGTCAGCGGTTCGAATCCCAGCTCCGACTGTCTACATGTCGAAGTGTCCTTGAGCTAGACACCTAACCCCAAATTGCTCCCAATGAGCAGGTTAGCACCTTGCATGGCAGCTGCCGCCATTGGTGTGTGAATGTGTGAATGAGAGGCCATTGTAAAGCGCTTTGAGTGCGGCTAAGGTGGAAAAGCGCTATATAAGTGCAGTCCATTTACCATTTACTTAACTAATTATGCTGTGGTTACAATACTGCAACAAAATAACTATTGATTATTTCAATACAATAACACAGATTGGAAGTGGATGCAAAATTGTTTTAAAGGGTAGTCTGGTAGAATTACACTTTAGACTAGTAGTTCAGGGGCCAATATGATACAATATGTATAAGCCTGCCTATCGAGGACCTTAATGATAGTAACCACTCTATAAACAAACCTACCCCCATATGAAACGACAAAACCCTGATTCCTGTATATTTAATTTATTTTGACTTCTGGACAATATTTCTGGAACCCAGTGGTCTCACAAACAGTGAATATGTCTCCAATGTGTTTTGTCTTTCACACACATTCAAACATTGGTATAAAGTTACACGGCTCACAATTTGAAAGCTATGCAAACCCCTTCTAACTTCATGAACATGAAAAGATACAGACATTTGTTATCGGGGTGCTGGATTAGGCCTGCATACTCTTATGCACTAATGTTGACTTAAACTAGACAACGAGCCTCTGCTCTGCTAGACATGAGGAGAGACAGGGGAGAGACATGAGGAGGAGAGACATGAGGAGGAGAGACATGGGGAGAGACATGAGGAGGAGAGACAGGGGAGAGACATGGGGAGGAGAGACATGAGGAGAGACATGATGAGAGACATGAGGAGGAGAGACAGGGGGAAAAGAAACATGAGGAGGAGAGACAGGGGAGAGACATGAGGAGGAGAGACATGAGGAGGAGAGACATGGGGAGAGACATGAGGAGGAGAGACAGGGGAGAGACATGGGGAAGAGAGACATGGGGAGAGACATGAGGAGGAGAGACAGGGGAGAGACATGAGGAGGAGAGACATGGGGAGAGACATGGGGAGGAGAGACAGGGGAGAGACATGGGGAAGAGAGACATGGGGAGAGACATGAGGAGGAGAGACAGGGGAGAGACATGGGGAGGAGAGACATGGGGAGAGACATGAGGAGGAGAGACAGGGGAGAGACATGGGGAGGAGAGACAGGGGAGAGACAGGGGGAAGAAAGACATCAGGAGGAGAGACAGGGAGAGACATGAGGAGGAGAGACATGGGGAGGAGAGATATGATGAGGACAGACATGGGGAGGAGAGACATGGAGAGGAGAGACGGGGAGGATAAAGATGAGGAGGAGAGACAAAGGAGAGACATGAGGAGGAGAGACATGGGGGGAGAGACAGGGGGAGGAGAGACATGAGGAGAGACAAGGGAAGATGCTCGGAGAACACGGAGGAGGCTCTGGCACAATCTGCTGGATGTCGCCACCCTCAAAGCCTACAGCAACTTCACTGCACAACTCCCTGATTACATGGTGGTGTGACCAATGCACGGCAGCCATTTATAAAAGAACTGGGCAGAGAGCTTGTAATGGAGGACATGCGGGACATGTGGGATACGAAGAAGAAAAAACACAGCCACCACCCAGCTACAGGAGGGCATCAGACAGGAGGACATCAGACAGGACGACAGAAGGACATCAGACAGGAGCAACATCAGACAGGAGGACATCAGACAGGAGGACATCGGACAGAAGGACATCAGAGAGGAGGACAGAAGGACATCAGACAGGAGCAACATCAGACAGGAGGACATCAGACAGGAGGACAGAAGGACATCAGACAGGAGCAACATCAGACAGGAGGACATCCGACAGGAGGGCCAAGTGAAGAGGAAGATGTGCAAGATCTGCCCGTCTGCCAAAGACAGAAAAGTCAGCAGCTGGTATTCCAAGAGCACCAGGCCTGTGTGCAAGAAGCACAAACATGTAGCTGTCATTTGGGACATTTGTAAGGCGTGTAAGACTGCGATGGCAGTTTGTGCTGTACCCATGCAGGGTTCCAGGCTAACAGTTTTCAGTTAGCGGTAGTAGCACATCATTTGCTTGCACAAAATTGTTTCTGGACATATTTTATATTAAATAGAAGTACAGTATGTTAATAAGGTCCAACAATGACATTTCTATTAGCATACTACTAATAAAAGTGCATACAGTTCAATAAGTAAAATTTACATACAATAAATTAAACAGCTTTAAATAGCAATGGGCCAGTGAGTAGTTCAAAGGAGGACACTAAATAATCAAACAAAATCGGCCAACTGTTTTATCAAAATATTACTTAAGGATTTTTTTTTTTTTTTTTAACGCCAATGAAAGTGAAGTGGCAGCAGAGCCACCAATTATTATTTTAGTGGCACTGGACAGATTTATGGTGGCAAATGCCACCAAAGCGGTGGCAGTCTGAAACCCTGCAATATTTATTAATATTAAATATAAAATTGATTTGATAAATTGTATTTTATTCGGTCACATTCACCACAGTTCCCTACACTCACTGCAGTTACACTACAGATACACTACAGTTCAATATCAGTGTTATCATCAGTGTTATCGGTAGTGTACTGTATGCTACTG
Organism: Borostomias antarcticus; assembly: GCF_949987555.1. Taxonomy (NCBI): domain Eukaryota; kingdom Metazoa; phylum Chordata; class Actinopteri; order Stomiiformes; family Stomiidae; genus Borostomias; species Borostomias antarcticus. The sequence goes on along the minus strand of NC_140241.1, from coordinate 24,103,296 downwards.
TATGTGTGACAAAGTGACAAATAAACATTTAAAATATTAAGGTTATAGCAAAAAAAAAACTTGACTCCCTACAATATCAGGGGATTGAGCATGCCTCAGACTAGGAGGAGACATTAATAATACACGGTTGTTACAGTGGGAATCTTTTTGGATCGACACATTAGACACCATGTCTCCAAAAGGCATGAATGAGGACTTCCCCATCCATCACTTCTTAGTCCCATGCGTTCTCTGTCTCACCATAAACCGCACCTGATGATGTGAATGTATTTTAACTAGATGTTGATAATCATGTCTTTGATTTGCATGGTACTGTATGTACAGTACTGTATATTAGTACTGTAAATTATGAATATGAACTGTATTGTGACTATTGTGTAGGTCCACCCACTACTGATGAGGTGACCTGTGGGTGTCTATATGGGTGGGACACACTGTTTGTAAGATGACCTGTCAAAGAGCAGAGGCTCGAAACATCTAGTAAAAGTCAACATTGGAGCATAATTACATTAGAGTCATTTAGCAGACGCTTTTATCCAAAGTGACTTACAATAATTGCTTTTAACGTAGGAAAAGCCAATGTACTAGTACTTGCCAGAACTCACAAGTGCATCTCCTTTATAAAACAAGTAACTAAGAGCATAATCTAGTGATGAAGACAACGTGCAAGAATAGCATATTAAAAATACAATAGGTGCTTAAGAGGGAGGATCCTGGTCAGTAGTACTTCTTGAAGAGTTTTGAGCCTGCGGCGAAAGATGTGCAGCGACTCTGCTGTCCTGACGTCAGTGGGAAGTTCATTCCACCACTGCGGGGCCAGGACAGAGAAGAGCCCACAGTATCTACTCATTTAATCATGATCATTACCTAACCCAGCATCCCGGTGTTCATAGAGGAAGAAAGGAAAAATGAAAATCATCTGTGGGAATGTTAGACCCATGCTGTGCTTTAGAAGGGGTTTGCATAGCTTGTGCATCAAGGGGTGTTAACTGTGTAACTTTATACCAATGTATACCAGTGTACGGTATGTGAAAGATAAAACACACTTGAGAATTATTCACTGTTTGTGAGACCATTGGTTTCAAAAAATAAAACAAAATAACTAGTCAAAGTCAAATAGTCAAAATAAACAATACAGGAATCAGTGTTTTGTCATTTTATATGGGGGTAGTTTTGTTAATGGAATGATTACAATCAT